>NC_133180.1:2872500-2937500 GCF_049306965.1 Danio rerio | reverse complement strand
GGGGGCGGGGCTTTTTGCGCCATTCCCTCTTAGCCAGGGGTGTCCAAACTCAGTCCTGCAGGGCCGGTGTCCTGCATGTTTAAGTTCCAACCCCAATTAAACACACCTGAACTAGCCTATCAAGCTCTTTCAAGGTACACTAGAAACTTCCAGTGAGGTGTGTTGAAGCAAGTTGGAGCTAAACTATGCAGGACCGGGTTTGGACATCCCCTGCTCTTAGCAAACTATGCACCATGATGAGTTTGAAACCCACTTGTGGGCAAGTAAGTGTTTATTTTTAGGTGAACTATCTCTTTAAGCCCGCATTAATGAAGGTATGGATTCAATTGCATTCCCAGAAGTATGCAAAACTCCAAAAGCGAAACTAAATCTGGCAGTTTTATCTCCATATTTGCTTTTGGTGCAGCTAAAGATCTCCTGTGTAGTGCGCCTGTACTTTCAGCACCTGATTTTTTGCGTCCTTTTCAACTTGAAATTGATGCAAGCGGAGTCGGTTGTGGAGCTGTTTTGACTCAGGTGAGTAAACTTGGCATTAATCATCCGATATGCTATTTCTCCAGGAAGTTTTCCAGAGCTCAGAGACAGTACAGCACTATTGAAAAGGAGGCACTGGCATTACTTCTGGCGTTGCAGCATTTCGAGGTGTATGTTGGAGGTAGTTCTGATCCTGTGATGGTGTTTACCGACCATAATCCCCTTGTTTTTCTCACAATCGTAACAATCTATTTCAGCATTTGTCAACACAAAACCTGCCCAGTTGGTGGAATGAACTCCCTAACTGCATCAGAACAGCAGAGTCACTCGCTACTTTCAAGAAACGACTAAAAACTCAACTATTGAGTCTCCACTACACTTCCTAATCTGCAATTGCCTCTCTGAATATCACACTAACTGTACCCAAAAATAAATAAATAAATAAAAAATACTAATACTACTAATACTTCCCTTCTTAGACTTTACAGACCTGAAACTTGCCTATAGCACTTATTCATTGTTGCTCTTAGTTGTGTAAATTGCTTCCTTGTCCTCATTTGTAAGTCGCTTTGGATAAAAGCGTCTGCTAAATGACTAAATGTAAATGTAAACAAAACATCAGCTCAGCATCACCAGATAATATTGACGAATAGTAGAGTAACACTGGTTGAGTCTTCGGTCATTCAGATCGAGATTTCATAGTGTGAACTGACCAATAAAACTGATTTTCCTTGTCCAACATAACAGTATAACTTCAAGACCCTTAAAAGTGAGGCCATAGACAAAGCAGTTTAGGTTTCCCAACATCAGTCAACATTCCTAAAACGACCATGTTTTCTTAGTTTGAAGAGCCTATTGGACAGATTATAAGGATGTGAAATGTCCTTCAATGAACTATTAATGCCTTTTAAAGGATTATTATGAGATTACAGATTCATTCATGGTCAAATCTGACACACTTTTACTCCAAATACTGAGACTAGGGCTGTGCGATTAATCGAAATCGAGTCGCAATCACAATTTGAAACATTGCAATTCGCTAATTGCAAGAGGCTGCGATATGAAATGTTTATGTATTGTATAATTTTCCCCACCCAGAGCATTTGTGACCGCCGTCTGTGTGCGACAGTCTTACTAGCCAATTGAGAGAGCACTTTCATTTTGGCCAATCAGAATTGCGCAACCGAATGCGAGACGCCCTCACTAATACAAATAGGAAAGCGCGGACAAGTGAGATGATGGCGTCTGCCGCTTCAGAAGCATTAACAGACCAAATGATATCAAAGAAAAAAAGCACGTCAGTAATACGGGAATATTTCAGTTTCAGACACCGAACAAAACCAGGTCATTTGTAAGAGCTGTCGCAGAATTGTTGCCACAGCATGAGGAAATACAACAACCAGCACCTAAAAAGCACCACATGCGGGTAAATGAGGAGTGTCTTGCTAAATAGTCAACTAAAAGTATTGCCGGTGATACTCAATCTACACTGAAAAATATAATTCAAAGATGATACTTTGAATTTACTCAATTTTTTTACGTTAAGTGGTTGTAAACAGTTTATTTGGGCTGAATTTAAACAATCAAAATTAAGTTGAACATTATTAAAATTAATTTGTTTGTTTAAATTCAACACTAATACATTGTTTGCAACAGTTCAGCATGCAACACTTTTTTCAGTGTAGTAGCAAGCAACATCACAATGTTACACCGTATGAAAAACGTCACGAAGACACCAGGGGTCTGTTCTTTGTACGTGGATTACTCAGTTAGCTGGATTTGGATGTTGATGATTTGACATGATCCAGGATCGTTTCGTTCTTCAAAACTCATTTGAGAGTTGTTGTCATAGTAACAGTTCTAGTAGCTCAAACCTGTGTAGGAGCAGGCTCATTTCATATTAACAGGATTAGATCAGGTCAGTTCAAGCTAAGATAATACTGAAAGTATGTAGCGAATGCTGATAATTTCTTACAGTAGTAGCTATATACGCTTGGGAAAATACTAAATATATATTTTTAACTAATATATATATATATATATATATATATATATATATATATATATATATATATATATATATATATATACACACACACACATTTATACAACAGTTCTGTCTGGTTCTTGAATCTGATTGGCTGATATCTGATTGGCTGTTATTGGCCGTGATATATTTAAGTAATATCAGCACCAGCAGTATCAGCAGTAGTTTTTATATACACAATTATAATGTCGAACTGTTGTATAAACGCAATATCACACGAGTGATGGTGCGATATGGCTGTATATCGGCACTGGTGGGGGCACTAAACGCACGAGTGTTGATATACAGCCATATCACACTGGTACTCGTATGATATTGCTCATATATATATATATATATATATATATAGTAAAACATATATATTAATAAAACTTATGCATTCTGCACTCCGAAATAAAAGTTCAAAGCCTGCCACCTGGTGGTTCAAAATGAAAATTTATAAATTTATTGATATGAACTTTTTATGAAACGCATATTCTATATGATTTATAATTTATATTTAAGCAGATTTTTATGCAATTTATAAATAATTTATATGCAGTCATGCTTTTTGATGCAAAATTAATTTAAAGTTATTCCTTATGCCGATTAAAAGACTTGAGTAGGCCTATAGGCTACTTTAATAAAGAAAATCTTCTCTTAATGTAAAACTAAATACACGGATTTGCATTGAAATACATGATGAACACTCTTAACACATGAAAGAGTAAAGCCTGCAACTCATAACAAATGTGCAGTGTTATTGCGTATCATATTTAACAAACCGTTTACTGCTAATTTTATGTAATTTAGCTCACATGGATAATTGAATATTAATCAGATGATGTCATTACGCTGCTGTGCCGTCAGCAGTTGCATTGCTGCTCATGATTTCGAGGATGGATAGATCAGTCCTCTACAACACACACAGCGATCTCAGATCAGTTCATCCAGACATTCTAATCTGATTCACAAACTGGTTTGAAGAACCAAATTAGCCAGAGATCAGTTATCAAGATTAAGTGATCCAGGATCTGCCAAATCATCTTAGATCATTTAAGCGAGGTACGAAGAACAGACCCCAGGTTTCATTTCTAAATATTTATAAACAAAGTACAAAAAAAAACAAAGTTAGTTTAAAAAAGGAACTGAAAAGATGAATACTCACTGCATTTCAGCTGTAAGGAGCTACGATACGGATTATTAAGCTGAAGCTTGACTACGAAATTAAATCGAAACCCCAATCTGTTTAAAACAAATAAAGAAAAAAGAAAATGAATTAAAAAAATGTAATTAATTAAAAAATAAAAAGTAAAAAAAATTATTAAATAAATAAAAATAAATAAAAACAAAAAAATTATTTAATAAAAAATTTAAATTAATAAAAAATTAAATAATAAAAAGAAAAAGGAAAAAAATAAAATAAATAAATCATAAATAGAAATAAAATGAATTATTTAAAAATATTTTTTTTTTATAAAAATCACAATTAGATATTTTCCCCAATCTCACAGCCCTAACAGAGACTAAAACTGTCAGCTTTGGACATCTTCATACTCCAGTAGCTCATATCATCTATTGAATCAAACATCAACACAGAAATGAGCTCAACATCGCCAGAAAACAGTGACGAGTGTGCTTAATAGCAGTTGCACAATTGGTCATTTATACACTTCATAACGTGAACTGAGAAAATCAATAGGGTTTCACAAACAAACATTAACAGTTCCCCAAAGCACCTTTCAGGAACAGATCTGAAAACCACCATGCTTTTTCTGATTGAGGAGCGATTCAATTCCATTGAATTAAAATAATATATAAAAATAGTTTTGTGTAATCTGTAGTCTATCAAAACCCATTTTAAAGGGACAGTTCATGCAAAAATTAAGATTCTGTCAACATTTACTCACACATTTGAGTTGCTTTCTTTCTTTTGAACAACAAAAAAAAACATACACACTACCTGATCTTGTCATCAATAACAGTAATAAGAGCAACAGATAATAACTTGACTTATAGTTGATCATTAGGAAAAGTGGCATTCAGATGAATCATCTGTTGAGCTGCATCTCAATCATCACAAACACCTACTGGAACCAGCATGGAGCCAAGATTCTCACAGAAGTCAGTCAAGTTTGGTGAAGGAAACATCATGGTTTGGGGTTCATTCAGTATGGGGGCGTGCGAGAGATCTGCCTCCACATCAAAGCTCCTGAAAGCAAAGAAGGTCCAGCTGCTCCAAGATTGGCCAGCCCAGTCACCAGAGATGAAGATTATTGAGGAAGATTAACATAAAGAGTCTTGATGAACTCTGGGAGTCCTGCAGGAACACTTTCTTTGCCATTCCAGATGACTTTATTAATCAGTGATGTGAGTCATGTCAGAGATGTATGCATGCAGTCCTCCAAGCTCATGATGGAGTCAGACACAATATTCATATACTTTTCTGTGGTCAAATAAGTGTAATCTAGAGGCCTTTGCCTTTCATATAAGCCACTTCTGATACCAAATGATCAACCATAATTCAAGTTATTATTTGCAGTTCCTAAAACTTGGATAAGCAACAAGACTTGTCAGGTAGTGTATTTTGAAGAACATTGGAAACCATAGTATTTTATTTCCTACTATGGAAATCAATGGCTTCCATTTCCAACATTCACAAATACTCATGAGAAACTCATACATATTCACTTCAAGGTGAGTAAATTTAAGTGAACTGAACATAAAACCTCAAGAATTGTGTTGTTTCAGCTCATTCTGAATAAGCAGTTTAACAAAGCAGCACAAATAATTAGTGAACTGTCCCTTTAAGTAATGTCTATGAGATTATTCATCCAGATGCATTCAAGGAAAAATCTGACACACTTTGACACCAAAAGAAAGACTAAAACTGGCTGATTCTGAGTGTTTAAATCACAAATATCCTGACAAACACTGGACAAATACTGAGAGGTAAATAATAAGAAACTGTGGGCACTTTTCATTTCACAGGAAGGTCAAAGGTGAAGTTAAATGGGTTTCTGGGTCACATCAGTGGGGTAAAATAGCATTACAGTATATGTGATGATGAAAATCAACATTAAGAAACTAAAGTATGAGTATGACGGACAAAATACAGTAAGATATAAACCTAAAACATGAACACAGAAGGTAAAATCTCTATTTCTTTAACTCAATCAGGAGCCCTAGTGTAACTTATGAGTCTAAAGTTGGCGTCTGACATTTACACACTGAAATCTTCCCAGATGAGTTTTTTAATCAGCTGAAGTTGGAATTACCATAATTATGCATCACTGAGCACTTCTGTTAACTCATTGTTTTGAATTCAGATTGGTAACAGTTTATAATTATGTTCAATTAGTTAATGTTTGAACTAATATAATTAACCCATAAACTATTCATTGCATTTTTGCATCTGCTTTAAATCATTTTAACAAGCACAACTTTGAATGTTAATAATGCATTAGTCAATGCTGAACTGTGATTAATAAACAGAGTTCTTCAATTCCAGCACTTCTTCAGCACTTTCAAGGTGCAGTTGTATGCTTTTCCAGCCCCAGACAACCACAGTAAATTACTTTTATATATGCTATATGTACTTTTTTTTCACATTTAAATCCATTGTGCTATTTTTAAAAACACAACATGACAATTCAACTTAAATTTTTGAATACTTTAGAGGATAGACTTATAGGGATAGTTCACCCAAAAAAGGTACAAATAAATAAATAAATAAAAGTTATTGGATGAAGTATGAATAAGTTTGGTCTCTTTCTACCTTAAAGTTAATATCTGGGAAAAAAATTAGCTTACGCTCCATTCACACGGGGCTTCAGCGTCAACGCTTGACTGAAGGCGTGTCTGAAGTTGGAGCTGACGCGATCGTCATGGCAGCATCAGCCAATGAAATTTAGTCAGCAATAGGCCACTGTCTAGCTGGTGTATTTGCATACAGCGATCTGATTGGCTGACACTTCCGTCTGCGCTTGAAAAGTTGAGCAAGTCCCAACTTCTGCAGTGAGCAACGCCTCTGAAGCAGCGCCGACGGATCCACAATGCAGTTCGGCAACGCCTGACGTCACCCATTCAAAGTGAATGGGAAGCGTTGACGCTGACGCCCCGTGTGAATGGGGCGTTATAGGGATAGTTCACCCCAAAAAGGTAGAAATCAATCAACAACTAAAAGTTCAGTTATTGGATAAAGTATGTTTAAGTTTGGTCTCTTTCTACCTTAAGTTGATATCTCAAAAAAAAAAAAAAAGAGCTAACAGTCAGATTTAGTTTGGTTGTTGTACCAAACTTTCATGAGCGATCGTTCATGATATTTCATGTGCATTGCTATTTTATACAATCATTGGCATTTTATGTGCAAAGATGCATTCTGGGTGAATACGTATGGAGCTAATGATATGCCAAAACCATCTGAATTTGAATCGTGCTCATTTGAGTTATTAACAATTGTAAGTTAATAAACTGATTATTATAGGGTTGGACTGATAGACGATGCTATCGTTCATCGCCGATGGCCTACTAAGATGCTAAGCTGGCATCGAGATCCTCCGCCCCTGCCCCCGATGCAAATTCGCTCGCAAATAATACACACTAAGGCCCCGTTTACACTAATAGGTCAGAGTTTTTAATGGCATTTTAGAACAAAAACGATCCACATCCACTCTGGTGTTCATCTAGCATTTCTGAGCAGCCCTCCTTCCGAACTACCGGTGAAAACGCACATCATGTGACCACACAGGCTCAGACGCACACACACTGTCATGTGCTTGAGACAGCGAGTCCAGGCAGTCAGCGGGTCAGTAGACTGCTTCAATCTTTTGCTTTCACGCTTGTACTTAGTAATTTTAGCGCAATTCTCAGACACTGTTGGCTGGTTCCTGTTGTTTGTGCACCTTTTTTACCAACCAAGTTTGTTGACGGCATTATAACGACACCGATCACTCTGCCTATTCACGAGTCCCGCGAAAAGAGTGATTGACAGGTGGTAATTATGTGTGTACCTTTATTTATTTATGATTCGGTTATGGGTAAAACAAAGAGCATGCGGGTCAGGTAGCTAAAACGGTAGGCTAAAAATAATTAATTAGTTATGAATCAATTATTCATAATTAATTCACTGCTGCAAATGACGACGATGCCATTGTCCACTGTGATGTTTCATATTAGACATCGTACGATGCCAAATTGGTCGACACGGCCCAACTCTAATATGCCATTTAAAAACTGTTACGATTTTTAATTTCTTAACTAACGGATAAGGTTACAGTATAGGTCAGAATCAGCTCTTTATCCCTCAAAAATGCTTAAGTAAGTTTGCTTAACCAATGAGATGTAATTTAATTAAATATAGGAATTTCACTGAAGCATGTATGTTAACTAGTGAAAATATCTGACCTCTGAGAGTCAATTTACAGAAGTATAGAAGCGAAACAAAAGCCAGCAAACACACACAGCTCTGTGATTGGCCAAAATGCTTAGTTTGACTTTTCGTTGATCATCTAACTCAGGGGTGTCAAACTCAGTTCCAAAAGGGCCGAAGCCCTGCACAGTTTAGTTCCAACCCTGCTCCAACACACCTGTAGGTTTCAAACAAGCCTGAAGGACTCAATTAGTTTGATCAGGTGTGTTTAATTAGGGTTGGAACTAAACTGTACAGAGCTGCGGCCCTTTTGGAACTGAGTTTGACACCTGTGATCTAACTGATCCCCTGTTGATCACCCCTTAACGACTTTCGAGATCTGAATTTCACAATGTGAATTTTAGTACATAATATGTTCTGACTTTCTTCATTTTGAAAATGTAAACAGTTTTTTTATAAACCCAATATTTGCAGTCTGTGAATTCAGAATAAAAACTGAAGTTTGAAATTGTCTTTAAAAATCGGACCTAAAAAAATCCAGTCGTCTTTAATTTCAGATGTTCAATAATCAAGTCAGAAATTCTAACTCAAAACATTTTTAAACGGCATGAAATAACCAGTTTTATTAACTTACAATTGTTAATGATTCAAATGAGCACAAATTCAGATCGTTTTGGCATATCATTAGCTCCATATATATATATATATATATATATATATATATATATATATATATATATATATATATATATATATATATACACACACGGTGAACATTTTGCAATGAAAACAGCAACAATTTATGTAATCACACAAATGCTCCCAAATATATTTTGAGCGCACATCGATAAAGTTACATGTGCAACTAAAACGGTCGCAATTTTGAGCCCTGCAATTTCAAATTCAAGCCGGCTCAAGCACTCTGTCCATTTTTTTCCAGTGTGTTTGAGCTTTCCCTTCAACACTATTCTACAGTTGTGCCTCCAATTAACTCAAATGTTGTCAATTAGCCAATCAGAAACTTCCAAAACCTTGACATCATCATCTGAGCTTTTTAAGAGGCAGAATAATCTTTTTGTATGTAAACTTGACTTTCAAGAAAAGTTATGACAATTTCTTAAATAATATCTCTCTCATTATTCTGCTATTAAGCAGAACAGAAACGCATGTGATCATCCTAACTTACCTAAAAGAGAACAGGTTTAGTCACATTAACATCTGACTTTTTGTGCCTTGTATACAGTGTATGGAAACTTCTGCTTCCAACTGCTTTGTCCAGAATATCTTGTTTTGTGTTCAACGAAATAAAGAGCAACTTGAGTGCAAGGAAATAGTGAGAATTTTAATCATGTGTAATTTTCCAGGGGCTGAACTTTCCCTTTAAAAATGTCTGATTTTTTTTTGTTGGACATTACAATCCAAAACTTGAAGGAGCTACAAATTTCACAGCTTGACACGTTCCTATATGTTTATGCAAAACTTACTAGTTATAATAAATTAAGAGATTAAATAATGCAGTTGGTGACCACTTTAGGAGCGTTCATAATCATGACATCATACAATCATGACAAATACATCACAACCTGTTTTTGTCTTTGCCATGATATCATCAAGACAACATAACTTGTCATAAACATGATTGCTGTGAGGCGTTATAATATGAGGCACTGTAGTCTGTTTATAGCCTAATGTTAGCTTTTCAGTTTTTGCGTTTGCATTTAAGATCTAAAAGTGCTCAAAGTTGTATTGTCGTGTGAGGATTATCCGGCTGGACAAAACGTGTAAGTGTGATGAACAGTGTTTGAACACAGAGCTTATTATTTGCATTCTTCGAAAAGCCTATGGGAAAATCCTGTAGGGATTTTATGGAGGGAACCAGTTTTATGCTAGCAGATTAGACTACAAGGTGACGTCATAGTTTTTCCACTCTACAGTCATTGCACATACTGAAGATATCCTGAAGAATTATGGGGGGAGGGGGGGACCTTTGACTTCCACAGCAATATTTTTTATTTCTATTATAAATATAAATGCCTGCTTATAAAATTCATAACGTATTTATAAAGGGCTCAAGACAATCATGTTTATGACAGATTTATGACAAGTTTTGTGGTCTTTGTTGTCACGACAAAAACAGGTTGTGATGCATTTATATAAAGCTGTCAAAACAAACAATGTCATCTTTGCATTTAAAATGTCACATCTGAGTGAATGACACTTGTTATAAGCATGCATAAAATCTCATTCACATTCATGACATGATTATGAAGGGTCTTAAGCAGGGCTTGACTTTAACACCAGCCAACTGTGTGTAGATTTCAACTTTGGCGGGTTAGACAGACACTCCGACTAGACACTTTTAACTCCTTTTTAAAATTGCAGTATTCTTATAAAGCAGAGTTCGACAATAAGCATGGCCCAATATTCGTGCAAATGTGATCTTAGAATCGAGAAGCAGCACAAAAATAACTGTGTTTGCATGAGCAAAAGAACGCAGGTGAATACTGAATGAAAGGATTACTCCGGTGATGTGAAGCGCGACTTAAAAAGTGTGCGCGCTCCCTTTTACTTGCGTGAAGCAACATTGCCTAGAGGAAACGCAACATGTGGGATTGGTTTTCTTTAAAATGGACTGGGAAAAAAAAAGTGATGATCGCGCACCCACAGTCCTGCTGCTTTCAAGAGCTCCAGGTTTCAAAAAAAAAATATATATATACAATAGATCTTTTTTTTTTTTTTAAGGTTTTGTTGAATAAAAAGTACATACGGCTTACATATTTTGCTTGTTTTGACAACTTATTTAAAATTTGGGCTGAGAAATAATGATGTATTTATTTTTGGTGTGGTCGAAGATAAATTTAGTAAATCTTTCATTTGAGCTCTAAAACGTCATGTGGAATAAATACTAATTGCAATGCGACACAACCCATTAGCCCATGCACAGTGAGCGAGCTCATACACAACACACACAAACAGTGAAATGAATGAGGAGGCATGTGGACATAACACCACATCTAAATCAAGTCATTTTAGCATGCCAAAAGTCAAATGTATGCATATAAAATATATTTCCCAACAAGAAAATTGTGGCTAGTGAAAATGGAGAATGGCTTGTAATGTTGGAAATTTACTAACCACAGTGGCTCATGATCAAAAAGCTTAGGCCCCGTTTACACTAATGCGTTTTACTTTGAAAACTCATAAGTTTTGCTACGGTTACGCCATCCGTCCACACTCTGCCGGAGTTTGAGCGCCGAAAACGAAGCATTTTGGAAACGCTGGAGAGGTTGTTTTCATTCTGAAATGCTGCTGCTCCGTCTCAGTGTGGATGAGGGAAAACGGAGACATCTGAAAACGGAGGCAGGGCTGCCGAGATTCGCTACCTGATTGGGGCTTTTGTGTCATTGCGTATCCTTCAATTCAATTCAGCTTTATTTGTATAGCACTTTTACAATGTAGATTGCGTCAAAGCAGCTTCACATAAATGGTCATAGTAACTGGAACAGTGTAGTTCAGTTTTTAGTGTTTAAGTTTAATTTAGTTCAGTTTAGCTCAGTTCAGTGTGATTTAATCATTACTGAGAGTATCCTTCCCTTATTCGTCAAGCCCCTATCACATGACTATAACACATGGCTTTAACGCAACCGGAAGACAGCAGACCAGCCTTCACTGTAAACAACAACACGGACACAGAAATGGGAGCGTTGTTTGCACTATTGTCTGTTTTAGGCGCCATTCTGCAGTTTTTCATTTGTTACGTTTAGTAACCCGACCTCGTCGTCTGTCCACAAAAATACCTCTCTTGCTTTCTTTGCCATCGCGTTCATTGTTCAACCGGCGTTTGTTGACGAACAATAACCAAATGCCGAGCAAGACACGTGCTTCCTGTTTATACTAGAACGCGCATGCCCAGAGTGCACGAATGGTCACGTGATATCCGTTTTTGGTGGCGTAGTGTGGACGGAGATATGTTCAGAAACGCTAGTGTGGACGCGGATCATTTTTGATCTAAAACGCCGTTTTAAAACTAAAACACACTAGTGTAAACGGGCCTTAATGTCAAGCCCTTGTCTTATGAACACCCCTTCAAGTAAAGTGTCACCATGCGGTTTACTTTGTAGTCATAAATGCTGAAAATGGAAATAAAGCAAAACATCCTGCTAGTTTCATCTCATAATTACAGTAATTCCAACAGAACATCCAGCATCCAGACCTCCATTCAGATGCACATAGCACTAGAACCCTTGCACCAGAACAAACCAAACTCCTGTCGAAAGCACTCATTGGAAGTGACGGTAGATTGGGACTTTTTTTTTTTTTTTAATGTTTTCCACGGTAAAACACAAACTAGTCTGGAATATTGCTTTGCGGCAGCTATTTACAGAACTGCGAAACAAACAAACAAATAATAATAAAAAAAAGTAGTCACAGACGAATCAGATCTACACACGCATACAGCTCACATTCTTACGCGTTTCATGAGTGGTCCTCTTCCGAAACAACAACAACAATAATAATAAAAAATACCTGTAAACATAAAACAAAAATTACACTTTATTTGTCGTTTTTCAGTGAAAGCAATCCGCTGTTTTTCTTTTAGTGGAATCATCTCTGAGCCTTGTGATCAAATAAACCCTTAAACGCAGTCCTGCTGGAATCAGCTCCTCCAGAAGAGCAACCAGTGGATTCAAGTAAACTCGTTTCCTCCATTATTTTATATTCCTCAGGGAAAGAAAAAGACACCCTCTTTGAGTTTCGCAAGTGCTCTCTGGCAGATTTTTCTCAATCAAAAGCACAAACTCCTCTGGGAACAGGAAAAAAAAATGCAAAACAATGTGTGTTTCCGATCCTTTCCTCACGCAACGCATTAAACTTGTGATCTGTGGCCCCTAAACTGATCTCTTTTTGTTTAGTTTTTACACACACACACACACTCACACACACACATATACACACACACAACAGAATGAACATTTGTTTTGGAAGCAAGGTCTCCTGGTGGCAAGTCACAAAAATTTCTCAGAGGTCACATTTTCTTTTATTCCTCCCATGTGTCGGATGATTTGTTATCCTTCTATACTTGTGTTGTGGTTGTTGTGAGTCTAGTCCCGCTTGGCTTGGAGCTGCTGCTTCCAGGCCTCGTTCAAGTAAACCAGTCGCTTGTAGTTGAGCACAAACAGGATGAAGTTCAGTGCGTATGTGGTGATGCAGATGACGCAGAAGTCCTTCAGGACGAAGTAGAGGATGTAGCCCAGGTATAGCGAGCCCATCACTGACGCGATGGATGTGGTCATGAGAATCAGAGCAGCCATCGCACTGGCCGTCAAACCTGTACACACATACACACACACACAAACACACAGTTAATGCACTGAAGAAACAACAACAGTACTGCCGACACAAGAGCTCACTGATGCTAAAACTGCATCAATGCACGAGATAGCCTGCATGCAGTGTAGAAAGAAGTGATTCTAGTTTTAAAATTAGCAAGAAATCGATCAAATTCAATGTCTAATGATAGTATTCAGTCACGTGACCTTTGTGAAGACCTGGGACACAAAAAATTAAAGGTGGCTACACTGGGATCTCCATAGAAATGGAGCACAAACCGGTCATATTTCCATCTGTTTCATGCTACGAATATTTGGATCGCATATCAACAAAACAGAACCCAGATATGATCACAAAATGTGTTCCCACATGTTATATGAAATATACTTGCGGTTGTAGATGGATAGAAACAGGTTTTACCCACAGCACATAGTTAAAGGGTCACGAAACACATGAACACATGTCTTCAGATGTTGACAATCATGGGTGTCCCACACTGCTATAAACACTATTAGGACACATATATCTCACTAAAAAGTGAAAATTGGTTGTGTATTCCAGCATGTAGAGTGGATGTCTGTACCTGCGGATGCATCATGACGTCTCTGAGTGTGCAGAATTAATTCATGAGAAAGTCTTGGTTGAAACCAATCAGCGCGCTCTATTGTGTATGCAGTGCAACTTCATTAATATGCATGATAGCTTCGAGAACGATGTTCAGAAGGCAGATAGACGCCACGTTGTGTTGCCAAAACAAGGGAAAGAAGAATTGTTTGGAGACACGGGTCGTCAGTGTTGTGTTTATAAATGTGCTGCAACAAAGGTTTTGTTTCCATTTCCCGCTATGAGAGCGCAGCTGGACTCACGTGTGGACTAAAGTGCATGTGACACGTGACAGAAATATGTTTGAAAGGAACATTTTTTTTTTTTTAACCGAGAGCTTTTTGCATTTGGGAATGATGAAATGTTGCTGCTCGTCTTCCTTTAGCACACAGCATAAGGTAAGAGATGACAGCTGTCTGTGCTTTCAGGGGCTGCTTATTGATCATAAATGTATTGTTTGACTTCTGCGCCATGGAAACACAGAGATTCATTCGACAACCGTTTGATATGTGAATATAATTCAGTAAAGAGAATGCTAGAACCGTATGAGCACCGACAAGAGCTTTCAATTGAGCTATAACTTGTACATGTGTCATATGAAAAATATGAAGATGAACCAATGTTCAATACCCAGCTCGGGTATCCAAAATACTGTGTATTTAAGTGTAAATAACTTTTGTACAGTAGCATAAAAACCAAAGTGATGCATATGAGCATAAAATATAGATTCTACACTTACAAACGACACCACTTACGAGGGTCTGGTGCAATGCTGGCCCTTTAAATCTTAAAGCGAAAGTCGATGACGTCACAGAGGAGTTTGAGAGAATAACTGTATGCGAAAAACAAAACATAATTTGATTTTTAACACTACTTTTATTATTATCTGTTTAAAATTTTTCTTTTCAATGGGTTAAAGTAAAAGACTGTTGAAATAAAAAATCCCCTATTTTTCTTAATTTAATGCTATTCCAGAGCCATGTGCAACCATTGACACGTAAAATCTGCTCATCTCTATCTTGCTTTAATTGCGTGGCATTTTGTACAGTATTGCCAAAGGACTAGATGTATAAAATATGTAACATATCACAATAATCAAATATACAATATACACCGATATTATCTACACACAATATGAATTCCCAATTAGAAAACACTACAAACTATAAAATACTATTCATAAAAATACTTTAAATCACAGACAAATCCAATGATGGCGTATAATGTCTCCGACACCACTTGTAGTCCCATTTAGCAATATACAATATGCAGTAAATAAGAAACGACAGAAAAAAAAGGATAAAAACAGACAATATCTCTAAAAGTTACAATAATAACAGGAATAAAATATGGAGGTTTTTTAAATCCAACAAATGAGTTGATTGACCATTTCTTATAGTGTACAAATATTCTGCAACCAATTTAGATGTAACTTCATCTTCTCTAAGTAGTTAGTAAAGTTTTTTTTTTGATGTGCTGATCAGCTACTTTTGGCTGTTCTACGCGCAAGGTTAAAAACCAGGGGGGACTGTGCCTTTGCAGTGGTGGCCCCCAAACTTTGGAATAAATTGCCTCCCCATGTTAGGCAGGCCGCAGCCTTTTCTAATTTTAAATCTAGTCTAAAACCCATTTTTACTCTCTGGCTTTTAATACCATGTGAGAGTCAAGTGTCTGTTGTATTTGTCCTTTGTTTTAGATGGTGTACAGTTGAAGTCAGAATTATTAGCCCCCCCAAATTATTAGCACCCGTTTATTTTTTCGCCAATTTCTGTTTAACGGAGAGAAGATTTATTTAACACATTTCTAATCATAATAGTTTTAATAACTCATCTCTAATAACTGATTTATTTTCTCTTTGCCATGATGACAGTAAATAATATTAGACTAGATATTCTTCAAGACACTTCTATACAGCTTAAAGTGACATTTAAAGGCTTCACTAGGTTAATTAGGGTAACTAGGCAGGTTAGGGTAATTAGGCACGTTATTGTACAACAATGGTTTGTTCTGTAGACTATCAGGAAAAATTATAGCTTAAAGGAGGCTAATAATATTGTCTTTAAAATGGCTTTTAAAAAATTAAAAACTGCTTTTACTCTAGCTGAAATAAAACAAATAAGATTTTTTCCAAAAGAAAAAATATTATCAGACATACTGTGAAAGACAGAGGACATTTCTGCACTCGCAGATTCCATGTGGGCCTACTTATGAGTGGTCCGCTGATGAATCATGACTTTAAAACGCTTCAGTGTCCCCGTATCTGTGTTTACACTCAGTAAACAGTGGTGAGTTAGGTGAACTGTTGACCTTCAAGGCCGATCACAGTCATTTCTGTTGAGCACGTGAACACAATGGCAAACCAGTGCTTAAATGTTCCGATGTATCCATTGGTACCGAATTCCAGCATCATGACAACATTAAACTACTTACAAGTACATAAAATTTCCATTTTCTTAATGTTTCTTCTTCAGTTTTCCTCTGAAATCCTGACCTTGCTAGTGCACACAGCAAAATAAATCCAAGCCAAATTTACTTGACCTTTGCCCCAAATCAATTGATTCAACAAGTGGGTGTGTCTTTAAGAGAGGGGTGGAGTCTTCTCCAGTTTGTCCTTTTCCCTACTGATCACTCACTCAACCTTTTCAGGAAAGAGAACGTTTCTCCAGAACAGAGGGCATTCAACACACACACACACACACACATACACACACACACACACACACACACACACACACACACACACACACACACACACACAGTCCTGCTATTCATAGTAATGAAATTTCATTAGGGCAAAGCAGGACAAACAGATCACACAAATGTAACACCGCAGACAAGGACAGGCAATTTCAGACTCGCGCCTGAGATCAGAGTCATGCAGATAAATCACATCAGGGAGAGATTTCAGGAATTAAGCACAGCTTCAAGTGTCTGTTGGTTCAAGGACAGACGTGAAGGATCCTCTCCAAAACCTACACACTGACTTAAAAGGACACACAAACCAGCCAGTTCAGTTTTTATCCTACACCCCTTTTGATCAATCTATCAGGTCACACCCCAAAACAAACTTGGAGCCAATCAGAAACAAGGGTTATGTCTAATAACAACAGATATGTAGATATTCAAAAGGGGTGTGGCCATGTTGTGTTATGTGCATGTTTGTTTGGGAGCTCTCAAAATATCAACACTATATGGCCAAGTTTGATTTACAAGCATTTCATTATTTCATTTTAAAAGACTACAGTTAAATATATACCAAATATACAAAAATAACTAGGATAGACTATAAAAACAGTTTAGTTTAACATGAAATGATGTGTAAGCAGAATATAAACAGGAATCAATTTGTCAGTTTTGGTGCATGTAATCAGAATTTCAATAGCACTAAAAATGTCAACATTGGTGTAGGGCTACAAACTTTAGTTGAGCGCGAAGCGAAGTGAACACACTCTGCCTCTCTTGTGCACTGATCCCAGCAAAGTTCAGTGCCTCAGACAGGACAGAGCAAAAAAACGAGCGGAGGTAACATTAGAGGAAAGATACATGGTGAAGAAGGGAGTAACAGCAGGGTAAATCAGAGTCCTGCTTTTGTTCCGTTTTGAAGTGAGGAACGTAATGTCCCAGGTGCTGCTGGTGTTTACTTGTTATCCAGCTGGACAAGCATGACGTGAAAAAATTCAAAACTAAACTTTGGCACGTTAGCAGGCACTGAGCTAGAGAAAGGCGCGTCATATTATCCCAATTATGCAGTGTTTTAAACCACCCAATGCTTATTTTATGTTTTAGACATGTAAATACACACAAGTATAGTGAAACAATCCAGTTAATGTGTAAAACATGCAAGGAAGTCTATGGAAGTCTATCAATCCATTCAAATATAATCTGCCAATGTGTATTATTCATATTAGGGCTGGGCGGTATATCGGGTTCTGGGGATATATCGATATGATTCCCCAACACGATGCGGTATTATCCAATATTGTTCATATCGATATAGTTTGAGGCCACACGTGGCCATTCTGGATGAAACAGACCACTTTAAGGTAGCACGCAGGCTCTACTTGCACAAATGTGAGCATGCGCAAATGAATGATTCACTCCAGAAGTCATACAAAAGATTTGTTTAAAATGAACGAATCGTTCAAGAACGACCCATCACTAATGCGACATGTGTGCCCCAGACAAATTTGACTCCCCCTCGCGTGCGTGCACGTAACACAGCGGCTGCATCTGTCACAGCGGTTTATCAGAAACCCTTTATCGATCATTTCTTCCACAACTGACATCAAGAACGAATGTAGAAGCCTTGTCAAATTGACAAACAGCACCTGAAAGCGATCACAAGAATTAAAAGCGCCAAAATAGGAGGAATTTATGCGGCATTTCGAAAGTGAAACACCTCATATTCACTGATTATCAGTTCAAGATTTATTACACGACGGTCTCTTCTTTACATTTACGTTATCACACATTTAGCTCTGCGTTCTGCTCTGTTATAATGACTGTTTATTTATATACTTAACCCGCATTTCAACACAGTATTCTGAAACAATTACCTTACTTCTCATATCTATAGTCGATTAGTTTTCATCTCCTTATTTAATATTTAGTAAAAACAAGTTTAGGCAAAACAAAAGAGTAAGTGCAGGATTTTTCACATGGAGTAGTCTTTCACTCCATGTGTTTTACTCTCTCTTTAGATATCTTCGATATCTGCACTGTTTAATAATTGTGCACAATACATTTTTATACACAACCGCTTTTATCAGGAGAAAACCCTGTACTGTGTTTTATTTATCAAAGATTTTGTGCAGCTGTTATTTTTTTGTGCACCTGTTTATTTGTAAACAAAGAGGGAAACCCCTGTGTCTGAATTATATTTTGCTCAAAAAATGTTTAATAATGCTTTAATGAAGGCTTCGACTCTCAAGTAACCATTTAAAGGAAAATACCGGATATATATCGTTTACCATTATTCCTCCTATAAATACCGGGATATGATGTTTTGCCCATATCGCCCAGCCCTAATTCATATCAGATACACGTATTGAAAGTAACAATAAAGTTCAATCTATTCTTCTCACAGCTGGCCAGACGCTTGCTTGCATGCATTTTAGGAGTAACTGATGAATTTACGTGTTGAATCCTGTGTGTTCTGTTCTGGGGGGATTGTTTAGAATATAAATTTAAATAAAGAATAGATTATAATCAGATTATAAACAGAAATAAAACCCTGCAAAATTGGTATGTACAATCAGAACATACAGGAATAAAATATACAAAGATACAGGGTCCACAATCAAAATATAGAAATGAATAGGAAATGGTTACATTTGGTTTATGTGCGTGTTGCTCAATTGGAGATGTTAAATGTATTGAAACTGAAGTCTGCATATGCCAGTAGAATAAGTGCAATAAATTAATGTGTATTTGAAGGCTCTTTAAAAACAAAACAAATAAAAAAGTTGATCAATGCATACAGTTGAAGTCAGAATTATTAAACTCCTTGAATTATTAGCCCCTCCCCACATTTATTTCCCCCCAATTTTTGTTTAACAGAGAGAAGATTAACACATTTCTAAACATAATAGTTTTAATAACTCATCTCTAATAACTATTCTCTAATACTTATTTTATCCATGCCATGATAACAGTAAATAATATTTGACACCACATTAAGACACTTTTTTTTACAACTTAAAGGGACATTTAAAAGCTGAACTAAAGTAAATAAGGTTAACTAGGCAGGTTATTTGTTCTGTAGACTAATCGAAAAAATATATAGCTTAAGGGGGCTAATAATTTTGACCTTAAAATGGCTTTTAAAAATTAAAAACTGCTTTTATTTTAGCTGAAAAAAAAGTTTTTTTCAGAAAAAAACAATATTATCAGACATACTGTGAAAATTCCCTTGCTCTGTTAAACATCATTTGGAAAATCTTTGTAAAAGAAAACAAATTCAAAGGGGGGTTATTAATTCTGACTTCAACTGTATAAATACAATGTTTTGCCTTAAACACAAACGTTTGTACAAAAATAAACCTTAATAATAACAACTTCAAGGGATAGTTCACCTAAAAATTAAAATTGTCATAATTTACTCACCATCCACTTGTTCCTACCCTGTTTAAGTTTCTTTCTTCTGTTGAATACAAAGGAAAATATCCTGAAGGATTTGGGAAAGCAGCAGCCCTTGACTTCAATTAGGACTGCACGTAATTGGAAAAACCTAACATTGCAATAATATGCTTTTCTGCAATACATATTGCAATATAAACACAATAAAACCAGATGACTTTAGTAGCGCTATTTGGAAATAACTCATTGATTGGGATGATTCTGGAGGGAGCTGGATCACAACATTTAATAAACTAATTTTAAGCAATGATAAAAACAACGAATCAAAGACACAAGTGAAATAAAACTTACAACTTTCTTGGGAGTCTTAATAGCTATAATAAAGTGTAAAATAGCTCTCTATAGTCTTCATCATATTAATAACTCCATAAATGTACCCTTCAACTAAAGCTATAAAATGTCTCTCCCTGAATGCTTTAAACTCCTTTAAAACACATGCAAATGACTTTTTTATATTATAGTTACTTTGCATTTGTGGCTCCAGGTGAACTATAATCCAAATTAATCATTACACAATGTGACTAAATTGCGATATCAACGCTGAAACATTATATTGTGAAGCCCTAACTTCAGTAGATTTATTTCCCTGCATAAATTGCATTACCTGCATGTGTGTTTCTTCAACAGAAGAAAGAAACTCATAAAAGTCTACAACCACTTGAGTAAATGATGAGAGCTTTAAATATCAAGGTGAACTGTTCCCTTTAAATCATGCCCTAATTGCCTTGAATGCACAACAATGTTATCTTAAACTGTCACCTTAGTAGGCAGTTCACTCGGTTTGTGAGATCCTTCAATTTGAGCAACTGAGCCAGCAGCCTTGTCCATTCATCCACACATCGATAAGCAAATAAAAGAGTAACTGCACAGTAAAATGTAAAGCAGTCTATAGGAAGAGCTAAACGGTTCCACTTTTCCGGCCATCCGCCATTGTGAGAGCAATCTGCACACTGGCGTTATGCAAATGTGCTGCAATAGTGTGAAGAAAGACTCGAGTGTGTCCAGCTTTAGAAGCACAATGAACCTGAGGACAGATCAGCAGAGCCAAACACGCAGAAGAAGAAGTGGAGTCAGCAAATCCACATGACCGCTGAGGAACGAAGAACTGGGACATTAGGAGGCAGACATGTGTGCAGGAATGGGTTAGGATGGTGGACTAACCATCCCATAACAGAGTAGACAGATGATTATTTTGTATTAGTTTAATAGTATTGTTATTCATTTTAATCCTTGTGGGGGGGGTCACCAATCTCGTTCCTGGAGATCCAGTGTCCCTGTAGGGTTTGGCTCCAACTTGCCTCAACACACCTGCCTGGATGTTTCAAGTATACCTAGCAATACCTTGATTAGCTTGTTCAGGTGTGTTTGATTAGGGTTGGAGCTCAAATCTGCAGGACACTGGATCTCCAGGAACAAGTTTAGTGACCACTGGTTTAAACTGACTCGCCTTTTGGTTATGTTGGTTTTTGCTCCATTGACTTCCATTATAATCCCTTTTTGCATTATTCATCATGCATTCTTGATTGTTGGTGGTTTTCCTGTTTGGGAAGAGGTATAATGTGTTGTTTTTACTATTGTTGATCATCAGTTGTCAGCATTAACCCTTTAGATAGGCCTGTGCTGAAGAGTTTCTGGCTTTATATAGAGTTCAGTGGAGTAAAACAGCAGATTATAGTGAGCATGCATAAATATATGTCCTGGGTTTAGTACGTTATGGAGCCGAGCTGATTATTTTCTTTTTTTCACACATAAAGATAAGTGTACAAAGTTTTCTCTCTCTGCATGATAATATGCGGTCATGGCTTTCCAATCAAAAAATAAAATTAGAATGGAAGTCATTGGGGCAAAAACAGCCCCAACATAACAAAAGCGTAACTGATTTTTTTTTTAAAGTATGTTCCTAAAATATCTGTCAAAATAAGATTTGTAACCAAAAATCATCACATTTGCTGAAACACAAAGAAAGTTGTGGCCAAATTGAGACTTAAAATCACCCCAGGGTGGATGAAAACAACCCAACAGGACACAAAGGTTAAAGTCAAAGTCTAAAGAATACACAAGACGTGTCACTCATATAGTTTTGAAAACGGTCAATATGGCGAATGAAGCGGCGCCTACAGACTGACGTTTCTCCTGGGGGGAGGGTCAAACCATAGCTGTCAACATTAGGATGCGATTATAAGGGCTATGCTCACAATAATAAGAGATACCCCCCCCCCCAAAAAAAATCCCCAAAGTGCTAAATAGAAGTGATTCCCCCGCTGCTGGAATCAGCTTCCAAAATGATCAGATGTGCTCCAACATTAGGCACATTCAAATCAAGACTGAACACACATCTGTTTAGCTGTGCCTTTACTGAATGAGCACTGTGCTGCGTCCGACAGATTGCACTATCATGTTTTTCTCTTCTTCTTCATTCTTTTATATCACATTTTACCTGTTTTTAAGTTTTTTTATCAGTTTTATTATTATTTTTAAATTTTTTTTTTTACTTGTTTCTTTTATTCTTGTTTATGTAAAGCACTTTGAATTGCCACTGTGTATGAAATGTGCTATATAAATAAACTTGCCTTGCCTAAATATGTTCTTCATGAGTTAATAAACAGTTAAACGGTCAGTAAAACCTTTTATTTTTATTATTCACAAAAGAAAAAATAAATAGTATACATTAGCAGCAAATAAATTAGCAAACAGTTCAGCTTATTAAAATAGTAGCTATCATAAAGAAATAGAATTAAGTTAACAAATATCAATAATCTTTTCACTGTATAACTTACACATTCTGTTTAAAGAGCACCGAATGAATCTCATTTATTTAGATTTTTCATTTAATTACATTAAATAAGAGGCGTCACTTAAAAAATGCACACAAATAACGTTATAATGAAAGCATTCGACTGCTTTCCTAACTTTTTATGCTCATTTAGGACAAAATTAGTTGTGTTTGAGAAAAAAAAGAACAGAGATCGACATCTTTATATGTTATTATTATTAGTTATGTGTATATGTCTGTTTAAACACGCACCCAAAACTCAGACTTTTACTCCGCTGCAAATCGCATGTACAGAATCCGTTTGGGAAACAGCGTCTATTTATCACTATGGAGCGCGTCAGCTGACAGTCACGCACTGCTATATGACTGTTTTGAGGATTGCATAGGAGGGACAACTGCACCTGTGATAAAAGGAAAGGGAATCCTGCCGTTTTCATATTTGTTTCAAAGTGTTTTCATGCCTAAATAAAATGAAAGCACAGAACACACTCGCATTAAAGACCATGGGAGGATCAGCTCTTTAATGTTTATTGCCACCCTTCAGAGAAAGACTGAAAATATGGTAGAAATAGGGGGGAAATACCTTTACGGGATGATAGCAGGATAGAACTGTAAAATACGGGAGAATCCTGGGGAAAACGGGAGGGTTGACAGGTATAGGTAAGACCAGACGATGTGCTTTTACGAGTTTTTGTGGTCAGCAAACACACTGGAATCTCAGAGAATATTTGCTTCACAGACATGAGAAATATATTCAAATAAAGCCTGAAATCTGTACTTTTAAATGAACCAACTACACTTGAAAACTAAACTTTATTGAAGCCGAGCTGACAGCCAATCTTTCCTAGGCTCAGCAAAACTTGCAAAAAATACCTTTGTATTCCTGCAACTGCAATATTTACACAAATATTTCTTATTCAAATCTTCAGCAACGCTATTTAACTCGTGAATTTGAAATCATGAATCGGTCAAACTTTATAAAAAACCTAGATTTTTTATTTTTTTTTGCCAAATCGCCCAGCCCTATCTCACGGTTTGTGTCTCATTTTGTGAGCTGACTGACAACACTGGTTCGCAATAAATTATTAAGGCTGTTTACAAAGATTCACTTTCACTTTAAATTCACTTAACAACAGTTGAGTGTCACTTATTTTTCTCACATAGCTTCATATCAGAAAATGAAAAAAGACATTAAACTTTATAATACACACTTTATAGAACTCAATACAGTGATAAAGGGTCAATTAGCATTGCATTACAAATGTGCTTTATGCTCATAATATTCCCAGGATGGCTTGACGAACACAAATAACCCATAATGATTAGTTTATGGTCTTCAGGTTTGATCTATTTATCATGTTCCAATAACATTTAATCTCTGCTATAGCAACAGCTGGTGTCTTTTCTTATGTAATGCACATTTTTTGCTATCTAATATTCATATTTGAATAATATGATGAGGCAAATAAAGTTAAAGCTGACAGCAGTATCTCAAACACCAGTTCAGAGATATTTGCATAATCGGTCAAGAGCAGAGACACTCAAGACGAGACGGCGGTGGGGTTACACTAAGGTTGTGAATGTTTGACCTGTGCTTTCATGCATCAGCGATGATGTCAGACATGGACAAGTGAGCCGATGATTCAGAGCTCTGTCAAACAGCTCTAGATTACAGACGGCAAAATTCACACTAAAGCCATAAACAATAAGACAATTAACCTTTGCTGTATAGTAGATTTAAGTACACTGTTGTCAATTCTATCCATTTATTATTATTTATTTAGCAGACATATTGAAAAGCACAGTGTTGTTTTTATTGTGTGTGATAAACAAATTGGATTTGATATGGTATATGCTGATTATGCAGGTATACTGCATGTATGCATGTTAAAATATCTGGATGTTATAGACAATATAGATGATCAATGAGTTAAATAAGATTTCTTATAGAAGGGACATTAAAACCCATGCATGCAATGGCCAAGACATTCATTGGACAGGCATGTACATGTTATATCATGTCAAGTTTATATCATCAAGATTTTGTATATTAAAATAAGACACACACAGTATACTGATATAGTGGTGCATACCTGATTTTATAAAAGAGAGTAAACAATAGCCAGGTGTAAGCAAAAACGGTGTAGTTTGGTGTGTGTAGTCAGAATATTTGGTGTGTGTAATAACAATATAGACAATATTAAAAGTGTACAGTTAGGGGTGTGTGTAATTAGAATATAGATATAAAAAGTGTAAGATCATGTGTGTTATCAGAATATACAGTACATATTAATAAGTGTAAAGCTTGGTGTGTGTGTGTGTGTGTGTGTGTGTGTGTGTGTGTGTGTGTGTGTGTGTGTGTGTGTGTGTGAGATAGACAGAATAAAAGTGTAAAGTTTGGTGTGTGTGATCAGAATATAGACAGAATAAAAGTGTAAAGTTTGGTGTGTGTGATCAGAATATAGATATGAATAAAAGTGTAAAGTTTGGTATGTGATCAGAATATAGATATTAATAAAAGTGTAAAGTTTGGTGTGTGTGATCAGAATATAGATATTAATAAAAGTGTAAAGTTTGGTGTGTGTGATCAGAATATAGATATTAATAAAAGTGTAAAGTTTGGTGTGTGTGATCAGAATATAGATATGAATAAAAGTGTAAAGTTTGGTGTGTGATCAGAATATAGATATTAATAAAAGTGTAAAGTTTGGTGTGTGGGATCAGAATATAGACAGAATAAAAGTGTAAAGTTTGGTGTTTGTGATCAGAATATAGATATGAATAAAAGTGTAAAGTTTGGTGTGTGTGATCAGAATATAGATATTAATAAAAGTGTAAAGTTTGGTGTGTGGGATCAGAATATAGATATGAATAAAATTGTAAAGTTTGGTGTGTGTGATCAGAATATAGACAGAATAAAAGTGTAAAGTTTGGTGTGTGATCAGAATATAGATATTAATAAAAGTGTAAAGTTTGGTGTGTGTGATCAGAATATAGACAGAATAAAAGTGTAAAGTTTGGTGTTTGTGATCAGAATAAAGATATGAATAAAAGTGTAAAGTTTGGTGTGCGATCAGAATATAGATATTAATAAAAGCGTAAAGTTTGGTGTGTGGGATCAGAACATAGATATGAATAAAATTGTAAAGTTTGGTGTGTGTGATCAGACTATAGATATAAAAGTGTAAAGTTTGGTGTGTGTGATCAGATTATAGATATTAATAAAAGTGTAAAGTTTGGTGTGTGTAATCAGAATATAGATATGAATAAGTGTTTGGTGTGTGTGTGATCAGAATATAGATATTAATAAAAGTGTAATGTTTGGTGTGTGTGATCAGAATATAGATATGAATAAAAGTGTAAAGTTTGGTGTGTGTAATCAGAATATAGATATGAATAAAAGGGTAAAGTTTGGTGTGTGTAATCAGAATATAGATATGAATAAGTGTTTGGTGTGTGTGTGATCAGAATATAGATATTAATAAAAGTGTAAAGTTTGGTGTGTGGGATCAGAATATAGATATGAATAAAAGTGTAAAGTTTGGTGTGTGTAATCAGAATATAGATATAAATAAGTGTTTGGTGTGTGTGTGATCAGAATATAGATATTAATAAAAGTGTAAAGTTTGGTGTGTGGGATCAGAATATAGATATTAATAAAAGTGTAAAGTTTGGTGTGTGTGATCAGAATATAGATATTAATAAAAGTGTAAAGTTTGGTGTGTGTGATCAAATTATAGATAGTAATAAAAGTGTAAAGTTTGGTGTGTGTGATCAGATTATAGATAGTAATAAAAGTGTAAAGTTTGGTGTGTGTGATCAGATTATAGATAGTAATAAAAGTGTAAAGTTTGGTGTGTGTGATCAGATTATAGATAGTAATAAAAGTGTAAAGTTTGGTGTGTGTGATCAGAATATAGATATGAATAAGTGTTTGGTGTGTGTGTGTGTGTGATCAGATTATAGGTATTAATAAAAGTGTAAAGTTTGGTGTGTGTGATCAGATTATAGATAGTAATAAAAGTGTAAAGTTTGGTGTGTGTGATCAGAATATAGATATGAATAAGTGTTTGGTGTGTGTGTGTGTGTGATCAGATTATAGGTATTAATAAAAGTGTAAAGTTTGGTGTGTGTGATCAGAATATAGACAGAATAAAAGTGTAAAGTTTGGTGTGTGTGATCAGAATATAGACATTAATAAAAGTGTAAAGTTTGGTGTGTGATCAGAATATAGACAGAATAAAAGTGTAAAGTTTGGTGTGTGTGATCAGATTATAGATAGTAATAAAAGTGTAAAGTTTGGTGTGTGATCAGAATATAGATATTAATAAAACTGTGCTGTTGATTTGGAAATATCTGACAAACTCATTAAATTATTGAAAACTAAATCTATATATCAAAAAGATCCAAGAAAGAGCAATAAAATAAGAACGTATTGGTAAGCTTTTTCCAATCATCCAATTAAAATTGACCAGTGCGTGCAAACACAATGTTTTTGCCTGTAAAGTCTTGCCTTAAACAGACAAATAAATAAACAAAAAATAAATAAACAAATGAAAAAACCAATCAAACTATTAAGGTCGTAATAAACTGTTTAGAAAAGGTATTAGCAGATGACAGCAGCTGATGATGTCCTTACCTAGTAACAGTTGAAAGACATAAAAGAAAATTCCATAGACACTGTTTGGCTGGTTTACTGCACTGTCGTTCCCAAAAATGGATCCCAACAGTCCAAATCCTCGACCCCATCTACAGCGAACAGAAGAAAACACAACAGAGAGAAATGGTAAAGAAGAAGCACCACCAATCAACCAACATGAGAGCGTACAATCTAGTGCGAGCGATCTGAAATCCTCCAGGGAAAACAAACACACTATGACAGAATATTTGGCCTCGATCAAAATCATAAAACTATCCAGACTGCAGGACAAAAAGACAATGGTTTCCTTTTATCGGTTTCAAACTGAGATTTCAGACTCAAATCATTTGAAATTATACGAACACAAGTAACAGGTGGTGTTTTCCTTTTACAAACGCATTCATTTCTAAAATATTAATGCAATATTCAGATTGGGTCAACTAGACAATTTTCATTACAGTATTGCAAGAATAGAAGTTATGTTAAGCTGTAGAAACTGTAAATGAAGATTATGAAATAATGTTTCAAGAAAATACCAATTTCAGCCTTTATACTTAAGAATTTCACATTTAGGGGCGAGGCAGTGGCGCAGTAGGTAGTGCTATTGCCTCACAGCAAGAAGGTCGCTGGTTTGAACCTCGGCTCAGTTGGTGTTTCTGTGTGGAGTTTGCATGTTCTCCCTGCGTTCGCGTGGGTTTCCTCTGAGTGCTCCGGTTTCCCCCACAGTCCAAAGACATGCGGTACAGGTGAATTGGGAAGGCTAAATTGTCCGTAGTGAATGTATGTATGTGTGTGAATGTGTGTGTGGGTGTTTCCCAGAGATGGGTTGCGGCTAGAAGGGGATCCGCTGCTTAAAAACGTGCTGGATAAGTTGGCGGTTCATTCCGCTGTGGCGAACCCGGATTAATAAAGGGACTAAGCCGATAAGAAAATGATGATGATGATGATGATGATATCGTATTGTGTGAATCCACAATAGTCACATCGCATAGATGCAATACTGAGTAGACTTTGCAGTGTAATTTTTACATTTACATATACAAAACCATAATTCATGCACTGTTAATTTCACTTTTATCTTTGCTTTGTTGCATGTATTTATGCTTGTAGCTTGTTTATTACATGCATGATTCATTGCCCTACAGAATGAATTAAAACTAATACTTTTGGTAACAACTGAGGGACCAATTCTCATTATTATCTAGTTGCTTATTAGCATATGCATGTTATTGAGATGCCAATTACTGTATAAAGCATTTATTCTGTATAGGGTGCTTTCACATCTGTAATTCGCTTCATTTGGTCCGGACCAAGCGCAATAAATGATACATTGTTGCATTTTCTGCCATCTTTGGGTCGTTTTCACACCACACTGCTGGCTTCAGTCCGAACCAGTTGAAACGAACCAAAATGCAGTCAACTGGCAAAATCCACATCTCTCATTGGCCAGATGTTGTTAAACTTTTCTTAAACTGCTTATTGATTGGTCAGAATTCACGTGCGGGAAAATGCCAATGAACTCCCGCAGATAAACAAAACCTTTTACTCTGGAGGGGCGACTGCGCTGGCTGATTGTATCCCTGCTTTAGACAAACTATACATTACGACAATGAAGCGCGGCCGCGGCTGGAAATCAGTGTTTAATGCATCGCTCATCACTTCAGGAGGAGACGTGAATTAATTTAGCTAAACAGCGAAATGGTCATCTTGCGGAAATATTACCAACGATCCATCAGGTGATGTTTTCCCCTCTCTCTCTTTCTCTCTCTCTCTGTTGGAAAAGCGCTGTCAACAAATATTTTTCCTCCATATCCCATAATGCACAGCGCATCGGCCTACGGCAGTTGAAATAGTCCAAAACGCGCAGCACTTTTTGCGGTTGGACCTGTTTTAGTATGGATCATATTCTCACCACAAACGAACCGCTCCAAGGTTCGTTTGAAAGCGTACCGAGACCACCTCTTCAAGCAGGTCTCGGTACGCTTATTTGGTCCGCTTTTGGTGCGAACTCGAGTACGATTGCTGCATTCACACCTGCCCAAACCAACCGCACCAAAAGGGGAAACGAACTCTAGTGCGATTCAATCCAACTAAATAAGGCAGGTGTGAAAGCACCCTTATTCTACATTCATAATCCTACCCAATACCTACATTAATAACTATTTTAAAAATTATTAATAAGGAGCAAATTAGGAGTTTATTGAAGCAAAACTTAAAATAGTTTGGTAAGAGCAAGAATTGAACCTTAAAATAAAGTGAGACTAACAATTCAAAATATATATACAGTTGAAGTCAGAATTATTAGCCCTCCTTTTATTTTTTATTATTATTTTTTTTATATTTGCCAAATGATGTTTAACAGAGCAAGGACATTTTCACAGTATGTCTGATAATATTTTTTCTTCTGGAGAAAGGCTTATTTGTTTTATTTCGGCTAGAATAAAAGCAGTTTTAAATTGTTTAAACACCATTTTAAGGTCAATATTATTAGCCCTTTTAAGATATATATTTTTTCAATAGTCTACAGAACAAACTATCGTTATACAATAACTTGCCTAATTACCCTAATGCCGAGTTCAGACTGCATGATTTTAAAAGTAGTCGTGTCACAGATGTTTTCACACTGCTTGACTATCTGGCCTAGCGTTTCGTCGCTGCTTTGTTTACACTGCAAGATGGATCGGCGACAGGGACATTCACATTGCATGACTTTACTATAGGAAGAATCGCCGACAACTTCGTCTAAACTACACCTCACAGCCAAAAACATGTAGTATATCTTTTGTTATTAACTACATAATGAGAAAGAAGCCTTTAATGGGGTTGAACATGTACATGTTTGCTCACCTGGGTTTAAAGGGAATTAGCCATTTCTCCTCAACGTTGATAATAAACCAATTTCTTTCTGTATGAAACGTCAAACAGACACGGGTGCTCCTGAGTCCTGTCAAACCTCCACTAGTTTTTCCTCCATTTCGTGGGTCCAAATAAACCGAAAAAGAGCGCTTTTACCTTCTCCCCCAGCCTCCCGCTGGCCTGCAGCAGGTGTACACACACACACACACAAGTGAATGCCGCTCTCTCATTGGCTGTAGGCGATCGCTGATGTTATTTTCAGTCAAAACTCAATTCACACGGCATGATTTGAATCGCCGACAGCTCCAGATATTCAGCATGCCAAATATCTCACAGGCATCGGCGACTCATCGCTGATTCTCTCAGATCGCGTCTTTGATCGTTCATATTGTGTGATTGTCACTCACGTGCACGAGCAGCGATTTGCCTGTGATTTCAGGCATTTGTCGCCAATTTCTCAAAACCTGTCGGTGAGCCAAAATCGGGGCTAAAATCACGCAGTCTGAACTAGGCATAACCTGCCTAGGTAACCTAATTAACCTAGTTAAGCCTTTAAATGTCACTTTAAGCTGTATAGAAGTGTCTTGAAGAATATCTAGTCTAATATTATTTACTGTCATCATGACAAAGATAAAATAAATCAGTTATTAGAGATGAGTTATTAAAACTACTATAATTAGAAATGTGCTAAAGAAATCTGCTCTCTGTTAAACAGAAATTGGGTAAAAAATAAACAGGGTGGCTAATAATTCAGGGGGCTAATATTTCCGACTTCAACTGTATAAAACAAAGTATATCGCAATATATATCGCAGAAAAACAAAACATCACAATCAGATCTTCCCAACATCGTGCAGCGCTAGTCTTCCCCAGAAAACCATCAAATTCAAACATCTTGTAGAACAGCATTCGTATCGCAATAAAGATATACATTTAGAGATTTCTAGCGTATATAACCAGAATTTGCAGATATGCAGAACATTAATTTTATTGCAACTCTGGGTTCCGGTTATATCTCATATTGAACTGCAATCTGATTCTTACATTTGTCTTGCTAAGTGTTTGTAAAGCCTGAAACCTCTTCTATAATCCATCTCTAAAGTGGAAAAAGGGGTGTAACTCAACACTGGAGTGCAGCTTCCGTTTCATAACTTCCTGCCAATGGATTTGTGAAAGACTGAACTGAGCCAAACACCTGAGGTCATGCCCAATCTCTGCCATATGTCCTATCATTCAGAGAGAAACACACACACAACAATGCTGATTGTTCATGATTTTCTTGTTTCTAACAATTGCAGGTCACAGCAATCATATTTAGAGTTGAAGTCTAAACTATTCGCCCAGATGTGATTTTTTTTCCATTTTCAAAATTTTGCCAAATTACGTTTAATTAATAGTAAATAAAAAGATAAATAAATAAATAAAATCACAGTATTTCCTATAATATTTATTATTCTGGAATAAGTATATGATTTGTTTCAGCTAGAATAAAATTAGTACGCAATCACTATCAAGCAATACTTTTTGTTTTGCACAAAGTACAAACCACTGTTATGCAATGACTTGCCTAATTACCCTTATGCTGAGTTCAGACTGCGTGATTTTAGGCCCGATTCAGAGTCGCCGACAGGTTTTAAGAAATCGGAGACAAATGCCTAAAATCACAGGCAAATCGGTGCTCGTTCAGGTGAGTAACAATCCCACAGTGTAAACTATCAAAGACGGCATCAGAGAGAATCGCCAAGAGTTGCTGACACCTGTAAGATATTTGGCATGCTAAATATCTGGAGCTGTTGGCGATTCAAATCATGTTTAGTGAAATGTGTCTAATATTGAAAATAAAGGCTGATTTATACTTCTGCGTCAAATGCCAGCGAATGCTACGACGTGGCCGTCGGCGTCACTGACGTGCACCTCTCAAAAAATTTAACTACATGTCGCAACGACGCGTAGCGCAAGCTCTGTGATTGGTCGGCTTGGTAGCGCTGACAAGTCTGGGCGGGACCGAGAGCCACGTGAATGGTGCGAGCCCAATGGAGCGATTGTTTACAAGTGTGGAGTCCCGTGAAGGAGCTCCAGATGGAAAGTTTTGTTTTGTGTTTACCTCATAGTTAAAGTTGTTGCAATTCCGCCGGTTCCTGCCTCAAAATGAGCGAGTTTGAGCCACTTGTACATCCAGGAAGTGTTCAGGAAAAGCAAAAAAGCAGAGAAGAAACTCGACACAGAGGAAGATTTACACCTCACTGCCAACTAGCGTTTCGGAAGTGTTAATGCAGACTGGCAGAGACAGCGCGCAGAAGTATAAATGCACAGCTACACGCGTTGCCTGCGCCGTGGGTTACGCCAGTCACTTGATGCTGAAGTATAAACCAGGCTTAACAATTGCAGGTCACAGCAATCATATTTAGAGTTGAAGTCAAAACTATTCGCCCAGATGTGATTTTTTTTTTTCTGTTGAGTAACAATCTCACAGTGTGAACTATCAAAGACGGCATCAGAGAGTATCGCCAAGAGTCGCTGACACCTGTGAGATATTTGGCATGCTAAATATCTGGAGCTGTTGGCGATTCAAATCATGTTTAGTGAAATGTGTCTATGATTGAAAATAACATTGGCGATCACCTACAGCCAATCAGATATCAGCATCCACTAGTGTGGCTACCAACAGGCCAACAGGAGGTTGTGGAAGGACTTAAAGGGCTTCTTTTAAGTCTATTTGGACCCAAGATATGGAGGAAAAACTAGTGTAAATTTTCCAGGAGCACCAGGGTCTGTTTGACGTGTCATCTGAGCAATACCACAACCAGCTCGAAAAAGAAAAAAGTTTGAAAAAATTTGCTAATTCCCTTCAAAAGCCAGGTGAGTAAAATAAGTCCATTTTGTAGCCCACTAAAGGCTTCTTTCTCATTATGTAGTTAATAACACAGGATATACTACGTGACCTTGCATTGCTTCCATGTCTAACAGTTGTAGATTGTGGACCAAGACAATGTTGTCTGTGATTCTTCCTATTTTAAAGTCATGCAGTGTAAAACTCTGTCGCCGATCCATCCTGCAGTGCATAAACAGCAGCGACAGAACGCTAGCACAGAAAGGCATGCAGTGTGCATATGTGTGCAGTGTGCTCGGCATACCTCGCCTAATTCACCTAGTTAAGCCTATAAATGTCACTTTAAACTGGATACTGGAATCTTGTATAGCATTGTGTTGTACCCTAATTTAAACACGACTCGTGAGCCTAAGACAACGTAACATAAACAGGGCCAAAGTGCTCCAACTAAATTATTTATTAACAAAACCAGCAAAACAATTCTAAAGAGATGGGGAGCCCAAAAACATAATAAATAACAACCAAACAAACCTAAAGCAGGTCGGAACTCCCCGCTCTAAACAAATATCAAGAAAAGAAGTCAAATATCATGTGCTGTCATCATGGCAGAGATAAAATAAATCATTGGATTATTAAAAATGAGTTATTAAAACTATTATGATTAGAAATGTGTTGACAATCGTCTCTCCGTTAAACAGAAATTGTGGAAAAAATAAACAGTGAGGCTAATAACTCAGACATCAACTGTATACACGTTTTAAGTGTCATTAAAGGGACGGTTCACACAAATATGTAAATGTAATCCTGTCCTCATCTTCTACTTGTTCAAACCTGTTTGAGTTTCTTCCTTCTGTTGAACACAAAGGAAAATCTACTGAAGAATGTTGTAAAAAAAAACAGCCTATAGTATTGACTTTTAGTATTTACTGTTCCTATTGATGTCCATGTCTGTTTGTTCCAACGTTAGTATAGGCTGATTTATATTTCTGCATCAAGCAGCAAGGCCCAATCCCAATTCTACCGCTTTAGCCATTCCCCTTACCACTACCCCTACCCCTCGTTTTGTTTTTATTTTGTCATTGTTATTATTTTTACAACAAACAAGCACATGTTTTAATACATTCATAAAGCCGCTCGTGTTTTATGGTCATGCTTTAAAAAACGCTGAAATAAAAACCGCTAAATTTGGCGATCTATAATCCATAATAATAACAACTCCTGTACAGCAGTCCTACAACATTCTGACACTCAATGACACTGGAATACCCTGACAGAAATGTCTAGTGGCTGGGAATGAGCTGTTTACAGCATATGCTATAATGTTAATGTTGTTTTTGGTGTGTTTACATTGATGAATATGGCCACTGTTCAAATACGCACCATAGTTATGATCTTATTGCCACATTAGATCATCATGATAGCATAATATACGCCTTCAGTGATTTCCTGAAGATAATATTAAATAATAAAGCAACTGGAACGACTACAGCAGTCGCCATCATCTGATCTCATATGAAGCAAGAGATTGATGACATATGATGACGTGTGCAGGTGCTGTAGTGCTGTCCCATTTCTCAGGGGTACATTTTAAAGCCCTTCCCATTCACACTCTGTTTCAAGGGGCAAGGGGTGGGGGTACAAAAATAGATTAGGGATTGGGCCCTTGTATGGTCCGGCGCAGCCTTCGCCATTGCTGATGCGCACCTCTCAAATCAATTTAACTACTTGTTGCAACGATGCATAACGCAAGCTCTGTGATTGGTCGGTTTGGAATCGCTGACGAGTGTGGGTGGGGCTAAGAGCCGGATGGAGCAAGTGTTTACAAGTGTCGAGTCCCGCGAAAGAGCTCTAAATGGAAGCTTCTGTTTTGTGTTTACCTTATGATTAAAGTAATTGGACGTCCACTTGTTCTCACCTCAGAATGAGGCAGTTTGAGCTACTTGCCTGTTAAGGTAGCGTTCAGGAAAAAAAAAAACAACAACAAAGAAACTCATCAGGAACATAACCTACTGCCAGCTAGCGTTTCAGAAGTGTCATTGCAGAGCAACACGAACAGCACAAAGAGGTATAAACAGCTGTCAGTAAAGGACCGCACACACACACACGCATTGTGAAATGTGGAAGTTTTTTTCTTTCCATTTGGAGTGCGTTATTAAACTCCATAACACTCTCACCAGTCCTAATACCCCAGTTTGTCGAGGGGGGGATGACTGAAATGTTCATGAGTGAAGGTGAAAGAAAAGGAACTCATCAGGAACATTACATAACCTACTGTCAGTTATTAGATATTATTGTTCACTGAGCAAAGCAACAAACTACATTTTTGCTAATTAAGCTGCCAAAACCAATTGCATACGTGCTTCTGCAAGGTGGTAATCTCAAAACTTAAAGCATTACATGAAACTCTTCTAAATCTTCAAACTACAGTGAAGAATAAACTCTAACAAGCCTTTCTATTAACTTTAAACACCTAAAGGCCCGTGCACACAGAGACGTTTTTTGCTTAAGTTTTCCTTTGACGTTTAACACCTCGTGACTAAACAAATGCCGTCAATGTGGTCGTGCACACCAACGCGCAAAAGCGTCATTTAAAAAAAAGCCTCATGCTTGTTTTTGTTTTGTTTTGACGCGCCGCGTCAAAACCTTCTCCACCAATCAGATCGACACTTTTGTTCACGTGCATGGAGCTGCTGAAGTTACAGTAAACAGCACTTTGAGGCGCTCAAGCGCAAAACTGTCCACATTGAAAAAGATGCCCAGAGGCGATATGAACGTTTAGCTGCTTATTGCTCTGTGGACACTAAAGGCTAATTTATACTTCTGCGTCAAATGCACACGTATGCTACGACGTTGACGTACAGCCCTACAACGTGGCCGTCGCTGACGTGCACCTATCAAAAAATCTAACTATACGTCGCAACGACACATAGCGCAAGCTGTGTGATTGGTCGGCTTGGTAGCGCTGACGAGTCTGGGCGGGGCCGAGAGCCGCGGGAATGGCGCAAGCCTGAAGCAGCGATTATTTACAAGTGTGGATCTCAAAATGAGCGAGTTTGAGCCACTTGTACATTAAGGAAGTGTTCAGGAAAAGCAAAACACCAGCGAAGAAACTCGACACAGAGGAACATTTACACCTCACTGCCAACTAGCGTTTCGGAAGTGTTAATGCAGACCAACAGAGACAGCGCGCAGAAGTATAAATGGACAGCTACGAGGGTTGCATGCGCCGTGGGTTACGCCGGTCACTTGACGGAGAAGTATAAACCAGGCTTAATCGTTTCTTCATCGCTAGAGCTGGAGCTGCTGCTTGAATCCTCTATGCTTGTTCCGAGTCACCAGTAACTTTAACAACAAGCGTGTGAACTTCTTCTCATTCTTTCTTCTGTGTTACAAGCGGGTGTCAGAAGCTTAGAGTTGTGTAGCTCATCTAACGTCAAGGAGTGACTTTGCATACTCTTCAGCTTGACGCCAGTGAAAAATGCTTGGGTTTGAATACGGTTGAATAGTCGTAAAACTCAGAGGTTAAACGCAAACGAAAAGCGTCCCGGTGTGTACGAGCCCTAAGATTACTTTTATTGTCACTATTTCCCTCTTAATTAAATCCCACACAAAGCATGCTGGGAACTACAAATCCCCTAACAAGTGGTTGGACGAACACAATTCCTTCATGTTGTACCAACACAAAACACTAAAGTTACCTTAATGGTTTACAAATGTAGGTGGACTGAACATAAAACACAAACTGGCCAAAGAATTTACAAGAATTGGGTCGTTTCAGCTCATTTCAAACAGGTAGTTTGATCAAGCAGCAGTAATCTTTCTTTTAAGTGTAGAAACACTTGTTTGACAAACAAAGCTACAGAAGGTCTCGCATAAATATAAAACAATAACTACAAGTTGTAATGCACACAATTCATCTAAAACATTTCCATGTTATTCAACAACGCAACTGAAATACAAATAGAAAATGTGTAAATACATTTAAATACACGTAAATAAATAAACTGAATGATAGCAATCTGTGGAAATCTGCAGACATATCATCATAGCACTGTAACATGAATTTGAGAAAACACGTTGGGAGCAATTGTTTGAAAGACGTTTGAAGGCCAGACTGACACTAAGGCACTGGAAAGAAAGCTGCCGCCTGAAGAGAATTCGCTATTGTTTCCAACACAACGAAAATATGAGCGAGCACAAAAACGGCTTCATTCCAGACAGGCAGAATAAATTCTTCACTTTTATGAGACACACCTCACGAGATGAATACTCATTCACAAAGAGTCTCACAAAACATGCAAACAATAAAAAAAACAGAAAAAAAACAAACAAACGATTAAAGCACTGTGGGAAAATACCGTTGCAGTTCATTTTCATTTTCCACAAGTATATAAAGTACATGATGTTTACTTACAACAACTAGATCTAAGCATGTAACCAAATAAACCAGGCGGCTCGAAGAATTACATCATTAAAATGTGGAAAAGGAAGAAAATCATTTTTTAAATATCTAGAAAAAAGTTTAAACTTTTGTGAGGGCTCAAAATTAACCTATTTCAGGGCTCGAAATTAACTTTTGTACTTGGTAGCACCGGTGCTCCCAACCTGAAATATTTAGGAGCATCCACCAAAAATAAATGATATATTTGACAAGTTGTATATTAAGGGATTTATTGTATTTGAAAACAACATCAATTGGGACTAACAAAACCAAGAAACAACTATGTAACTAATGCTGTGATGACTTAATATTTGTGCAATAATTCCAAACTGAATGTTGAATATTTATAAAATATTATTGATGATGATGATGATGACAATAATACTAATAATGAATTATATTTCTCATCATCATGCTGCATTGAATGTGCTTTAATGCAAGTTATCTGCTATATAAAGTCCTGCTGTTACTTTAAGAAAAATAAATTGATGGTTTGCATCAAACACAAATGAAGCATTGTAGTAAGAAATATTTATTTTGTACTATTGTTTTTATATGCATGTCAATTTAATAAATAATATTTCTGCTACAAAACAAACGAAATAATATAACAAATCATTCAATCCAATGCTGAAAGCTGCAAAGCCGTCATCAGTTATTAAATAGAAAAATAATATACACCTCAAGAAAGAACGGACAAAAGAAAGGAAGAAAAGTCTCACTTATAAAAGTTTTGGTTTCGGTTCGTGTCGTTTTAATGCTCAGCCTCGTTACGCGCTGAATTACATTTTCCTGTGTTTGTGGAAAAGCATGCGAGTCAGCCGGACCAATATGAGGGGGGCAGAGCAGGATTCTCCCGATGACCACCGGCGCAATACTGCTCTTTCTTATAACCCGCATCAGTTTAAACTCAGTAAAGGCAAGCTTCTTTGGCGATGGTGTTTTAGCAGACATTTATGCTGTTGCAGCCTGATCTCACGAGGAAACATATGAAAAAGTTACGAATTGCTGTGAGATTGTGTTGGCTGAACACGCAGTGCACGCAACGCATCGAGAGTCAGTGTACTTTTCACTGCCGTTTGCATTCCCCGCGGTCACAAAAGCTCCCTCCCTGTCGACTGACAGCGGAAAGTCTTGAGTGATTGACAGCTAATATGAACCAATATAGCGGCAGGGAGGAGCGATTCAGCATGTTTTTAGAAAAAAGAAAAAATCAGGTCGCACTACAACCATTATATGCAATCGCACGAACGCTCCCAATATATATTATGAGGTCGCATAGCTTAAATTTCGGGCACATATGCGACCAAAATGGTCACAATTTCGAGCCCTGTATTTGCGTGGTAGCACCATTGCTCCTAACTTCAAAAAAGTCGGAGCACCAGACAAAATTGAGTCGCACTCACCAATTATGTGCATCGTTACTACATGCTTTATATTAACAGATGTATTGCATTTGAAATCAACACTTATCAGACCTAACAAACAAAACAAAAGTATGCGCCCACCGGCCCTACACGCTTGAATGAGATGAACGATACGGAGTTAATGATAATAACTGTGCTGTTCTCTCAGGTGATGTTTAATGTTGCACAGATGATATTGACATATAACTTATTTTTTGCATACGCCATCTTAATAGCAGTAACGCTCTTTTCATGAACTGCAATATTAGTTTCATCTCAGTGAATGCATGCCCTTTTGTGATGGTGAAGGCATTCGCACAACTACAGCATCGTGACAATTGAACGAAGGATTAAATATCGTTAAATGTCATGCTTGAAATTTGTAGATGTGGCAAATGCTGTTACCTGAAAAATCAGACCCACCGGTTTTACAGTGAATGGCATTAGTCATTTTCACAGCGGACTTTAAACACTGGAAGTCTTTTATCCACTCTTGGAAAAGTGTAAATGCTGGATTGACATTCAACACAAGAACACTAATAAGATGTGCCATTATTTGTAACTTTTCTAAAACAAAATCTGCCAGTGTTGTTCATTCTCTCGTATCCAGACCTTTACATTTTAGCTCCCTGTCATCCGAGTGATCGACAGCTGATATTAACCAATCCATTCGCATTCTGTTCTAGAGCAGTGGGCCAATAAGAAGAGCTTGAAGGCGGGGCAAGCATTGCAGGGTTTGCTTTCTGTAGCAAGTTGACATGTCAACTGTTTTAAACTATTCCTGAGCGCAGCGTTTGTTTGTTTTTTTTGGTGCACAGATGCACTCTACGTGATCATTTTTCAGTGATAACTGGTCGGCAACAATTTTATGCACCTGCACAAATGCTCCCAAATATATTTTGAGGTCGCATAGATCCAACTTCGGGCTCATGTACAACCAAAACGATCACAATTTTGAGCCCTGTTTGTACTTAAATTAAGTATTAAAGCATGACAATAATACTAATATTTTTTATTTGCTTGTATATATTTGTTTTTTTCATTTTTCAATAACAGTTTCAGTTATTCTGTTTTTTTTTATATATATATTGTATATAGTGTGTTTTTATATTTTTTGTTTAAGTTGTAGTTTACATTACTAAATGAAAAGGAATAAGATTATATTTATGTTCAAATAAAATTAAAAATAAGATGTATTCTGTGTTTCATGTAACAGAAATTCTTAGATTTAATGGTTTTGGTTAACCCTGTAAACAAATGCAAGCTACAAGCTAACAAAAACAAACAAATGCAATAATAATATAAATACAAACAAATACTTAAATACACAATATACAGAATGGCAAACAAGTCAGGAAAAAAATTACCTTTGACCTGCAAAAGCTCTTTTACAGTGAATTACTTCTACTTTAACAGTGCTTCACAGGGAAGAAAACCCCTGTGTTGGAATTATATTTTGCTCAAAAACTGGTTAATAAAGTTTTAATAAAGTCTTTAACTCTCAAGTATCCATTTATGGGAAAATACCGAATATATACCGTACACCATCATTCCTCCTAAAAATACCGGGATATGATTTTTTGCCCAGCCCTACTCGTATCTACACCTTTACATTTTAGCTCCCTGTCATCTGAACCGAGTAATCGACAGCTGATATTAACCAATCCATTTGCGTTCTGTTCTAGAGCAGTGGGCCAATAAGAAGAAAGGCTCCCAAATATATTTTAAGGTCGCATAGATAAAATTTCGGGTGCATATGCGACCAAAACAGTCGCAATTTCAAGCCTTGTTTGTACTTCAATTAAGTAATGAAAAGTTTTGAATGGTCACTGATTATTAAACAATGAAAAAAATATAAACCATCTTCAGTTATTTTTGCATTATTTACTGACATGTAGCATGTCAATAATACTAATATTTAATTGCTTGCATATATTTTTGCGTTTTCTAATAGACTTTAAGTTTTAGTTATTCTGTTTTTTTATATTTGTTTTCATGGGAAGTTTAATCTAATTTAGTTAGCTTGGTTTATTGTCATTTATTTTGGCTGAACCCCTCCTGATGTTGTTTTTGCTCCTTATTTCTGTAAATAAATCATATTTTCTTGTTAATTCTCAGTGGTTGTGTTTTTGGTATATATTTTGGGGAGAGAGAGCGCGGGTGCACCAGGGATTATATTTTTAATCCCTGTTATTTTGTTACGTTTTGGTTAAATCTCTTTTTGATTAAGGATTTTTAATTTAATTCGTAACAATTGACACTACACTACTCGTAACATTAGTGTTATATGTATATTTGTTTAAGTAGTAGTTTATATTATTAAATGAAAAGGATTGAGATTAAATTTATGTTAAAATAAAATAAAAAATGAATTGTATTCTGTGTTTTATGAAACAGAAATTCTTAGATTTTATGGTTTCGGTTAACCCTGTAAACAAATGCAAGCTACAAGCAGATGCAATAACAATATAAAAAAAACAAACAGATGCAATAATAATATAAATACAAACAAATACTTAAATACACAATATACAGAATGGCAAACAAGTCAGGAAAAAAATGACCTGCAAAGCTTCATGGAATTGAATGCTAAAAAGCTCTTTTACAGTGATTTACTTCCACTTTAACAGTGCTTCACTCAATCTCTCAGCAGAATTATGGATAGTTTAATCCTTTGCTCAGAATTTGGCTTTTGAAACCATGTTAACATTTCTGTGGCTTCCACAAATACAATTGATTAAGACGTTCATAATTCAGAATTTTGAGTTTTAAACTATTGCACACTATAATAATCAAATAAATTTCTGCATTCTCTGATCTCTCCAGTTTGGAGGCTGTAAGTCAAGTTTGCCGTGCTTCACTTCTGATTATTAAAAAAAAAAATTCACTGTTTAGAAACGGCTCCAGATAAGATGCATGTGAACGTCTGACACGAATCTGATATGATCTGTAGTATGTTTGAAAACTCGAACCCCTGATGAGATGAGTTACAGCAGGGGTCACCAATCTCGGTCCTGGAGGGCCGGTGTCCCTGCAGGGTTTAGCTCCAACTTGCCTCAACACACCTGCCTGAGTGTTTCAAGTATACAAAGTAAGACCTTAATTAGCTTGTTCAGGTGTGCTTGATTAGGGTTGGAGCTCAAATCTGCAGGACACTGGATCTCCAACAGCAAGTTTGGTGATTCCTGAGTTACACCAGTGCCACTTTGACCATGCAAAGCTTTAAAAATGTACAGTAATTACATTAAACTAAAAATTAAGCCGGCAACTCTTGCAATGAAGTTAGCACTGGGGAAACAACTATTGAATACTAGATTCACTTTTGACTTAATAATAGCAATAATTAGGGATGCCCCGATCGATCGGCTGAGGATCGGTATCGGCTGGTAATCACATTTTATTAGGGATGCACCGAATATTCGGCAACCGAAATTATTCGGTTAAATAAAATCAGTAAAAAGGCTGAATAAATTTTGCTGAACAATGACGTTTTTAATGACGCGATCAAATAGTAAACCGCGTAGATTGAGAGGCGCGCGCTTTATGCAGCAAACATGTCAGCAGTGTGGAAGCACTTTAAAGCGTCAGAGAAAGAGGCAAAAACGGCCGTTTGCAGACACTGTCCTGGTGAATTGTCCAGAGGAACGTTCTCTCTCTTCTCGCCCCCTTTGAGCAGATAACAAAAGAGAAAAGCTCATCTGTGGCAGACGTCATACATTTACTTGCAGCACTGAAGCGTCTTTTAAACAAAGAGGCTGAAACAGACCACGGAGTGAAAACAGCTAAAAGTGCGCTCTTAGAAGCTGTCAGCGCACGATTTAGTCAGGCGGACTCAGAACGCCTGTACTTCATCGCGACTGTGCTTGATCCACGATATAAAGATCATTACTTGGATATGGGGAAAAAGTTGGACTTGGGAAAGCCGCTAGGTGTTGGAGACGGTCAGGTGATGCACAGCGCAGGAGATGAAAACAGCGCAGAGAGTAAACGGGCTCGTACTACAGATGAGCCGCGCACAGACAGCCGACAGCGAGAGACTGTTTAGTGCTGCATCTCATGTCATCGATGAGAAGAGGAAACGACTTTCATGTGAGACAGCAGAGAATCTACTTTTTATAAAGAAGAACCTGACACTTTTCCTGAAGAAGTAGGCTAAGTAGGCTTATGTCTAGGACAGTTATTCATTTGTTGTCATCCACATTTTTTGCACTATTCAATGCACATTTGTTGTTGTAGACATACAGTTACATTCTTTCAGCAGTCAGTTATAGGCCTAACATCGGCTATTCAAGAAGGGGGGCTTAAAGATGGCAAATAAAAATATTTTTTTTATTTTACTAATTTATTTATTTTAAGTTATATTGTGCTTTGTTTGTATATTATCTGCTGGAATGTTAAAAAAATGTTCAGTGTTAAATAAATATTTTGAAATTGTATTTTTGTTATTTGATTTATTTCTCTGAAAAGCAACACAAAATAGTAAAAAGATAATTTTTACTATTTAATTATTGTAATGGAGGAAAGCCAAGGGCTTCGGCCAAGAATTTGATTACGGTGCATCCCTACATTTCATGCCTAGATCGACTCGCTGATCTGGCCAATCTCATGAACCGATCACTAATCGCAAGTGTTTGTTTACGAGTTTATAACCCGACTTATACATTCAATCGCTACAACACGTGAAGAATGTTTACAAATTGCATTGTCAGTCATTTTTCTTACCATTTTTTTCTGTCTGTTTTATCTATTTTATTTTTGTAAAGTAGCTTCTGACCTTTACATGTAAGCAACATCCTTAATTCATAACGCATCTTTATTTCCCTTATTTAAAATATAGAAAACTGCTTACAGTTTGATCATTTGCTGATCCCATAACTCTGTGGTTAGCTGTTCTGGAAAATATGTACAGATGTTTCAATATAATGTTAACATACACTTTCTATGTCAACTTACATATTGAGTTTTCACTGCAAATGTTACATCCATAATGCTGGAATTGCTCACATACCACATATTTTCCCAGTATCATGCAGCCCTGATAAGCATTCCAACACTCAGCTCCTCAAACAGCAGAAAACTCCCAGAAATCTTTCACGAACCTTTAAACAGCAGCGCAGCCGAGATTCACTGATCAATATGTGCACTTTCCTAGTGGACTGACAGATTAATGCAACTAAAACATCCTGCAAAACATCACCATCATTTCAAGATCCCTGTTCATTCTGCTCTGCGCAATCAAGTATCATATATGTTTGTTCTAGGGCTGGACAATAATTTGATATCAGTATATATCGCCATAGATTTTTTTTTAATAACAGTGATATGATTTTTAAACCTATTTCTGGTTTTTATATAAATTTGCATATATATATATTTAATCATATGTAAGATCTCATACCTTGTAGAGCTGCACAAATAATCGTTAAAAGATCGCAATCTCGATTCCACTCCCTAGACGATCTTAATCCAGCATTTCTACGATTCTGCCAATCATATTTTCAAGTTCAGGAGAGAAGAAAAGGCGGCTGCACGAGTCTTTTCATTGTTTCACACATGTTGCTCAGTGACACTGACACCTCCAAATGATGTTGAATGAGTCACATATTGTATTTATAAGGTATAATTCACCTAAAAATGTCATTTTTGTCTTCATATAATGATGTTTTCGCGGCCGGGAAATCACACGTGACGTGAGCTGCTGACCATGAGCTGTAATCACAGAGTACACAGCTGTTGCGAGTAACAGGTAATACAGTTGTGCATGAAAATAAATGTTTACAGTGTCAGTATAACTACTCTAGTCTATATATTGTTGAATATAACTGATAATGGCAAAAGTCTGATTTTACCAGAGAATAAAATTGTCTAATATGACAGATTGCGAGCATATATCTCAAACATAATAATTCAACATCAGAATTATTACAAGTAGAACAGAATTATTTATTGAAACCAGTAGACCCACACATATTATTATTATCGATGTTGTGGCAAATGTTTGTTTTTACCATACCTTTATTTTACATATACAGAATTGTGAGAAAGTCGGGATCTTTATTTTAAGCAAAAAAAAAGATAAAAGAAAAAAAAGAAAAGAAAAAAAATAGCGATTCTCATTTTAGCCAGAATCGTGCAGCTCTAATACCACAGTTGAAACACATGTGCTATAGGGAAATTGGTTAAACTAAATTGGCCGAAGTGTGCAAACGTATGGTTTTTTTTTCTTCACTCCCATCAGGTGAAGTTTTTTTTCCCTCTCCGCTGTCGCCACTGCCTCGCATGGTTCAGGATTGGTAGAACTACGCATCGATGAATTTGCTCTTCAGTGTTTGAACTCTCAGTAATGATTAAATCACACTGAACTAAGCTAAACTGAACTGAACTTAAACACTAAAACCTGAACTACACTGTTCCAGTTACTATGACCATTTATGTGAAGCTGCTTTGACACAATCTACATTGTAAAAGCGCTATACAAATAAAGCTGAATTGAATTGAATTGAATCTATGTGTGTGTGTGTGTGTGTGTTTATGTATGGGTGTTTTCCAGTACTGGGTTGCAGCTGAAAGGGCATCCGCTGTGTATAACATATGATGGATAAGTTGGCGGTTCACTCTGCTGTGGCAACCTCTGATAAATAAAGGGACTAAGCCGAAGGAAAATGAATGAATGAATGAATAAGGTTGAAAAATAAAATACAAAATAACTAACTGGTTAAAACTAAGTGTTTTTCTTTTCTTAAATATTTAAGTGTATTTATAACATAAAGCCATTTTGTTCATTTTATGAAATAACTACCTTACCAAAAACTATACTTAGAAAGATATCATTATCATGAGCTAAAACTTTCGTCATACTACCCAGTCTTACTTGGTAGTGAACTATGGCTCTGTGTACTAAACGAACACTCACGCTGGAGATTCACAGCTGTTTAGAGACAACTTTATAGACAAATACACACAAAAATCACATGTGATTTATCGTTCGGCCCTACACTGGAAAAATGAGACACAGTCCAATTCACCTCATGATGAGTGGGCACATCTACAGACTCTCAGATAAAGCCGGAGACTCTATTAATACCAGATCAGCAAGACTCCAAAGCATCACTGTTTGTCTGTCTTCATAATAAACAACAAAACCGCATAATTGCACTGAAAATCATCCCATAGGACAGCTGATCTGTGCCGATATGATCATCTTCTCCGCAGGCATGTGATTTGTTTTCCATCAGCGTTTGTTGAATGCAGATTCTCTGGAAACTAGTGTGAATTTCACATGACTGTCCTGAAAAACAGATCATCTTTTTTTTTTCTTCAACCCTAAGCTCTTTAACTGAAGATGTTGCACGAAAAAGAAGTGTTATTGCTGAATCAAGGTTTTAAAAAGTATTTATACACACATTTATGGGTCAAAGATGAAAACTAGTTTTGAAGCATCCTAATGAATGTGTTGTCTTGTGTGCTGAATTACTAGTGTGTATTTTTATTGCTGTTTGTGTATATGTTGAGAATATTATTTATATTGTAATTACAGTGCTTTTACTTTCTGTCTAACATCAGATGAACTTACTAAATTAAAAAGAAAATCAAATACAGAAATGTGTTGTTTTTCTACTTAATAGATGACCATTCAGCCCCAAAACATACTAAATTGGTATTTTAATTCTGTATACCTTGCCAATCTCTTTCAAACCACTAGGTTGTAAACATTTGTCAACATGGATGTTTCAATCATTTATAATTGTATTAAATTTTGTGTGATCACTAATTGTGTTGTAATGTATTTTAGAAAGTAGTAGAGTTCAGTTTAAGCTAGGCTTGTCACGATATTAAAATTCGGCACCAATAGAAAAGCTTAAAAAGCGTTCATTTCCTGCTAACATTTGAGCGCTGTTGAGCACATTCGTAAACAGAGCTGATTTGCCATTGTGTTCACATGCTCAACAGAAATGACTGTGATTGGCCGTGAAGGTCATCAGTTCACTTAATTTACTGCTGTTTACTGAGGCCTCGTTTACACTAATGCGTTTTAGTTTGAACACTTAAGTTTTGCTACGGTTACACCATCCGTCCACACTACGCCGGAGTTTTCGAGCGCAGAAAACGGAGCGTTTTGGAAACGCTTGGAGAGGTTGTTTTCATTCTGAAGCGCTGCTGCTCCGTCTTAGTGTGGATGAGGGAAAACGGACACATCTGAAAACGGAGGCGGAGCTGCTGAGATTCGCTACCTGATTGGGGCTTTTGTGTCATTGCGTATCCTTCCCTTATTCGTCAAGCCCCTATCACATGACTATAACACATGGCTTTAACGCTACCGGAAGACAGCAGACCAGCCTTCACTGTAAACAACAACATGGACACAGAAATGGGAGCGTTGTTTGCACTATTGTCTGTTTTAGATGCCATTGTGCAGTTATTCATTTGTTACGTTTAGTAACAACTCGACCTCGTCGCCTGTCCACAAAAATACCTCTCTTGCTTTCTTTTCCATCGCGTTCATTGTTCAACCGGCGTTTGTTGACTAACAATAACCAAATGCCGAGCAAGACACGTGCTTCCTGTTTATACTAGAACGCGCATGCCCAGAGTGCGCGCATGGTCACGTGATATACGTTTTTGGTGGCGTAGTGTGGACGGAGATATGTTCAGAAACGCTAGTGTGGACGCGGATCGTTTTTGATCTAAAATCGTTTTTGATCTAAATAGTAACAATCAGTTGGTTTGTCTATAAGCTGGCATACGAGCGGTCTGCTGATGAATTTTGGTTTTAAAATGCTCCAGTGCCCCGGTATCTGTTGTGACACTCAGTAAACAGCGGTGAATTAAGTAAAATAATAACCTTCATGGCCAATCACAGTCATTTTTGTTGAGCATGTAAACACAATGACAAATCAGTGCTGGTTAAGTTAGTGGGAAATGGACATTTTTAAAATGTCAGGATCAATTGGTACCAAACTCTAGTATCGTGACAACCCTAGTTTATGTCATACTTAAATAAATATAACTGTGACTTATGTAAAATTTTTAGATTTTATTTTATGATGTTATTAATGCAAGTATTTAATATGTTTAAGAATATGTATATTCACAATTTAATGCTTTTTGGATGCAGAAACAGATGTGATGTCTCATCTTTGGCATACTTTTTACTAGGGGTGTAACTAATCACGGTGGATCTGTTATTTGTACGGATCACAACCCACAGTTCTAAACACACGTGACCTGTGGATGAATACATTTTTTTACTGGTAGTTTAATCCTAAATTTGTAATGATTGCAGAGAGATCGCCTCTCGCGTCATTCACATCACATGTATGAAAGCATTCCTGTAAAATATAATAATGACTGAAACAGCTGTGGTGGGTTATTGGGGATGTGGTGGGTTTCTTAGGTTATTAACGGTGTTTTCTGTCACTGCTTGTTTAGCCTGCATTAATGCATTCAGTAACTGCACGATTAATCATTAAAAGATCAGAATCTCAACACCCACGCAACATTAGTTATAAATGAAGCTGATTTGCAGATGTTTATCCTATAATTACATCTATAAGATGTTTATTTATAGATGATAATCCTCGAATCGCTGCATTCAAATCTGTTTGAAAAATGCAAAAATCAAGAAAGAGATTCAGTCTTTACTCTTTTGAGTTAGTTATGAAGTTACAAAAAGTCAAATAACGAGAGGGAGTAAAATCTCTCCGTGGCAGGGGCAGCTGCCTCTAAACCTGCCAGTGGTAAGTGCGCCTGCCACAAATACCTGCCACTCTATTCGTCACCACTAGAGGCAGCTTCCTCTAAACCTGTTACTGCTGAGCGCATCTGAGGTTAGTGGCCACCACGGTTAAACAGGTCTGCTATGGAACTGGCCTTTTTTGCAGCGGCTACTATGGAACTCATCACGATTATAGGCGCCTGACACAGAATCCGTCATGGTTAGTGGCCGCACTGTTATGCATTTCTGGATTTACAGCCCATGAGCAAATGACATCAGTGCAGCCAGTATTTAACAGGGAATTTTAATATCCTGATTTCAGGCCATGAAAAATCATATAAATAAGCTACTAAACTTTAAAAAAAAATAATAATAAATTTTCTCAAGAGAAATATGAAAATGTTTTGTTTAGATTTTGTGAGATTTGTGATTCGTTACACCACTACTTTTTACATTGACTTAATTGATTTTATCACTAAAATAAACAATACTACAAATATTTCTTACTGAAACAAACAAACTATATACACTAGGCAAACTAAAATACAAAAATATAAGTCATAATGACATTCAAATCAAGTGTATAACAACACTGCAACGTCTGTAAACTAGCACAGCAAATATTCAGTATAAAATAATGTTAACCATGTCAGCACTTAAGATAATTCTATCCAAACCGTGAGATTTGTGATCCATAACACTACTACTTTTTACTTTTACTTATATTATGTAATCACTAAAATAAAGAAATACTGTAAATTCATTCATTCATTTTCTTGTTGTCTTAGTCCCTTTATTAATCCGGGGTCGCCACAGCGGAATGAACCGCCAACTTATCCAGCAGGTTTTTACGCAGCGAATGCCCTTCCAGCCGCAATCCATCTCTGGGAAACATCCACACACACAGTCATACACTACAGACAATTAAGCCTACCCAATTCACCTGTACCGCATGTCTTTGGACTGTGGGGGAAACCGGAGCACCCGGAGAAAACCCACACAAATGCAGGGAGAACATGCAAACTCCACACAGAAACGCCAGCTGAGCCGAGACTCGAACCAGCGACCTTCTTGCTGTGAGGCGACAGCACTACCTACTGTAAATATTCACCACTAAAATAAACAAACTATATACACAAGGCAAACTAAAATACAAAAATATAGTCATGACATTAAAATCAAGTGTATAACACTACAATGTTAATAAACTAGTACAGCAAATATTCAGTATAAAATAATGTTATATATAACCATGTGATCCAAACTGTGAGATTTGTGATCCTTTACTTTTTACTTTTATTATTTTATCACTAGAATAAACAAATACTACACATTTACCACAAAAATGAACAAATACAATATTCACAAGACAAACTTAAAATACAAAAATGTAAAATAGTCATAACATTAAAATCAAGTGTATAACACTACAACGTTAATAAACTAGCACAGCAAATATTCAGTATAAAGTAATGTTGTTTATATCAGGGTTCAACAATAAGGACTGCCCAGTGGCCTAGGGCCAGCGTGAAAGATGCTCAGAACAGTGAACAGGATTGTCACTGGCCCCTATCGACCAGTAACGATGAGCACGTTATTTTTTTCAGTAACCTGGTAACAACCAAGCGGCAAACTCCCGCTCTCTCTCAGGAAGCCAATACGGAAGTAACTAAAACTGCAATTCATGCGAAATCCCGCTAGTCCTGGCCGCTCCTGGCTCCAAAACAGAGCAAATTTTAATTGAGCCCACTGTTAGAATGGGCAACTTTACAGCAGAAAAAAGGTGTTTACAGCCTGCTACACAGAAAGATTTTGGTTCATACAGCTAATATTACCCTTCATGACAACTGTGAGGGGGGTGAATTTTTTTAGAACTCATCCGTTTCCTTTATATTAAGTTATATTAAGTTTGCATAATTAAGGGCGTGGCCACTTGAGTGACAGCTTGGTCTCGTTGGTCGCCGTCACGTCACCTCAGCTGAATCCTGCAGATTAGCCACTGAACTCGGCATATTTATCGTATTTCTGTGTTGTTTTATGTGGCTTTACACAGTCAACTGCCTTTTGGACTTGTTTCCTACAATTATTAGATGGCATGGCATGCTGAGTGCACTTAATTGTGCTCACAAACTATTCACGTGGCCTCCGTTTCCCATGTGAGTAAAGTTATATACTTAAATACCATCTCTATACATGTATTTGTTTTATTTAAGATCATTTATCGTTTATATTTATATTTAGAGCTGTAATGCACTGCAGAATCTGTCAGATTGATTAGCTGTAGGCTCTAGAACAGTCATCTGAAGCGTTGTCATACAGAGTTATGCTGGATTTCATCAATAGTCTTACATTAACTAACACAGACTATATCTGAAGTGTTTGGAAGTAATTTGCGTTTTCCTCCTGTTGAAAAACTTCATAAGAACAATGTTTAGTGGCTCAATGTATTACAGCAGTGTTTTTAAAAGTCTAAACACTTTATTGATTATAGTGTACAGCCAAGCACAAGTGGTCAGAACACAAACGAGTCACAGGTGATAAAGTATTAAGCGTTCTCCCAAAGTAAAGTGTGTCTGAACCAGGTCCAAGCTAAATGCCAGCAGGTGTCTGTAGCTCCGCTCACTCTCCGCCTCTTTGCCCTTGTTTGGTATCCCGCCGTGGGTGTGATGACGCGCGAACAAAATGGCGACGGTTGGCCGCGCCTACTTGTGGCTTCTTTTGCGCTCTTTAGAAACCTATGGGTGACGTCACGGATACTGCGACCATATATTTTACAGTCTATGGTAACAACTAGTACAGCGAAAAGATGGCGGCATGACAGCAAAATCAAACTATGAGGCTTAAAGAAAACATCTGTTTCTAAAGTCTTGGAAGTAGACAATTACATGGGTACAAATTTAAGAAACAAAAAAGAGAGTTGTCGTCAGTTTGGCAAGCCATTTTTATCAAAATAATTTAGAATTGCAATTTAATACAAGCACATTTTCCATACTGCTCTTTCGTTTCGTTTCAATAAAATCTAGAATTTTGCTTATTATACATTATTAAATTTTTTAAGTGTTTAAATGCTGGATTCACAGACATTATTTTGCCACATTATTTAAAATATATGGAAGTTTTTTCCTAACAAAATTAAAATGAAAATTCAAATGCTTAAAAGATCAAATGATAAATCAAATGCTCAAACTATAAATCAAATGCTCCAACCGACATTGCAAATGATAAATCAAATCCTCAAACTGACTCTGCAAATGATAAATCAAATGCTCAAACGGACTTTGCAAATGGTGAATCAAATCCTCAAACCGACTCCTCAAATGATAAATCAAAACCTCAAACTGACATCGCAAATGATAAATCAAATCCTCAAACTGACATCGCAAATGGTGAATCAAATGCTCAAACTATAAATCAAATCCTTAAATCGACATTGCAAATGGTGAATCAAATGCTCAAACAACTCTGCAAATGGTGAATCAAATGCTCAAACAACTCTGCAAATGGTGAATCAAATGCTCAAACGACTCCACAAATGGTGAATCAAATGCTCAAACAGACATCGCAAATGGTGAATCAAATGCTCAAACAGACATCGCAAATGGTGAATCAAATGCTCAAACAGACATCGCAAATGATAAATCAAATGCAAATGAGGTGTCAATCAACCAGCATAGGCGGAGCTTTAAGGCGGAAGAGTTTGTTGTTGACAACAACCGGTAGCGCTACGACTTTTTCAAGGCGTTCAGATTTGCGTGCACTATTCCACGTCGTATCCGTATAAACTCGTGAAAGAGAAAGCGAGAAATCTCCTACTGCTTCTGTCCACATTCTGAAGTGTTCATCAGATGGGTACATCTATCATAGGAGGCCACGAAAAACCATACGATAACCAAGATGATAAAAAAAGTTACATAACTGACGTTACAAGCGCAACTTTAAATGGTAGGTTTATTAAATCTTAATTTAAAATAATATTTTATTACATAAGATATCCTTGTCAAATGTAACCTAATTTGTTGTTACCTTTATTGTGTAACTTTTTTATTCACATGTAGAACATGCTTAAAGTTAGTTTTCCAGTCTTGTTTGATTATATAATCATATATTCTTATATCAAAAGAAAATCTATTACATTTGTTCTCTTTTTGCTGTTTATGTTAATTGTTAAGATACAGCAATGTTTCCCTAAGCCTGTATGAAATTTTTATTTCTGCATAATAATGATTAATAATAATTGTTATTGATAACAATCCCATAATAATACAAATAAAATAGCAGGGACAGAAGCAATAACACCTAATAGCATCAGTAACTTGATAACCCTACCTGATAGCCTTTCTAATGTTGGCACATTGGTACATCTGCACAAAGATGTCGGACAGCTGCTTGAAGATCTTCCTTTGGAGAAATTTTACACTCGAAAAATGTGAGTATTTACTCTAGACTGCAAAGCCCACCCAAACACTTACAAAAATAATAAATGCTGTTCACAAACACACACACACACACACACACACACACACACCGCTATGCATGAATAGTCACTAGACAAATGTAGCCAAGGTGAGTACATCTTAATTTCCAGTCAAAACATGAAATAATGTAGTTATACATTATTGAAATTATTAATGTATTCATCAATAATTAAAGAAAATATGAATGTATGATTAAAAGAATTAATAATAGTAACCATGATAAATAAATACAAGTCAACAAGATACGAAACTAAGCTTTATTCAAACTTATTCAAACAATCATGTATTTCAGACAAAACCCCATGTTCTGCTGCATGCTGGACTTCTGGACTTCACTTGTTTTTGCCATCACATCCCTCAGTGCTGCAGTCAGACTGGAACAGAGTTGTGAGGTGAGGCTGTCCATGCCTGAGAAACCGATTCATACTGAAGATGAAGAGACCACACCAGCATCTGGCTCAGATGAGGACACGCAGGCAGGTGGAGGGATGCAGGGTCTTGTCCACGGCACTACAGCATCTTCAACATTTCCTTCATCAGCACACTGCTGTTCTTCATCATCATCACTGCACACACCAGTCTGAGGACATTTCAGATTATGCAAAGCTCTTAATAAAGAAGTCATTTAACAGCACACTTTTTGAGTTTCATTTGAGTTCTGAATTGGAAGTAATAACATGATCTTACTTCATGTTTTGAATTCAGGTTTTCTCTGTTTCCTTGCCTTGCAAGTCCTGCTCCAGCCCAGAAATGGCATATAAATCAACATTAAAGAAATTGTTGTAATAGCGTTTTGAAACAACATTAAACAAATATGATGGTAGCATTTGTTCAGTCACTCTGCATCAGCTAACACACAAACATGTGTGCTTCCTTCTCTATAACAACCAGACAAGTCACGTTACCTCTGTGATTTGTGTGCTCAAAATTATACTTTCATAAATGTATCACCAACTGAACAGAAGAAAACATTACTGTATAAATATTACATGTATCTAACCTAAGCTGTATTGACAAAAGTGCATTCTACATCAACACAAACAAATCACTCAGACGTCTGTTTAATGTTATAATTTGCTAATCTGCAATACCTCCTATATTTTTCTGTCAGACATTGAATAATCGTCTTTATGTAAATTAACGTTTGAAACGTCATGTGCTTACAGAAGTTCCTACATGATAATTTACAGCAAGATAAAATAAATATACTGTAAAGCATCTTTACACCTTCAGTAATTCTACAGTTCACTGTACAGAAGCTCAACTATTGCTATTTTACTGTAACTTAACTCAAGGAACCGTCTTTCTGGATTTAATTACTTACATGTAAGAAGTCTAAATCCATCCAGTTTTCCACAATGTGACGTAGCATCATCATCTTTCCGTATGGTTTTTCGTGGCCTCCTATGGTAGATGTACCCATCTGATGAACACTTCAGAATGTGGACAGAAGCAGTAGGAGATTTCTCGCTTTCTCTTTCACGAGTTTATACGGATACGACGTGGAATAGTGCACGCAAATCTGAACGCCTTGAAAAAGTCGTAGCGCTACCGGTTGTTGTCAACAACAAACTCTTCCGCCTTAAAGCTCCGCCTATGCTGGTTGATTGACACCTCATTTGCATTTGATTTATCATTTGCGATGTCTGTTTGAGCATTTGATTCACCATTTGCGATGTCTGTTTGAGCATTTGATTCACCATTTGCAGAGTTGTTTGAGCATTTGATTCACCATTTGCGATGTCTGTTTGAGCATTTGATTCACCATTTGCGGAGTCGCTTGAGCATTTGATTCACCATTTGCGGAGTCGTTTGAGCATTTGATTCACCATTTGCAATGTCGATTTAAGGATTTGATTTATAGTTTGAGCATTTGATTCACCATTTGCGATGTCAGTTTGAGGATTTGATTTATCATTTGCGATGTCAGTTTGAGGATTTGATTTATATTTTGAGGAGTCGGTTTGAGGATTTGATTCACCATTTGCAAAGTCCGTTTGAGCATTTGATTTATCATTTGCAGAGTCAGTTTGAGGATTTGATTTATCATTTGCAATGTCGGTTAGAGCATTTGATTTATAGTTTGAGCATTTGATTTATCATTTGATCTTTTAAGCATTTGAATTTTCATTTTAATTTTGATAGGAAAAAACTTCCATAAAAATATGTGGCTAAGAAATAGCTATTAACTTTTTTTTTTGGTGAGGCCAGTGAAAACTTTGGCAGGGCAAGTAAAAATCTCAACCACTGGCCCAATCGGCGCAGTAGAAAAATCCTTAGCGTTATACCCTGTATACAAAACCATGTCAGCACTTAAGATAATGTGATCCGAACCGTGAGATTTGTGATCCGTTACACCACTACTTTTTACTTCATTTAATCACTAAAATTAACAAATACTAAACATATTTACTACTAAAACAAACAAATACTATAGACACAACGAAAACTAAAACACAAAATGTTAAATATTCATATTATCAATTAAATCAAGTGCATAAAATAACACTACAACCTCTATAAACAAGCACAGCTAATATTCAGTATAAAATAATGTTTACATAACCATGTCAGCACTTAAGATAATTTTATCCAAACTGTGAGATTTGTGATCCGTTACACCACAGCTTTTTACTTTGACTTAATTTATTTTATCACTAAAATAAACAAATACAATATACACAAGGCAAACTAAAAATACAAAAATTTAAGATGGTAATAATATTAAAATCAAGTGTATAATAACACTACAACGTCTAAAAACTAGCACAGCAAATATTCAGTATAAAATAATGTTAATATATAACCATGTGAGCACTTAAGATAATGTGATCCAAACCGTGAGATTTGTGATCCGTTACTTTTTACATTTTATCACTACAATAAACAAATACTACAAATATTTACCACAAAAATGAACAAATACTATATAAACAAGGCAAACTTAAAATACAAAAATGTAAAATAATCATATTAGCATTAAAATCAAGTGCATAATGTAACACTACAACCTCTATAAACTAGCACAGCAAATATTCAATATAAAAATGTTTATATATAACCATTTCAGTACTTGAGATACTGTGATCCAAACCATGAGATCTGTGATCCGTTACGCCACAGCTTTTTACTTTTACTTATATTATTTTATCACTTAAACAAATACTACAAATATCTAGCACTAAAATAAACAAATACTATATACACAAGGCAAACTAAAATACAAAAATATAAAAGTCATAATAACATTAAAATTAAGTGTATAACAACACTGCAACCTCCATAAACTAGCACAGCTAATTTTCAGTTTAAAATACTGTTATTATATATATATATATATATATATATATATATATATATATATATATATATATATATATAATTTTATCACTAAAATAAAGAAATACTGTAAATATTAACCACTAAAAAGAACAAATACTATAAACACAAGAACATAAAAATGCAAAAACGTAAAATAGTCATAATAGCATTAAATTCAAGTGCATAATGCAACTCGAGACCTCCTATAAACTAGCACAGCAAATACAAGTCATAAATAAATTTTTAAAACTCTATATTCATATATAACTATGTAAGCACTTAAGATAACTGCTAAACTAAAGCATTCATAGTTTGATTATGTGCAAGGGTGTATCAGTCAGTAATAAAATCAGAATCTGGCTTCCCATAAATAAATCACACTGATTTCAAAGGTTACTAATACAAAGTTGAACCCTTGCTGATCAAACTCTGAAATCCACTTCTTCAGCTCAGCATGTGAGCCTCAAACATCACACAACAGCCAAACTCATGATGACAGCTGAATCTGCATTGAAAGCCTTTGACAAACTTCAAACCCAAAACATGAAGAAACTGAAGCTGATTTCCTCTGACAAGTATGAAACAGCCTGTTGTACTCGTATGTGCTGTCAGTTAGTTTAGATGCTAAAAACGGCCACAAACAAGCCCAGCACATCACGAACTAAACCCACGTCAATAAATCAGCCTAAAGTGATTGATACACGACATTTATCGCACTGATGTCGAGCTCATTCACTCATTAGCACTGTTAGCATTAGCCGCTACCGCACAGTCTCTGCTCATCACACAAAAGCCACGTTCATTAGCAGCTTTAAAAATACCGTTTTGTAAACATTTACACTTGGTCAGCAGCAAAATCACGAGTATATCAAGATAAACATCACAAATATAAGAAAGACATTTTATTTGATTCAAAAATCAGCGGCCCAGAGCGACTCTCAGGCTCTGTGTCAAAACCTATTGAACTCCCTATCTAGTCAGCATCTTCACTGCTTCATAAGCGCACTCAAACTCCAGCAAACTAACCAAGATGAGCCAAAACATACCAAAGAAGATATAAAGCGTCTGTTTGACCTCTCGAACACGTCCCTGGCAGCCACATACAGGGATAGACGCTGTTTATGAAGGGAACGCGACAGGTTTTGACACGTAGCCGCAAGCTTTCTCACCTGGACGTGAAGACTTTGGAGCAGCTGATGGAGCTGCTCAGGTCGCACATGGCGCGGTAGTTGGCGTCTCGGGTTTTTTCCCTCTCCACATGGAATGAATACAGGGATAACAAAATTCCTGAGAGACACACGAGCAGCCGGACTATCCGCTCCCAGCGAGGGGTGGACACTCGCAAGACGGGCGCCGCCATTTTTTCCCGGCCTTTGCACGAGCGCGCGCAGCCTCCCCTGCCTGAAACCGTTGGGCGCGCGGCGGGAGAAGGGCTGGGCGGCGACGTGGAAAAGCGTCGGGGGCGTGTCCCAAGGTGGGCGCGGCCTTAATGATCTAAGGTCTGTTTTGGTTTGTTGCTAGAAGAGATACAGCTGCGTCCTAAAATAATTAAAATTAGAATAATAACACCTAAAGAGAGATACAGCTGTGGGGGTAAGTTAACGAGAATTATTTATATTGCTTATTAAATTACTCAGTAATTGTATTTTATCAACTCTTTACCCCAACAATAAACCCAACCATCACAGTTATGTAAAACAGTAATTAAACCGAGTTTTATTGATATTATTTAATAAATTACCAATTAAATTGTATTTTATTAACGTTTATTCCAACCCCAACCATCACTCTAATGTAAAAACCGTAATTATATTGAGTAATATTCATAAAATTGATTAAATTAGCCATTAAGTTGTATTTATTAACGTCTACCCCAACTCCAACCATTACTCTAATGTAAAAACAGTAATTATATTAATATTTATATTATTTATTAAATTACCAATTAATTGTATTTTATTAGCGTCTACCCCAACCCCAACCCTAAACACAATCATCACAGGAATGTAAAACAGTAATTATACAGAGTATTGTTCATATTATTTATTAAATTATCCATTAATTGTATTTTATTAATGTCTATCCCAACCCCAACCATCACAGTAATGTAAAAACAGTAATTATACTGAGTATTATTCATATTATTTATTAAATTACTCAATAATTGTATTTTATTTACATCTACCCTTTTTCCAACCCTAAACTCAACCCTCACAGTAATGTAAAACAGTAATCATACAGTTTATTATTCAATTATTGATTAAATTACCCATTAAGTTGTATTCTATTAACGTCTACACCAACCCCAACCCTCACAGTAACGTTAAAACATTAATTATTGCTGTACAAAATCACTGTATTGAGATGAACGTCCGCAGCTGTATCCCCTCTAGCTGTCTCCGTTTTGTTTCAGAGTGGGCGTGGTTTGACTGTTAGGGGCGTGTCCTCCAAGTGTCTCGCCATTCTTGTGTCAGTGGGGGCCACTATTATAAACTGCAGGCCTTTTGCACCCTTATTATTGCACACTCCAACACTGTAAATGGTGTATTATACAGAGAGGGATGATGAGCTAGCGTCCAAAATGTAGATTTAGTCTCAGAAATTTAGTAGTAATAATTTTTGTTAATAATATTGCTTGAAAAGGGTGCATGCTGGTATAACAAACAAAGTGTTTTTGAAGAGCTAGTGTCCCAAAAAATGTAGATTTAGTCTTAGAAAATAAGTAATTGTTGTAAAAGAGTGCACTTTGGCATGTTATACAGAGACAAAAATGTAGATTTAGTCTTAGACAAATAATATGTTGTCATTAGTATTGCTGTATATTGTATTGCATGATGTATTTCATATAAAATAACAAAATTAAACAGAATTTGATATGCTTTTTTAATGCTTAAATGACTTGCAGCATTGCACTGAAATGATGTGACCATGCTTTATGAAGTGGAACTACACTGCCACGTTGTGGCGCCTTAAAGTGACAGTACACCCAAAAATGAGAACTTCCTCACCTGTTTGTTCACAATGAAGTGGATCTAAACGTTAACAGGTTTCTTTCTTTTGTTGAACAGGAAGGAAGATATGCTGAAGAATACAGGAAAAGGCAGCCATTGACATCATAACAGAAAAATAAAACACTATGGAAGTCAATGGCTGTTTTTTCAGCATTCTTCAGGTTATCTTCCTTCGTGTTCATTCATTCATTCATATTTTTTTTGGCTTAGTCCCTTTATTAATCAGGGGTTGCCACAGTGGAATGAACTGCCAACTTATCCAGCATATGTTTTACGCAGCGGATGCCCTTCCATCTGCAACCCATCACTGGGAAACACCCATATACACTCATTCACACACACACTCATACACTACGGCCAATTAAGTCCATCCATTCGCCACTGGATTAAATGGCTCGATTTGCTCTTCAGTGTTTGGACTCTCAGCAGTGAATATTAAACCACACTAAACTAACCTTAAACTCTGAAGACCAGACTGACACTGTTTAAAATCACTATAATCTTCTATGTGAAGCTGCTCTGACACAGTTTACGTTGTAAAAGCGCTATACAAATAAAAGTGAATTAAACTAAATTGAGTGAAAGACAAAATAATGCTGAAATAAAATATTAGAAAACTTATTTGACTTAGCTGTCAATGCACCTTTGTTTTTTTAAATGATCCATTCAGATTACTTGCAGTGAAATTACAAAACAAACAAACAAATAAATAAATAAATAAATAAATAAATAAATAAATAAATAAATAAAATTTATTTAAAAAAGAAAATATAAATGCATTAAAGAATTAAATTAGAAATGCTGCCTTGGCAACTTAATAAAATAAGTCAAAACATTTGAATGACTAAAAAAATGATGGAGCATTAATAAAATATATAAAGACAAAATAAATGATATATAAGATTAGATTAGATTATTAGTAAGACAAATATGACACAATATAAGACAAAAGCACATACAAATAAAAAGTGAGCTAAAGAACTAAAATGACCAAAATCTAAACTGAAATAAAAGAAATATACTAAAGTTACTAACAAGTTAACCAAAAAAAAAAATGTTATATAGGAAAATAATGCAATTAACAAAAGCACATAAGTTTATATATTAATTCATTCATTTTTTTTCGGCTTAGTCCCTTTATTAATCTGGGGTCACCACAGAGGAATGAACCACCAACTTATCCAGCACATGTTTTACACAGCGGATGCCCTTCCAGCTGCAACCCAACATTGGGAAACACCCACACACTACGACCAGTTTAGTTCATCAATTCTCCTATAGTGCATGTGTTTGGACTGTGGGGGAAACCAGAGCACCCAGAGGAAACCTACGCCAACACGGGGAGAACATGCAAACTCCACACAGAAACGCCAACTGACCCTGCCGAGGCACGAACTAGCGTCCTTCTTGCTGTGAGGCTAACCACGGAGCCACCATGTCGCCCATTATTTGTAATTTTGTTTATAATAATCCTTATTATCACAACTATTTGTAATATTTGTCGTTATTATGTGAATACTTACTCTTGAGTTATTAATAAATCAATAATTAACACAAAATAAAACACGAAAATGCGGAAGTGACTTCTCTTTTTGCATGGAAGCACGACTAAAAACAGCCCGTCGTTCAGCCAATCACTGGCTCCATAAGTGAACCAATCGCGCGAATCAATTTAAAATCCAGCCAATGACACATAAGCAACAGAACTCTCCACCAATCAACGAAGACACACGTGATGCTCGTGTTTGAGAAAACCGTGTGACTTCAGCGATGTTGTTTACACGCATTAACAGACTTGCAGAGAGAAGCTCCTCAAGAAAATGGCTGCAGAAATGGAAAGATTCACTTCATTCGAAGAGGCGCATTACGACCAATATGATTATTATAACCTGGAGGATTATTCCTCTCACGCTGGAGGGAAAGGCAGGAGTAAGAAGGAGATCTGCCTGAACACGAATCGCCATTCTCCAGCGGGACACGAGCGCAAAATCGCTGGAAAACTGCAGAACAGCGAGCTGAAACGCCGGAGAACCAAGAGCTGCTCCTCCTGAGGACATTCCCGGAGGTCAGCAGCTTTCCTGTGGTCTTTGATCTGTGTTTGTTTGACCCTCTGGGCCTCAGGCATGTCCAGGCAGATCCTCCACCCTTTCTGAAAGGCACCACCTCCATGTTTACATGCTCATTGGGGATAAAGTTGGTTTTATATTCGCTCATTCAGACTTTATCCGTAATAATATAGTTTTAGAAAAGTATTATTTGCTAAATTATATTAGCACCCAAATGACTATCAAAGTACAATTGTTCACAGTCAAATAAATAGTGCTAATGTTGTCACTTGCATGTGGTTTCAGACCGAATGTTCAAAGTAGCGTGATAAACAATACAGAAACCGTTAAAATGAACATATTTATTAAATATTAAACCAACTTTACCTCGCTTGGTTCGACACTGTCGACCTTAGGCAGATCCTCCACCATTTCTGAGCACCACCTCCATGCTGCCTTTAATGTGGACGTTAACAGTTTTATTATTCTGATTATTAGTTTTATTTATTTATATATATATATATATATATATATATATATATATATATATATATATATATATACATATATATATATATATATATATATATATATACACAACATCTTATGTTTCAAGTGTCATGCAACGTTAACTGTTTTATTGTGATCATTCCTCGTCATTTTTACATTGGTGCTGTGTTTAAAGGGATAGTTCACCCAAAAGCTGATATTTACTTGATACTGATATTTATTTGATAATTATTCTCCCTCAAGTAGTTTAAGCCTTTAGATGTCTTCATGGTAGCAAAAACAAATCGAAGTCAATGGTTACAGGTTTTCAGCATACTTAAAAATGTCTTATTTGGAGTTTAACAGAAGAAATAATCTTATAAATGTTTAGGTAAGTTTGTAAATGTTGACAGCATTTCCATTTTCATGTGAACTGTTGCTTTAAATCCAGTGTAAATGGCGAAGAATGATCACGGTTATCATGGTAGCATAACAACAACCATTAGCTGATGTTTTGTGATCTAATCGAACAGGTTTTTGTATATTATTGTGATTTTATTTGAATGTGTTTTTGCAGAATCCGACTGCTCGTACTGGAGATGGACGAAAGAAACCGGATTGTGGTCCAAGAAATGTCTGTTTTGCCTTTTTCCACTCGATGTTGATGTCGATGACGCGCAATGTCGTTCATGCGCATGCGCAACTGTGTCACATTCTGCAGCCGCCGTCACGCGACTCGCTGCAGCAGTGTGTATGAGAGAGTCAGAGTGTGTCTGTGTGTGTGTCTGTGTGTCATGTCTTATAAACGTTTGTTAACTTTTATAACTATTAAAACGTGTTCAGCTGAAGGAAACTATTCTGAGAGTAGAGAATATGTAAACTTGTGTAATGGAAGATAAATTATTATAATAAAGACATTTTGCATTCATGGTTTGTGTTCTTTGTTTATTTACAAGCATGTTAAAATCCACCATTTTTCACAAACTCAATAATAAACTGATGATTTTAAGATTTTGAATGTTTTGTAAATAAATGGTTTATACATATATTTTGTTGTATAATTCATTATATTTAATATTAATAAGTAATATATCTTATATATTTAATATTTAAAATACATTTTTTAATTTTTTGAAATAAATAAAATGTATTAAAATTATTTTTAAACATCGTAAAATCCACTTTTTCACATATACGTGAATGCTTTTGGGATTTTTAAAATTTTGTCCAAAAATATACACTGAAAGATTTTTAATATATATGTTATTTAAAATAATGCATTAGTTATATACATAATATTTTACCATTTTAATTTACCATATATATATATATATATATATATATATATATATATATATATATATATATATATAAAACATGTTTAATAAGATATATATATATAATTTTAAATTATACTCTTTTGATATTATTTAATAATTTCTATTTTACCATTTTATACACACACACACACACACACACACATATATATATATATATATATATATATATTTGTGTGTGAGTGTATATTTTTTTAAAAATGTTTAATATATCATGTTTAATAAGATTTTATATATATATATATATATATATAATTTTAAATTATACGCTTTTAATATTATTTAATAATTTTCTTATTTTACCATTTTTTATGAACATACAATCCACATTTCTGTGTAAACTCAAAAAAAATGTATATATTTATATAATAAATGTATATACAATGTATATATTTCATTTTTATACTCATATGTTTAGGATTTTTAATATTTTGTGCAAAAATATACACTGAAAGATTTTTAATATATGTTATTAAAAATAATGCATTTGTATTATTTAATGCTATACACATCTTATTATACATACAAGTTATAATAAACTAAATTATGATTTTGGGATTTTAAATGTTTTGTACATAAATAAACAATGTGTGAGTGTGTGTGCATCTAAGTTACTAAACATAATTAAAATATAAAAAAATATTTAAATAAAATTTAAAATATTTAACTTCCATATAATTAATATAAAAATATTAAGCAATTATTTATATATATATATATATATATATATATATATATATATATATATATATATATATATATATATATATATATATATATAGTTGAAGTCAGAATTATTCGCCCCGTTAATTTTTCCCCCAATTTGCGTTTAACGGAGAGATTTTTTTAACTTGTTTATAAATATAATAGTTTTAATAACTCATCTTTAATAACTGATTTATTTTATCTTTGCCATAATGACAGTAAATAATATTTGACTGTTTAAAAGCTCAACTTATTAGGTTAACTAGGCAGGTTAGGGTAAATAGGCAAGTTATTGTATAACGATGGTTTGTTCTGGAGACAGTCTGGAAAAATATAGCTTAAAGGGGCTGATAAAATTGACATGAAATGGTTCATAAAAAATTAAAAACAACAAAATAAGACTTTCTCAAGAAGAAAAAATATTATCAGACATACTGTGAACATTTCCTTGCTCTGTTAAACATCATTTGGGAAATATTTTTAAAAAAGAAAAAAAATCAAAGGGGGCTAATAATTCTGACTTCTACTGTATGTGTGTGTGTGTATGTGTGTATGTATGTATGTATATATATATATATATATATATATAATTATTATTTTTTTATATTTTACTTTTAAACTCAGAGTAGCACAAATATGTCAGCATTTACAAACACATGATTACAGTCAAACCTCAAACATCTGTTATTATTTAATCTATCATGCACTAATACTGAATTTAGTTGTGTCTGTAAACTATTTCAAGTGTATTACTTATTAATATATTAACTAAAGAAGCATTTTAGTGCAGTTTAAACCACTATTGGGGCCAAAATGTAACGTACTATAAACAACATAATACATAAAAAATGAGTAAATGTGCTCTTGATTAATATACATGGTCGTTTATCATCGTTAATATGGAGAAATCACATCGCTTTACTGTTTCAGCAACTACATCTGATGTTATTGACTGTAGTTTGAGCTCTCTGACCTCCTTATGGAGTCTAATTCTGAACGTCTATAAATAAAATAG
>NC_133180.1:2852500-2862500 GCF_049306965.1 Danio rerio | reverse complement strand
TACTATGTTATATATTCACTCATGCAACATGCATTTATGCACCTAATCACTATGCACTTAAACATTTGTGCACTATGTACTATGTTTTGCACTTATTCACCCAAGCACTATATACTTAAGCACTTAAACATTTATGCACTTCAACAATTGTGCACTTCAACACTTGTGCACTATACCCTATGTTACGCACATGTGCACTTCAACACTTGTGCGCTATGTCCTGTTACGCACTTATGCACCTAAGCCCTATGCACTTAAACACTTGTGCACTTCAACACTTGTGCACTATACGCTGTTACGCACTTTGGCACTTAAACACTTGTGCACTATGTACTGTTATGTTATGCACTTAAAAAATTGTGCACTATGTACTATGTTATGCACTTATTCACCAAATTACTATATACTTATGCACTTAAACATTTATGCACTTAAACACTTGTGCACTATACACAGTGTTACGCACTTGTGCACTTAAACAATTGTGCACCATGTACTGTTACGCACTTATGCACCTAAGCACTATGCACTAAAACACTTGTGCACTATACACTATGTTATGCACTTATGCTACATGCACTAATGCACCTAAGCACTATGCACTTAAACACTTGTGCACTATGTTATGCACTTATGCTACATGCACGTATGCACCTAAGCACTATGCACTTAAACACTATATAATTATGCACTTAAACACTTACGCACTGACTCATGCATTTACTTATGCACTTAAACACGCACATACACACTTATGCACTATGCACATAAACACTTATGCACTTACGCACTTAACCACTTACAAGCTTATGCACTATGCACTTAAATACTTGTACACTTACACACTTAAACACACTCTTATGCACTTACACACTTATGCACTACACACGTAAACAATTATGCACTTAAACATTTAAACACTTACACACTTGTGCACTTAAACACTTATGCACTTACGCACTTATGCACTACACACTGATGCACTACACACTTAAACAATTATGCACTTACACATTTAAACACTTACGCACTTACACTTGTGCACTTAAAACACTTATGCACTTACACACTTATGCACTACACACTTAAACAATTATGCACTTACTAGGGCTGTAACGATACACGATATAAAATCGAAATCGCGACACTCAGATCTACTGTGTCGCGGTGTGATGAGGGAGAATCGCGACACACCCCGTGACTACCTTTCCAATAACGTCACGCGTGCCTGCAAAAGTTGAGCTAATTAACACTTTTTTTCGTTCGACATTACAAGCACTGCTCCGTTTAAGCCTTCCAATATTTAGCCGGGAGAGCTCGCACGGAGCTCTTAGTAAAGGACCGTCTGAATGTGTCAAGAATATCAAAAACAAAACCAACTTAACCCCGCTTGACAACCGACAACGCCAGAAACATTGCCAATGCTGTCAAAGCGGCCGGATTTTCAGCGCATATACGTTGATTTGCTCACACTGATAATGTGGCTGCGCAGAGAGGGATGGGCGTTCACCAGATGTCAGGTAACAGCGCAAACTTTTCTGTAACCGTGCAGTGCGCTTTCTGTTTGAACCTTTGAGAGTGCTGACTGACAGGTTCGCGATGGGTGAGGTCAGAAAACACGACGAAGCTTTCAGTTAAGATGAACACAGTTTCTATAGTTATACTTTATTTAGAGATAAAGGTATATGACTCTGCATTTAATCACTCTATCTTGCTGGAGTTTATAGCCGTTTCACTTTACTTCAGGATGCATTAACACCGCTCTGAAGGTCTAATCGCTGTTTTAAGTTATCCAGAGCTGTATGAATGTACAAATCTTGAATATCACAATAGTATTAAATATTACAATTGTAACAACACAGACAGCAACACTTTTGCACAATCAATACCCAGCTGATTCAGTCGTTTCATAAGAAACGACTTATTCTTATTTTTTCCTTGTCAACATATAAAGGCAATGAGGTGCGCCTCGTTTTCGGCCACTTGTTTAACTGCAAGGCATACTTAATTTGCGGGACGATAACGTATAACCTGTGCCTACAGACACATTTGCCAAAGAAGCAAAATGTAAGAAGAATATTGCTGTTTGATACAGACCTGTTGATGCTTAACCAGCGCTTATGTTGACCTGGATCTGCGTAATAAACGCAACAAATAGGCTTTACTTTTTATTTTACAGCTTAAAGCATGTATGCACATTAATGCAATATCATATTTAAACAACAAAACTGTTTACAAAAAGTCTACATATGTGCGCGTTGTTGCTGTCTTTTCATCACGCAGCGCGCACTTGAGCCGCGAGGGGGAGAGAGGAAACCATAGGCTATATCAGGACATATTCTTTAAAATAATGATTTCTATTAAAATGTAAAAGGTTTTGTGATTATAATAATAACAGTGGGGCATTAAATAAATGCATATTTTCCGTGGAGCGGGCAATTTGAGGAAGTCAGCTATTTTTATTTGACGAAAGAAAAAAAACATATGATTGGAAAAAAAAAAGCCCATGCTGGTTATTTAAAAGAATCAGTCAGTATTTTCGTTTTGTAATATAAATTAATTATTTAAGTGAAAATAATTTAGGGCAGTCCTATTTATTTTATTCATTTTATTTAGATTATTCTGCTCTTCTGTGCTAAACACTGCAGGTGCGTGAAGATGCTCTGTTGTTCTGTTCCGCTATTAACATATAAAAATAAATCAGTATTTTAAAATGCAAAATTTAATGTGTCAGACACAAAATAGACACGCCAATTTGTTTAATATAAAATTAATAGTAATCTGACCAGTTAACCGGTAATAACCGATTAATGAGCGGCGGTTGTTGGTTAGCAAAATTAACGAAATGAGCATCCCTAGTAGCCATTTAATTTACTTTTTCTATGTAAGAGAACTTGATTGAAAAATAATTTTCAACATGCTTAAACCATCTACACAATGCAGTTTAGTTCTGTTTGGTTTTTCAACAGTATTTTGTTACAAAAGAAAACAGAAGTGATATAGCTTTGGCTATTTATTTATTTTAAATATGGCTATTTATATTGTTAATAATTTGCATAGTTAATATTGTTCTTTGATGTTTAGTTTATAAAGATTTTTCAAATGTTATTTAATAAAAAATAGTTTTAAAAATCTTTTTTTCCCACCCCACACGAAAAAAAAAAAAATCGTGATACGAACCGAATCGTGGGTCAAAAATCGTGATACGAACCGAATCGTGGGTCAAAAATCGTGATACGAACCGAATCGTGGGTTTGGTGTATCGTTACAGCCCTAGCACTTACACATTTAAACACTTACGCACTTACACACTTGTGCACTTAAACACTTATGCACTTAAACACTTATGCACTACACACTTAAACAATTATGCACTTAAACATTTAAACACTTACACACTTGTGCACTTAAACACTTATGCACTTACGCACTTATGCACTACACACTTAAACAATTATGCACTTAAACATTTAAACACTTACACACTTGTGCACTTAAACACTTATGCACTTACACACTTATGCACTACACACTTAAACAATTATGCACTTAAACATTTAAACACTTACACACTTGTGCACTTAAACACTTATGCACTTACGCACTTATGCACTACACACTGATGCACTACACACTTAAACAATTATGCACTTACACATTTAAACACTTACGCACTTACACACTTGTGCACTTAAAACACTTATGCGCTTACACACTTATGCACTTACACACTTAAACAATTATGCACTTACACATTTAAACACTTACGCACTTACACACTTGTGCACTTAAAACACTTATGCACTTACACACTTATGCACTACACACTTAAACAATTATGCACTTACACATTTAAACACTTATGCACTTACACACTTATGCACTTAAACACTTATGAACTATGTTAAGCACTTATGCACCAAAGCACTATACACTTAAACACTATTCACTTATGCACATTTACACTTATGAACTTGAACACTTGTGCATTTATACACCATAAATTTAGCACCAAATAGCTCCTCCCATTAACCAATAGCTACTCCCATTTATAAATAGCCCCTCCCTTTCCACTCAAAGCGTTGCTTGCATTAAGTGTTCAGCATTACACATTCACGTTTAACACCAGAATAAGTGCATCATCCGGGAATGTAAAGTGCACTTATTTATTTATTTTATTAATTTTCAGAGTGAATGCACTATTTACACTATGAAATGGCGTATAACAGTGCATGATTTGCGATGCATCTAATGTCAAACGTAGACCTGCGCACCTTGTTCCCGCTGACTTTCTTGAAGGCCCTGTAGATGTTGAGGAGAGTGATGTGGTCGCCTTCGCTGGAGATGAACTTCTTGCGGACGGAGATGACCTCGTCTCTGCGGGCCGGAGGATTGTAGAGCACAGAGTCCACAGACAGCAGAGAGATGATGGTCAGAATCTCCTCAGCGCAGGAGAAATCAGGAGAGATCAGGAGAGTCTGCGCACATAGAGGAGAGTCAGATTAAAGTACACATGGCATCAAATTCACCATATTGATTTTGTCAGCTCACATTGCTATTTTTTTTGCTGAACATTTCAACTGTGCATGTCATTAAGCAAAAAATAAGTTGTTTGCCCTCGTAATTTTAAATTGAAATCTGAAAATGCACTTCAGTTTTCAGCCTAATTCTCAGATTAGGTCTGTCTGAGGTATTGGGAGGGGCTAACATACTTAACCACGCCCATCCAGCTGTCATCGCTATGACATCAAACAGAAATGAGGAGGAGGAGGAGTCTGTTAGGTTGTAATAAAGCTGCGGTCACACTAGTGTTTGTGTGTGTGAAATTCTGTTGTACGGCACTGTGGAAAGGGGGGCAATCAAGATTATTAGGCATTAAAAAAAGCGAGCGATTGCTCCATGTTTTAAATTTCTGTCCAGAGAGGTCATGTTTTGATCCTCGATTGGTCTCACGCAGTCAAGTGATGCGTCTTCGCAGGTCAGAGTTCACCAAGCTTGAACTTTGCACCGCAGCAACCTGCGAAACCTGACGCATGACCCTGCGTTTCCGGTCTGACGCATTTGCGAGCGTATGAATGGAAGTCTATGGGAGGAAAAGCCCAGTGTGACAGCAGCTTTACTCTCCACAAACCCTTTACCCCATCTTTTCTGAATGAAACGCCTACTTTACTACAGCCAATCAGCTCACAGTAGAAAAAACAAGCCACGCCCACTGCTTTTTCATTCAATATTCCATTTCTCTAGGGGCTGCGTCACAATACAGAAAAGAAAAACAATCACAGCTTCCGGTTCATGCAGAAATCAAAACTTGAACTGTTAGTTTGCTATGAGGGAATGATGTGCAAAGAGAAAGCCCCGCCCCTACTCAATATTCAGTTTTAACAAATGTGCTTAAACTAATGTGCTTTGTGTTAAAGAGCCCATATTGAGGGTTTTTGAAAATTCCCCTCCATGTTGTGTGTAACACAGCTCTAAGTGAAGTGAAGTATCCAGCGGAGGCTTAAATCTGTTAGTGTACAGTGTTTAAAACTGTTGATTCATCTAAAAAAAGAGTCGACTCATAGTGCTTCAAACGAGTCGCCTTGATACCGAGTCATTAGGTGTTTTGCCATGACGTACGAACGAAACCAAGTTATTCACGTGCACGCGCAAACCCGGGAGATTTCAAACCTGCGGCCCCGCCCTCTGACACAGAAACCCAGACACACACACACACACACACACACACACACAAACATGCCGGTTGATTGAAGTCACACTGCAGATGGATATTATCGAGTCTCTACCCAAAGATGAAACATCAGCATTATAACCAAGCAGTTGTAAACTTCTGGAAGCTACATGCTACAAAGAATACTTCATCAGCGTTTGTTAAAGGAAGGATCAGTAAAGAGTAACTTACTGCTGGACATGTCAGGATGGGTTTCCACCTCCATTTCTCAAGTGTAAGTACGTGCCATTAAAGTTGCCTCGTTGACTCTAGCTTGCAAATGTATTTAGCTGTGATTTGTTTCTTGTAACCGCGTGTACTGTATCAGGTTAACTCGCTTTATTCTCATATCGGGTGCAAAGCCACGTTAAAAATGCGACGCGTGCTGCTTTGTTAACGGAGCTCCGTGGAGGAGGGTAGTGTGTGTATGTGTGTGTGTGTGTGCGTGTGTGTGTGTGCGCGCGCTGTCGTCCGGAAATGTGTGTGTGTTTGTGTGTGTGCGTGCGCGCGTCGTCCTGAGCGCGCGCAAGGACGTGGGCAATATGTGTGTGTGTGTGTCTGTAAAAAGAGCAGAGTGAGAAGCTAGGAGATCTCCTCAACTGTTTTTGGAGTTTTTGCTCAATAAAATAGTCAGTCGTCTGTATTTACAAGTCCATCGTCTGTATTTACATTGACCCACTGGCAGCAAAAATCCACGCCTACACTATCGAGCGTGTATGAACTGTGATTACTTTTATATTGCTGATTAGCTGTTGGACATTTCACTCTCTGACTGAAGGCAGTCGACCAATCGCAACAGACTGTCATTGGTCCAATCAGCGCAGATTAGCTTCGCGCTAAGGAGGGGTTTGGGAACAAATGAATCACTGGACGATTCATACAGGAGTTGCTGGGATAATTAGGCAAAAATAAATGCAGATTATAACACCATGAAAGTGTTTTTGACCTTGCATGCATATTAAACTGTTGTTGGAGACCCTTACAACCAAGATATGACCCTATTTCATGTATAATATGGGCTCTTTAAATAACAAAAAAAAAAACAGCGGCACTGACTTTAGACCAATTTTTAGTCGCGCCTTAAAGGGTCACAAAACATCAGAACACAGGTGTTGAGCTGTTGACAGTCGTATATGTGTCCCACACTGCTAGAAACACTATTAGGACACCTATATTTCACAAAAAAGTGTAAATTGGTTGTTTTTGCGTTATTTCAAGCAAATTCGTACTTCCAGTCGGAAACAAATTTTTGAAGCTGCGTCACGGTCATGAGATCTTAGCGTGTATTCCAGCATGTAGACTGGACATGTGTACCTGGGAGTCCCGTATTACGTCTCTGAGTGTGCTGCATTCATTCATGAGTATGGCTTGGTTCAAACCAATCAGCGCGCTCCATTATGAATGCGCTGCAACTACATTCATATGCATGCTAGCTTTCTTAGACTGTACCTGAAACAGTGTTCAGACGGCAGAGAGACCACACACGTCATGTTGCCGAAAGTTGTGGGAAAAGAATAAGAATTGTTTGGAGATACGGGTCGCCAGTGTTGCTTTCATCATGTGAAGGTTTTGTTTCATTTTCTCTCTATGAGACGCTGCTGGACTCGCGTGTGGATCAGTGCTCGCGACACGAGAGCTTTTCTCATCAATAGTGAGATCCGGATTTGCTGCTCGTCTCCTTTAAAAAAGACGCAGCTCCAGTATGAGCTGATTGTCCTGTCTACAGATTCGGTAAGTGATGCGATCAGCGCCCTTTCTGTGTTCATTCAGATGGCAAAGTTATAGTTGGTATGGTCAGCTGTACTATTTCAGTGTTTAAAGACAGACCTTAGTCAAAATGATTTCTAAGTTACTTAGTTTACAGTACGTTAATATCACTGCGATATTGAAAGATCCGCTGTAAATGCTGCTCTCTGTGTGTAAACACGTGAACACTGTAAGCAAACTTTTGCCGACCGTTGTGTTGAAATGTCGCCGCATTTTGTGACAGGATAGTCCCCACACACACGGCTTTCTGACCTCCTGAGTGCATCTGAGTTACAGAGAAATGCAGAGGCTTTTTCTCTTAAAGGACGTGCGGTATCTAACATTTCACCCTCATTAAACACACTGTCTTTCTGCGTGTGTGTTTGTGTGTGTGTGTTTGTTTTTCCTCTGTCCTCAGTGCGTGCCCAAATGGCAACTCCCATTTTTATTCAAACCCTGCCCATTTTCCCTCCCCCGACACTCCCACCCAAACAGAGCTAGACACGCCCACTTTCCTGACTTTTTTCCAAACTAGAGGTGTGAAAACACCCTGCTGAAACGAGGGGGGGGGGGGGGGGGGTCATGGCCCTTTAAAGTCTTATTGGAACACGCCCGTCTTATAGTTAGTTTGCTATGATGCACAAAAAATAAGCTCCGCCCCTACTTAATATTCAGTTTGAGTTGGACGTGTATCAACATACTGAATGAAAAGTCTCTGCTGCTGCTGGTTCCTGCAGACTCTAGGTGTTTCTTACTTTAGAGAATCGAGGCTCCAGAGGGAAACAGGCCATTTTCTTGCCCAGCGGCGTTAAAGAAACATGATCATCTTTCCTGTCGACGGCTCCGAGGATACAGAGCTGCTCCACTGCCGTCCGCATCGACTCTGACGCAGGAAACAAACAAGCAATTATTCCCATACAACATACAGCAGCATCACAAAGGTTACAATGCAAAGGGGTAGTTCAGCCAAAAATGCAAATCCAGCATCATTTACTTGTTCAAAACCTTTCTTTATTCTGCTGAACACAAAAGAAGATTTAAAAAAAAATGTTGGAAACCTGTAACCATTGACTTCAATAGTATTTGTCTGTCCTACTATGGAAGTCAATGGTTACAGGTTTTAGCCCTTTCTAAATATCATCTTTTGCGTTCAGAATAACGCACTCCCACTTAATCTAACACTCCACAGAATAAAGAAACTTGTACACCACTTGAGGAAGAATAAATAGTGAAACATTCAACATTTTTAGGTGAACTATCCCTTCTAATGAAGCAGTGCATTGATCTGGTATGTATAACGATGTGTTTTGAGTCTCACCAGGCGACGGTTTGGACACAAAATCAAAGTTGAGGACGTCAGGAACACCCAGAGCCAGGAGCTGCAGGACCACACTGGCCAGATTACACCTGCAGACACACAGAGAATACAGCTGACAAACACAGCTGCATACAGCCTGCGGGACCCTACACAATTCAACACCATTACAATGTTAAACCCTTTAAAGCTGTGTTCACACCAGACGCGGAAAGTGCTTTTCGCGCGTAAATTGCTGCTTGACCATTTGAGGTTACTCGCTTCATTCGCGCATCAAATCCGCTTCATTCGCGTGTCAAATTCACTTCAGAACAGACGCTGATTCACTTGATCCTCAGGGCTTCTGTCTGCTCGGTGACTGTAGCTTCATTGCTAAATGGCTAACTTGGATTTAATGAAGAAAATAACAGTGTTTATGTGCTTTATGAAGGCTGAAAAACAGCATCGATACGTTTAGGGTCCTGTCTGAGTCCACTACATGCTTTCAGAGGTGCATCCAGCTCTGTGAGGTCATAAACTCCTCCAGAACTGAACCTGGATGACGAAGACTTTCAGCGGTGCTTCTGACTGAGCCCAGCCCAGTTTGATGAATTTCTTGTCGGTGTCGGCTGGAGGATTTGCCCCAGAACACTGACAACAGGAGATACATCACAATCACACCCCCACAAGAGCAAGCTCCTGATTGGTTAACGCGGCGCGAATGTCTGCTGAAGTTCAGATTTTCGAACTCGTGAGATTCGCGCGAAACGCTCGTCAAACGCTCAATTCGCGCCGCGCTATTCACGCGTATCGTGGTTTTCGCACCGTGCAATTTGCGTCATTCGCGCTGCGCCATTCGCGCGTATCGCGCCACAGGATGTCTATTTGCGCATTTGCATTGACTTAACATGTAAATCATCTGGTGTGAACGCAGCATAACTCAACAACTAGCAACACTCATTCTGACACTATTAAAATGTATAATTAACAAGATAAAATCCACCCTACATTAAACAAATATCACCCTGACATTTCCCTATATGTGTTTTTTTAGCATTGCTTTTATCAAAACATGCTAACAAGCTCTTAAATAAACTCACCGGCCACTTTATTAGGTACACCTTATTAGTACCGGGTTGGCCCATTTTTGCCTTCAGATCTGCCTTAATCCTTCATGGCGTAGATTCAACAAGCTACTGGAAATATTCCTCAGAGATTTTGCTCCGTATTGTCATGATAGCATCACACAG
>NC_133180.1:2725000-2847500 GCF_049306965.1 Danio rerio | reverse complement strand
ATAGATGCATACATACATACATGCTTACATGCATACATACATACATACATACATGCATACATACATACATACATGCATACATACATACATACATACATACATGCATGCATGCATACATACATACATAAGTACATACATACATACATACATGCATACATACATACATACATACATACATACATACATACATACATACATGCATACATAAGTACATACATACATACATACATACATACATAAGTACATACATACATACATACATGCATACATACATACACAAGTACATACATACATACATACATACATACATACATACATACATACATACATACATACATGCATACATAAGTACATACATACATACATACATGCATACATAAGTACATACATACATACATACATGCATACATACATACACAAGTACATACATACATACATACAAACATACATACATGCATACATACATACATACATACATACAAACATACATACATACATGCATACATACATACATACATACATACATACATACATACATACATACATACATGCATATATCCTGTCAATAAATTGACCATCTACTTATATTTATTGTGCATATTTAAAACGTAATGCAGTGCTGGTTTATCACCTTGAGTGGTATTCTATTCTGCTCTAAGCGTCTGCGCTGCGCGGCCTTCACCACCCCGAACAGCACATCAGTGTGTACAGTTCTCTCGTGAGCCTCGTCCAGGATCACCACAGTATACCGCAGTAACAGTGGATCTCCAATGGCCTCGCGCAGCAGCATCCCGTCCGTCATGAACTTCAGCTTGGTCTCTGGTGATGTGACATCCTCGAAGCGCACCGTGTAGCCCACCTAAAACCAGAAACACTCATGAATCATTCAGATGATGCAGACCGAGTAGCGGGGTTTCAGATTTGGTTTGTATAACATGAAAAATAAAACAATGAACAATGAATGGACAATGAGACTAAAACGTCTGGTTATAGACTACAATAATAATTCATTAGTATGGTGTAGGGCAGGGGGGGCTCAAACTCGGTCCTGAAAGACCGGTGTCCAGCTAAATTTAGCTCCAACCCCAATCAGACACACCTGGGCTAGCTAATCAAGCTCTTACTAGGCTTTCTAGAAACATCCTCACAGGTGTGTTGAAGCAACATGGAGCTAAAATCTGCAGGACACCGGCCCTCCAGGAATGAGTTTGGACACCCCTGGTGTAGGGCCTCCCCAATACAACATGAGATGGTCTTGGGAATGACAGACACCAGTCCTGCACAGCGGCCAGAGGGATTCTTCTTCAGAATAGTGTTCAGGTCACTACATGATGCTGCTGGAGGAAAACCTTTCCTGATTCGCTCCTCCAAAACACCCCAAAGTGCTTAATAATGTTTGGTTCTGAGTACTGTGCAGGCCATGGGAGATGTTCATGTTCATAAAATCACTCTGTCACCAGTCTTGCTGTGTGTTTTGCTGCATTGTCATCCTGATACACGCCACCACCTTCAGGATATAATGTTTGACCCACTGGGTGCTCAATGGTCCTCCTGAATGGTTCAGTCATCCTTGGCAGTTACCCAGCACCCATCAAGCACCAGTATTGGGCCTAGGGAATGCCATGATATCCACAGCCATATCATCCTGCAGCCCAAGACTGGTTACTCACTGAAGCTAAGCAGGGCTGAGCCTGGTCAGTAGTGTGTCCAACACTGGAAGTGGTGTTATTGAGACATGTAGTCTGTGTGAGTCCTAATGCCCCAGTAAAAGTGAAGGGAACACTACACTGTCAGTGGGCGTTTTCTTTCAAGCAGGCCCGGCGCCAGGATATCAGAACTGAAGGGGCATTTTAAATCCATAGGGGGGCACTAGACCTGGTGGCTGATTTTGGTCTCTCTTCCTTTCATTTAGGCTATTTATTCACATTTATTATTACTTTACTTTGTTACTGATCTAAGTTTTAATAGTAATATTAATATGCACAGTTTCACTATTACTGATTTTATTAATGATGGTAATGCAACGATACCGCTTAATGCAGACGGATCATGGCTTCAGTGCCAAACATGTGCTTTAATTCATGTTATTCTCCTTATTTATTTCACTTTTATTTCAAATAGCAGGCATATGAATGTTTAAAGTTTAGGTAAAGATGTCAAATTATGCCCACACATGCAAGCTGACCCACGATCAGACTATTAGTATAACCGGTAAATAAATATAGTAAAATCAGCTTTACCGAGTCATTACGCTTTACGTAGCCTGTTATCCAACCAACATCAGTGTTAGGGAAAAGCTAAATGTTAATCTATTGTCATTTAAAACAATTACTTCGTTACATTTTAAGGCATTAGTGTAGCCAGAAAAATACTTTAAAAAGATGCCTAAATTCACAGTTATTAAAGTGAAAATTTGTTTGGCACGGATAACACAACTCAATAGGCTATAAAACTTTTTTCATCATTTTAAATGTGAAAATAAAGATTTATCTTAGGCTATCATAAGTGTGTTTTTTTTCGTGATATTGTCTGCTTGTCATTCGTAAACCATCATAAACCATTAGGTTACTAGGCCTACCGGTCATTTTATTTATTAATTTATAATAAATTTAATTTTTTAGTTATTTAAATTTTAATAACTTGTTTTCAGGTTATTTTTATTTTAGGGCCATGAGCTACAAGTCAAAACAAATTCGATATGCTGTAGGTTTATAATATAGTTAATGTTAAATCGAGGTCCTGACTCTCTGTGGTCTCGAAAAGAGTAGAGTGTAACCCCGGTGTCCTGGCCAAAGTCCCTCTATCGGCCCTTGTGATCATGACCTCCCAATCATCCCCTTCCACCAATTTGGCTCTATCACTGTCTCTCCACTCCACTAATAGCTGGTGTGTGGTGAAGCACTGGCGCCGTTGTCCTGTGGCTGCTGTCGCATCATCCAAGTGGATGCTGCACACTGGTGGTGGTGTGGAGAGACCCCCCTCATGATTGTAAAGTGCTTTGGGTGTATGGCCATACACAATAAATGCGCTATATAAATACACATTACATTACATTACATGATACTGAGCCCAAACCATCACTGATCCACCCCCATGCTTCACTCTGGGCATCAGCAGTCTGAGTGCTTCTTTGGGGCTTCTCCACACCGTAACTCTCTCAGATGTGGGAAAGACAGTGAAGGTGGAGTAATCAGAGAACAATACATGTTTCACATTGTCCACAGCCCAAGATTTTCACTACTGGCACCATTGAAACTGAGACACAATTAGTTAATTATCTTAATGGTTCAAAGATTGACTAATATTAACAAAGTAACTGTGATAAAGCAGTTTTTTTTTTCTTACTAATAATTTTAATGCATTAACTAACATTCGCTAATGAGACTTTATAGTATTTTAAGTGTTTATAATCCTTTTGTAATTGAAATATTTGTTACTCTGAACATGTATATACAATAAGCAATACACATTAATATACCAGTGATGCTGCGTTCACACCAGATGCGAAACGCGTGTCAAGCGCAAGTGATTTACATGTTAATTCAATTCAAATATTCGTGCGAATAGCGCGATATGCGCAAATAGCGCGATATGCGCGAATGGCGGGGGGGCGAATTGAGCATTTTGCGCGTTTGACGCGCTTATAACGTGCGTTTCGCCGCGTTAACCAATCAGAGGCTTGCTCTTGTAGGGGCGTGATTGTGACGTAGAACCTGTTGATGGTGTCCCGGGGGAAATCGTCCAGGCGACACCGACAACAAGTCATCAAACTGGGCTGGGCTCAGTCAGAAGCACCGCTGAAAGCCTCCGTCATCCAGGTTCAGTTCTGGAGGAGTTTATGAGCTCACACAGCTGGATGAACCTCTGAAGGCATGTAGTGGACTCAGACACGACCCTAAACGTATCGATGCTGTTTTTCAGCCTTCATAAAGCACATAAACACTGATATTTTCTTCACAAAATCATGTTAGCCATTTAGCAACGAAGCTACAGTCACCGGGCAGACAGAGGCCCTGCCCATCACGCGAATCCGCGTCTGTTCTGAAGTGAATTTGAAACACGAATGAAGCGGATTTCACGACGAATGAAGCGGGGTTTGACACGCGAATGAAGCGAGTAAACTCAAATGTTCACGCGGCTATTTACGCGCGAATATCACGATTTATCCGCGCGTTCCGCGTCTGGTGTGAACACAGCATTAAAGGGGACCTATTGTGCAAAAATCACTAATATAAGGGGTTTAAACACACTTGTGTGTCAACAGTGTGTGAATACAATCAGCTTTAATGGTAGAAATGTATTAATTGTATTGTTTATAATCAGACTTGATGAAGACAGTCTGCAGAAACACTTTGATTGACAATTTGTATGTGTCATCAGAGGGGGAAAGCCCCGCCCACTAGTGCCCATCTCTCCCTCATTGGCATAGGACGTTAGTCTTGTTTTCGAATCTGCCACTATGCTGACACGCAAGTATTTTTAGCTCCGCCCCCTTTTAAAAAGAGAACAATCTCATTTGAATTTAAAGCGACAGTCACCAAAACACCAAAATTAGGATCAAAACCTAAAAGGGTCAGTTTCGGAGAGATAAAAACAAAATTCATGTCTTATCTTGAGCTGAAACTTCACTACACACTCTAGGAATATCAAAGACTTGTTAAAATGAACATAACGCCCCATTCACTCGGGGCTTCAGCGTCAACGCTTGACTGAAGGCATGTCTGAAGTTGGGGCTGACGCAATCATCATAGCAGCATCAGCCAATGAAATTCAGTCAGCAATAGGCCACTGTCCAGCTGATGTATTTGCATACAGCGATCTGATTGGCTGACGCTTCCATAGCTGCTTGAAAAGTTGAGCAATCCCGACTTCTGCAGCGAGCAACGCCTCTGAAGCGGCACAAACGGATCCACAATACAGTTCGGCAATGCCTGATGTCACCCATTCAACGTGACTAGGAAGCGTCGAAGCTGACGCCTCGTGTGAATGGAGCGTAATAGGTCCTGTTTAAAGTAACTTATTTTTGTAGCTGTGTTTAAATACCGTATACTATAATAAAAGCTTCATCGTTTAACTACAAGAGAATTTGAAACAGTCATAAGCCTATTGAAATGTCAGTGTTTCCAGCATCATTCAGCGCTAGTGTAATGAGTAATAAACACACCAGTTTCCCCAGCTGCACTTTCTTCTCTTCAGCCACTCGACCGGCCAGTGATATGGCAGCGACCCGGCGGGGCTGAGTGATGGCGATGATGCCCTGCCGGCCGATGCCCGCCTCATACAGGTACTGCGGGATCTGAGTGGTTTTACCGGAGCCTGTCTCACCTGAAACAACACAACATATACAGCTGAAGTCAGAATTATTAGCCCCCTGAATTATTCGCCCCCCTATTTATTTTCTCCCCAATTTCTGTTTAACGGAGAGCAGATTTTTCCAACACATTTCTAATCATAATAGTTTTAATAACTCATCTCTAATAACAGATTTATTTTATCGTTGCCATGATGACAGTAAATAATATTAGACTTGATATTCTTCAAGACACTTCTATACAGCTTAAAGTGACATTTAAAGGCTTAAACTAGGTTAATTAGGGTAAAGTTAGGGTAATTAGGCAAGTTACTGTATAACAGTGGTTTGTTCTGATCACCATCTATACTATAGTAAAGTGTATTATACTGTATATATTACACTGTGGAGCTGTCTGATCACCATCCATACTATAGTAAAGTGTATTATACTGTATATATTACACTGTGGAGCTGTCTGATCACCATCCATACCATAGTAAAGTGTATTATACTGTATATATGACACTGCTGAGCTGTCTGATCACCATCATACTATAGTAAAGTGTATTATACTGTATATATTACACTGTGGAGCTGTCTGATCACCATTATACTATAGTAAAGTGTATTATACTGTATATATTACACTGCTGAGCTGTCTGATCACCATCATACTATAGTAAAGTGTATTATACTGTATATATTACACTGTGGAGCTGTCTGATCACCATCATACTATAGTAAAGTGTATTATACTGTATATATTACACTGCTGAGCTGTCTGATCACCATCATACTATAGTAAAGTGTATTATACTGTATATATTACACTGTGGAGCTGTCTGATCATTATTATACTATAGTAAAGTGTATTATACTGTATATATTACACTGTGGAGCTGTCTGATCACCATCATACTATAGTAAAGTGTATTATACTGTATATATTACACTGCTGAGCTGTCTGATCACCATCATACTATAGTAAAGTGTATTATACTGTATATATTACACTGTGGAGCTGTCTGATCACCATCATACTATAGTAAAGTGTATTATACTGTATATATTACACTGTGGAGCTGTCTGATCATTATTATACTATAGTAAAGTGTATTATACTGTATATATTACACTGTGGAGCTGTCTGATCAACATCATACTATAGTAAAGTGTATTATACTGTATATATTACACTGTGGAGCTGTCTGATCATTATTATACTATAGTAAAGTGTATTATACTGTATATATTACACTGTGGAGCTGTCTGATCACCATCATACTATAGTAAAGTGTATTATACTGTATATATTACACTGTGGAGCTGTCTGATCATTATTATACTATAGTAAAGTGTATTATACTGTATATATTACACTGTGGAGCTGTCTGATCACCATCATACTATAGTAAAGTGTATTATACTGTATATATTACACTGCTGAGCTGTCTGATCACCATCATACTATAGTAAAGTGTATTATACTGTATATATTACACTGTGGAGCTGTCTGATCACCATCATACTATAGTAAAGTGTATTATACTGTATATATTACACTGCTGAGCTGTCTGATCACCATCATACTATAGTAAAGTGTATTATACTGTATATATTACACTGTGGAGCTGTCTGATCAACATCATACTATAGTAAAGTGTATTATACTGTATATATTACACTGTGGAGCTGTCTGATCATTATTATACTATAGTAAAGTGTATTATACTGTATATATTACACTGTGGAGCTGTCTGATCACCATCATACTATAGTAAAGTGTATTATACTGTATATATTACACTGTGGAGCTGTCTGATCATTATTATACTATAGTAAAGTGTATTATACTGTATATATTACACTGTGGAGCTGTCTGATCACCATCATACTATAGTAAAGTGTATTATACTGTATATATTACACTGCTGAGCTGTCTGATCACCATCATACTATAGTAAAGTGTATTATACTCTATATATTACACTGTGGAGCTGTCTGATCACCATCATACTATAGTAAAGTGTATTATACTGTATATATTACACTGTGGAGCTGTCTGATCATTATTATACTATAGTAAAGTGTATTATACTGTATATATTACACTGCTGAGCTGTCTGATCACCATCATACTATAGTAAAGTGTATTATACTGTATATATTACACTGTGGAGCTGTCTGATCACCATCCATACTATAGTAAAGTGTATTATACTGTATATATTACACTGTGGAGCTGTCTGATCACCATCCATACTATAGTAAAGTGTATTATACTGTATATATTACACTGTGGAGCTGTCTGATCATTATTATACTATAGTAAAGTGTATTATACTGTATATATTACACTGCTGAGCTGTCTGATCACCATCATACTATAGTAAAGTGTATTATACTGTATATATTACACTGTGGAGCTGTCTGATCATTATTATACTATAGTAAAGTGTATTATACTGTATATATTACACTGCTGAGCTGTCTGATCACCATCATACTATAGTAAAGTGTATTATACTGTATATATTACACTGTGGAGCTGTCTGATCACCATCATACTATAGTAAAGTGTATTATACTGTATATATTACACTGTGGAGCTGTCTGATCATTATTATACTATAGTAAAGTGTATTATACTGTATATATTACACTGCTGAGCTGTCTGATCACCATCATACTATAGTAAAGTGTATTATACTGTATATATTACACTGTGGAGCTGTCTGATCATTATTATACTATAGTAAAGTGTATTATACTGTATATATTACACTGCTGAGCTGTCTGATCACCATCATACTATAGTAAAGTGTATTATACTGTATATATTACACTGTGGAGCTGTCTGATCACCATTATACTATAGTAAAGCGTATTATACTGTATATATTACACTGTGGAGCTGTCTGATCACCATTATACTATAGTAAAGCATATTATACTGTATATATTACACTGTGGAGCTGTCTGATCACCATTATACTATAGTAAAGTGTATTATACTGTATATATTACACTGTGGAGCTGTCTGATCACCATTATACTATAGTAAAGTGTATTATACTGTATATATTACACTGTGGAGCTGTCTGATCACCATCATACTATAGTAAAGTGTATTATACTGTATATATTACACTGTGGAGCTGTCTGATCACCATTATACTATAGTAAAGCGTATTATACTGTATATATTACACTGCTGAGCTGTCTGATCACCATCATACTATAGTAAAGTGTATTATACTGTATATATTACACTGTGGAGCTGTCTGATCACCATCCATACTATAGTAAAGTGTATTATACTGTATATATTACACTGTGGAGCTGTCTGATCACCATCCATACTATAGTAAAGTGTATTATACTGTATATATTACACTGCTGAGCTGTCTGATCACCATTATACTATAGCAAAGTGTATTATACTGTATATATTACACTGCTGAGCTGTCTGATCACCATCATACTACAGTAAAGTGTATTATACTGTATATATTACACTTTGGAGCTGTCTGATCACCATCCATACTATAGTAAAGTGTGTTATACAGTATATGTTACACTGTGGAGCTGTCTGATCACCATCCATACTATAGTAAAGTGTATTATACTGTATATATTACACTGTGGAGCTGTCTGATCACCATCATACTATAGTAAAGTGTATTATACTGTATATATTACACTGTGGAGCTGTCTGATCACCATTATACTATAGTAAAGTGTATTATACTGTATATATTACACTGCTGAGCTGTCTGATCACCATCCATACTATAGTAAAGTGTGTTATACAGTATATGTTACACTGTGGAGCTGTCTGATCACCATCATACTATAGTAAAGTGTATTATACTGTATATATTACACTGTGGAGCTGTCTGATCACCATCCATCCATATAGTAAAGTGTATTATACTGTATATATTACACTGTGGAGCTGTCTGATCACCATTATACTATAGTAAAGTGTATTATACTGTATATATTACACTGTGGAGCTGTCTGATCATTATTATACTATAGTAAAGTGTATTATACTGTATATATTACACTGGAGCTGTCTGATCACCATTATACTATAGTAAAGTGTATTATACTGTATATATTACACTGTGGAGCTGTCTGATCACCATCCATACTATAGTAAAGTGTATTAGACTGTATATATTACACTGTGGAGCTGTCTGATCACCATCCATACTATAGTAAAGTGTATTAGACTGTATATATTACACTGTGGAGCTGTCTGATCATTATTATACTATAGTAAAGTGTATTATACTGTATATATTACACTGTGGAGCTGTCTGATCACCATTATACTATAGTAAAGTGTATTATACTGTATATATTACACTGCTGAGCTGTCTGATCACCATCCATACTATAGTAAAGTGTGTTATACAGTATATGTTACACTGTGGAGCTGTCTGATCACCATCATACTATAGTAAAGTGTATTATACTGTATATATTACACTGTGGAGCTGTCTGATCACCATCCATCCATATAGTAAAGTGTATTATACTGTATATATTACACTGTGGAGCTGTCTGATCACCATCCATACTATAGTAAAGTGTATTATACTGTATATATTACACTGTGGAGCTGTCTGATCATTATTATACTATAGTAAAGTGTATTATACTGTATATATTACACTGGAGCTGTCTGATCACAATTATACTATAGTAAAGTGTATTATACTGTATATATTACACTGTGGAGCTGTCTGATCACCATCCATACTATAGTAAAGTGTATTATACTGTATATATTACACTGTGGAGCTGTCTGATCATTATTATACTATAGTAAAGTGTATTATACTGTATATATTACACTGCTGAGCTGTCTGATCACCATCATACTATAGTAAAGTGTATTATACTGTATATATTACACTGTGGAGCTGTCTGATCACCATCATACTATAGTAAAGTGTATTATACTGTATATATTACACTGTGGAGCTGTCTGATCATTATTATACTATAGTAAAGTGTATTATACTGTATATATTACACTGCTGAGCTGTCTGATCACCATTATACTATAGTAAAGCGTATTATACTGTATATATTACACTGTGGAGCTGTCTGATCACCATTATACTATAGTAAAGTGTATTATACTGTATATATTACACTGTGGAGCTGTCTGATCACCATTATACTATAGTAAAGTGTATTATACTGTATATATTACACTGTGGAGCTGTCTGATCACCATCATACTATAGTAAAGTGTATTATACTGTATATATTACACTGTGGAGCTGTCTGATCACCATTATACTATAGTAAAGCGTATTATACTGTATATATTACACTGCTGAGCTGTCTGATCACCATCATACTATAGTAAAGTGTATTATACTGTATATATTACACTGTGGAGCTGTCTGATCACCATCCATACTATAGTAAAGTGTATTATACTGTATATATTACACTGTGGAGCTGTCTGATCACCATCCATACTATAGTAAAGTGTATTATACTGTATATATTACACTGCTGAGCTGTCTGATCACCATTATACTATAGTAAAGTGTATTATACTGTATATATTACACTGCTGAGCTGTCTGATCACCATCATACTACAGTAAAGTGTATTATACTGTATATATTACACTGTGGAGCTGTCTGATCACCATCCATACTATAGTAAAGTGTGTTATACAGTATATGTTACACTGTGGAGCTGTCTGATCACCATCCATACTATAGTAAAGTGTATTATACTGTATATATTACACTGTGGAGCTGTCTGATCACCATCATACTATAGTAAAGTGTATTATACTGTATATATTACACTGTGGAGCTGTCTGATCACCATTATACTATAGTAAAGTGTATTATACTGTATATATTACACTGCTGAGCTGTCTGATCACCATCCATACTATAGTAAAGTGTGTTATACAGTATATGTTACACTGTGGAGCTGTCTGATCACCATCATACTATAGTAAAGTGTATTATACTGTATATATTACACTGTGGAGCTGTCTGATCACCATCCATCCATATAGTAAAGTGTATTATACTGTATATATTACACTGTGGAGCTGTCTGATCACCATTATACTATAGTAAAGTGTATTATACTGTATATATTACACTGTGGAGCTGTCTGATCACCATCATACTATAGTAAAGTGTATTATACTGTATATATTACACTGTGGAGCTGTCTGATCACCATCCATACTATAGTAAAGTGTATTATACTGTATATATTACACTGTGGAGCTGTCTGATCATTATTATACTATAGTAAAGTGTATTATACTGTATATATTACACTGGAGCTGTCTGATCACAATTATACTATAGTAAAGTGTATTATACTGTATATATTACACTGTGGAGCTGTCTGATCACCATCCATACTATAGTAAAGTGTATTAGACTGTATATATTACACTGTGGAGCTGTCTGATCATTATTATACTATAGTAAAGTGTATTATACTGTATATATTACACTGCTGAGCTGTCTGATCACCATCATACTATAGTAAAGTGTATTATACTGTATATATTACACTGTGGAGCTGTCTGATCACCATCATACTATAGTAAAGTGTATTATACTGTATATATTACACTGTGGAGCTGTCTGATCATTATTATACTATAGTAAAGTGTATTATACTGTATATATTACACTGCTGAGCTGTCTGATCACCATTATACTATAGTAAAGCGTATTATACTGTATATATTACACTGTGGAGCTGTCTGATCACCATTATACTATAGTAAAGTGTATTATACTGTATATATTACACTGTGGAGCTGTCTGATCACCATTATACTATAGTAAAGTGTATTATACTGTATATATTACACTGTGGAGCTGTCTGATCACCATCATACTATAGTAAAGTGTATTATACTGTATATATTACACTGTGGAGCTGTCTGATCACCATTATACTATAGTAAAGCGTATTATACTGTATATATTACACTGCTGAGCTGTCTGATCACCATCATACTATAGTAAAGTGTATTATACTGTATATATTACACTGTGGAGCTGTCTGATCACCATCCATACTATAGTAAAGTGTATTATACTGTATATATTACACTGTGGAGCTGTCTGATCACCATCCATACTATAGTAAAGTGTATTATACTGTATATATTACACTGCTGAGCTGTCTGATCACCATTATACTATAGTAAAGTGTATTATACTGTATATATTACACTGCTGAGCTGTCTGATCACCATCATACTACAGTAAAGTGTATTATACTGTATATATTACACTGTGGAGCTGTCTGATCACCATCCATACTATAGTAAAGTGTGTTATACAGTATATGTTACACTGTGGAGCTGTCTGATCACCATCCATACTATAGTAAAGTGTATTATACTGTATATATTACACTGTGGAGCTGTCTGATCACCATCATACTATAGTAAAGTGTATTATACTGTATATATTACACTGTGGAGCTGTCTGATCACCATTATACTATAGTAAAGTGTATTATACTGTATATATTACACTGCTGAGCTGTCTGATCACCATCCATACTATAGTAAAGTGTGTTATACAGTATATGTTACACTGTGGAGCTGTCTGATCACCATCATACTATAGTAAAGTGTATTATACTGTATATATTACACTGTGGAGCTGTCTGATCACCATCCATCCATATAGTAAAGTGTATTATACTGTATATATTACACTGTGGAGCTGTCTGATCACCATTATACTATAGTAAAGTGTATTATACTGTATATATTACACTGTGGAGCTGTCTGATCACCATCATACTATAGTAAAGTGTATTATACTGTATATATTACACTGCTGAGCTGTCTGATCACCATCATACTATAGTAAAGTGTATTATACTTTATATATTACACTGTGGAGCTGTCTGATCATTATTATACTATAGTAAAGTGTATTATACTGTATATATTACACTGTGGAGCTGTCTGATCACCATCATACTATAGTAAAGTGTATTATACTGTATATATTACACTGCTGAGCTGTCTGATCATTATTATACTACACTGTTAACCCTTACCGTAGATTATGCAGTAAATAACTATAAAATAGCCAGTGTTTAGCTGTAATGAAAAGAAACAGTATTTTACTGTAAAAGGAGCAGACTTTGTATTAAATTGTGTAGTGCAAATGATAAATTACAGTAACTTACTTTACGTACACATTGCAGGTAGTAACTGTGACAATAAAGGCAAATTACTGTACAACCAGAACTGTCCTATCTACTCTGATGCTTTATGTTGCTAATCATAAAGACGTGCATTTTAAAGGCAGAAAACAATGATTTAGGCATCACCAGACACTCACATAGGCTGTCTTATTCTTAACAAAAAAGTTTGAGAAAATGTTTTCAGAAAATGCTGCCCCTTTAAGGGAGCCAGGTGTTTGATTTGTTTACTGCTGTGTGCTCTGTTCTCTGTCCATCAATTCAGATGTAGTCTGATATGTTTTAGGCTTTAAATAAGAATCTACAATGAGTAAGTAAAATGTGTTCAAATGAATGTTGAGGGTTTCTAAAATAAGGCTGTGTTTTAAGTTATATTGTAGTTATCTTAAAATGTGTTGAAAGCTACATTGTTAGCCTCTCCTCATATAACTTCTTACATTACTTTTATTTAAGTATATTTATTTATTGGACATTGCATACTGCCATATACAGATGCTAACAGTTTCATGTATCTTTCTGGCAAATAAGCAGCTTTTATGCACATAAAAACCATTAAATTCTATCACCTTAGTAAGGTAACATGTGAACAGAAATCATCACAGGGAATCACAAAAACATGATACACATAACCATCCACACACAAAAGCTCTACTGTCAGGTCCCAGGTTGTGAGTTTGTTGCTATTTCAGATATCAGAGCAGTGTTTCCACCTATGAATTTATATTAGAAACAATATAAAAGTTTGTTGTCATGAGATTTTTAAAGTAAAAAAATAATAATTATAACAATAAAAGATTGGATCCTTTGGTTTTTCGGTGTTGCCAACTTTATTTTTGTTTTATATAATTATTTTAAATTTTTTGAGATTTGACAGAGCTTTTAATTATTTAAAACTTTAAAATTTAAAATAATTATTTTGTGTTTTTTGCTGTTCAGTTTTTTTTTTTTTTTTTTTTGCATGGTCAGCATTGAGGAGAGAGTAACACATTCCACTGCAGCACTTTGTGTGTGTGTGTGTGTGTGTGTGTGTGTGTGTGTGTGTGTGTGTGTGCGCGTGCGTGTGTGTGTGTGTGTGTGTTTATTTATTGGATATGTGATTGTGATAAATGTTAGCAGTTGCTTTAAAAGTATGCTATATACCAGGGGTGCTTAATCCTGTTCCTGGAGATCTACCTTCCTGCAGATTTCAGTTGCTACCCATATCAAACACACCTAAACCAATTAATTAGGACCTGAACACCACGTGATAATTACAGGCAGGTGTGTTTGATATGGGTAGCAACTGAAATCTGCAGGAAGGTAGATCTCCAGGAACAGGATTAAGCACCCCTGCTATATACCATGGGGGTCAAACTCCAAGTTACTGGAGAACTGCAGGGCTGCAGAGTTTAGTTCCCACCCTGCTTCAACATTACCTGTAGATTTCTAACGAGCCATAATTAGTTTTATCAGGTGTGTTTAATTAGAGTTACAGCTTAAAGTCCCGGTCACACTGCACTTTTCTCCCTATATACTTCCATTCATACGCACGTGAATGCTGCAGACCTGGAATGCATGCTCATGCGGCAAATTTTACAGTTTGCAGCATTGGAAAGTTCAAGCTTGGAGAACTCTGAACTGCGAAATCACATCATGTGATTGCTTGAGACTAATCAAAGATCAAACCATGACCTCTCTGAACAAAAATTATGGACCAGTTGCTTGCTTTTTCAATCTCTAAATATTTTGTTTAATCCCACTCCTTTTCGCAGAGCCATATGACAGAATTTTGCATGCTTAAACGTTAGTTTGACTGCAGCCTTGCTGTGCAGACCTGTGGCTCTCAGTAATATGTAAGATGATATTTATATCTGCTGATTTCTTAATTTTGTTATACATTTTCTGTTTTATATTTGTTTGCTGCCAAAACAATAAAATAAATTTGTCAGAATTTACAACTTAATTAATTTAAAGAATTAATAACAGGTAAGAATACTAATTAATTTTAGTAACACCTTGACATACTATTGTGTATGCAGTATAATGCTGTGAGTTGTAACACTACAGTACAGTAATTAACTGTACACAGTTTCCAGTTAGTTACCACTACTGCTCTATTACAGTAATTAACTGGCAACACTGTTGCCAGCTACTCACTGCAATGGTTCGGTTACAGTAAACAACTGGCAACACTGTTGCCAGCCACTCACTGTAATGGTTCAGTTTCAGTAATTAACTGGCAACACTGTTGCCAGTTACTTACTGTAACCAAACTTTTACAGTGAGTGGCTGGCAACAGTGTTGCCAGTGTTCTACTGTAAAAAAGCCTGGTAAGGTTTAACAGTGTATAGTAAAGTGTATTATACTGTATATATTACACTGCTGAGCTGTCTGATCATTATTATACTATAGTAAAGTGTGTTATACAGTATATGTTACACTGTGGAGCTGTCTGATCATTATTATACTATAGTAAAGTGTATTATACTGTATATATTACACTGTGGAGCTGTCTGATCACCATCCATACTATAGTAAAGTGTATTATACTGTATATATTACACTGTGGAGCTGTCTGATCATTATTATACTATAGTAAAGTGTATTATACTGTATATATTACACTGCTGAGCTGTCTGATCACCATCATACTATAGTAAAGTGTATTATACTGTATATATTACACTGTGGAGCTGTCTGATCACCATTATACTATAGTAAAGTGTATTATACTGTATATATTACACTGTGGAGCTGTCTGATCACCATCATACTATAGTAAAGTGTATTATACTGTATATATTACACTGCTGAGCTGTCTGATCACCATTATACTATAGTAAAGTGTATTATACTGTATATATTACACTGTGGAGCTGTCTGATCATTATTATACTATAGTAAAGTGTATTATACTGTATATATTACACTGTGGAGCTGTCTGATCACCATCATACTATAGTAAAGTGTATTATACTGTATATATTACACTGTGGAGCTGTCTTATCATTATTATACTATAGTAAAGTGTATTATACTGTATATATTACACTGCTGAGCTGTCTGATCATTATTATACTATAGTAAAGTGTATTATACTGTATATATTACACTGCTGAGCTGTCTGATCACCATCATACTATAGTAAAGTGTATTATACTGTATATATTACACTGCTGAGCTGTCTGATCACCATCATACTATAGTAAAGTGTATTATACTGTATATATTACACTGCTGAGCTGTCTGATCACCATCATACTATAGTAAAGTGTATTATACTGTATATATTACACTGTGGAGCTGTCTGATCATTATTATACTATAGTAAAGTGTATTATACTGTATATATTACACTGTGGAGCTGTCTGATCACCATCATACTATAGTAAAGTGTATTATACTGTATATATTACACTGTGGAGCTGTCTGATCATTATTATACTATAGTAAAGTGTATTATACTGTATATATTACACTGTGGAGCTGTCTGATCACCATTATACTATAGTAAAGTGTATTATACTGTATATATTACACTGTGGAGCTGTCTGATCACCATCCATACTATAGTAAAGTGTATTATACTGTATATATTACACTGTGGAGCTGTCTGATCATTATTATACTATAGTAAAGTGTATTATACTGTATATATTACACTGCTGAGCTGTCTGATCACCATCATACTATAGTAAAGTGTATTATACTGTATATATTACACTGTGGAGCTGTCTGATCATTATTATACTATAGTAAAGTGTATTATACTGTATATATTACACTGGAGCTGTCTGATCACCATTATACTATAGTAAAGTGTATTATACTGTATATATTACACTGTGGAGCTGTCTGATCACCATCCATACTATAGTAAAGTGTATTATACTGTATATATTACACTGTGGAGCTGTCTGATCATTATTATACTATAGTAAAGTGTATTATACTGTATATATTACACTGCTGAGCTGTCTGATCACCATCATACTATAGTAAAGTGTATTATACTGTATATATTACACTGTGGAGCTGTCTGATCATTATTATACTATAGTAAAGTGTATTATACTGTATATATTACACTGCTGAGCTGTCTGATCACCATCATACTATAGTAAAGTGTATTATACTGTATATATTACACTGTGGAGCTGTCTGATCATTATTATACTATAGTAAAGTGTATTATACTGTATATATTACACTGCTGAGCTGTCTGATCACCATCATACTATAGTAAAGTGTATTATACTGTATATATTACACTGTGGAGCTGTCTGATCACCATTATACTATAGTAAAGCGTATTATACTGTATATATTACACTGTGGAGCTGTCTGATCACCATCATACTATAGTAAAGTGTATTATACTGTATATATTACACTGCTGAGCTGTCTGATCACCATCATACTATAGTAAAGTGTATTATACTGTATATATTACACTGTGGAGCTGTCTGATCATTATTATACTATAGTAAAGTGTATTATACTGTATATATTACACTGCTGAGCTGTCTGATCACCATCATACTATAGTAAAGTGTATTATACTGTATATATTACACTGTGGAGCTGTCTGATCACCATCATACTATAGTAAAGTGTATTATACTGTATATATTACACTGCTGAGCTGTCTGATCACCATCATACTATAGTAAAGTGTATTATACTGTATATATTACACTGTGGAGCTGTCTGATCACCATTATACTATAGTAAAGCGTATTATACTGTATATATTACACTGTGGAGCTGTCTGATCACCATCCATACTATAGTAAAGCGTATTATACTGTATGTATATATATATATATATATATATATATATATATATATATATATATATATAAATATATATATATATATATATATATATATATATATATATATATATATATACACACTGTTAGACATTTCTGTAAATTACACAGTTATTTACTGTATTTCACCCAGTGTAATACTGCAAATTCCTTTTACAGTAAATAACTGTATTTACCGTTGCATTATGGGAATTTAGTGTGACGTTGAACAACATATACAGTGATGTACTGTATTTGTAAAAATTCGTGTATTATACTGTATTTTCCACAAATGCTTCAATGCCACCTTGCGGCGATTCGACTACTCTGCACCACATTTTGCCTGAGGACCCTGGAGCAATTCTGGAAGACAATTTATTAGCGTGCCTGAAGAACATACTGGATTTAACAAACTTTACTCTGGTAAGCTGAGGCAGTGTTTCATTTTACAGAATGTTTTGTGGACGAGAATAGAACAAAGTAAAGTATAAAGTTGGCTATTATTATTTTCTCTGGCTTGGCGTTATTTCGCCCATTTGAGAAATATATCATCTATTAAGATGTTACCTTTATTTAATTTATTACATTAACACTACTATTACTTTAAATAAGACTGTTTATGATTATTAGCCATTGTTCTCGTCATATCTTTTTATTTATTTACATAGGAACCGGTGTTGCAGCGGGTTTTGGTTTAGGAGGGAACCAGAGGTATGCAGACAGTTTTGGAGGACACTTAGCACGAGACAACGGTCCGGCAGAGAGTGTTTTCCCCCAGAAGAATATGAGTGAAAGACCATCAAATAATCCAGGTAAAAGCGCGTCTGTCTGTGCTGACAACACTCGACATTGATTTGAGCACCTCTATTAGCATATGTTTGCTCGGCAACATTGGCTGAAGCGATCTTAAAATGGTAATGTTAACTGTTAGCTAAACTGAGCTAAGTTTATACTGAATTGGACTCAAACTCATTTTAACGTGCAACGTTTAACTTATATTGATTTATACTATATATATTAGAGTAACTTATAACGTTAGCTTGAGAAAATAACATCGCGACGTAACCTATAAGAACGTTAACGTAAATCTATACAATATGCATAGAGGTAAAGTTGGTTTTATATTCGCACATTCGTTCATTTAGAAGACTCTATACTGTTTACCATGTTACTTTAATTATTCGATCAGAATTAGCATGCCAGTATGACTTGAAATCAACATTAAAACTGTTTATTTGACCGTGAGCATGTTGTACTTTGATAGTCATTAGCTGCTAAAATGATTTCGCTATTTAGAGTTTGCAAATAATACTTTTATGAAATTAAATTATTATCTGCTAATATAAAACCAATTTTACCTCTATGCATTATGCTAATAACCACCTTTTTGCTATTTATTGTTTGCTAATTATATTTTTATCACAACTCTTGACATTTGCTTTAACATAATTGTTACCATTATATTTTTTTCTGTTTAGATATGGCACTGGCACAGCACCAGGTTTTGTCTGTAGAAACAAACAGCATTTCGAAGGAACATCTTGATCAGCACAGCCTTATGCTTAAAAAATAAGCAAGACCAGTAAGCAACCAAGGTAAACAAATAAAAAAAAAGTTGTGTGGAGGTTGTGGATTGTAGCATGGTATTCTTATCTGTATTTTTGGCTTTTTTATGGTCTCAATATAGAATACTGGGAGCCTGCCTGTGCAAACTGGACCTCATACAACAGTAAGTATTGTACATCTATTTGTTTCTCAATATAGTAACGTTACTTTTAATACAAAATGTGTCACATGTTTAGTTGCTAGCTAAATAAAAAATCTTTGTATTAAATGTCTTTTTCCCCATTTCATGTTGCCTAAATATTTTGTAATAAATAAAATAATAAAAATGTTTGTATAAATAATTCCAGAGGATGAAACAAAATGCACAGCAACAACCAGAGTGAGCCAGAAGAAGGCAGGAGAAGTAGTGAAGAGAATGACAACCATGAACAACAGTGTGTTATCCTTCTTTCACCAGCTAACTGAGAACTTGGATTAGGTGAGACACTCTCAATAGTTTTATCAGTATTCAGTCTGTTTTAGTTTATTAGGAATACATAAAACAAATAGTCTAATCTGTCCTGCAGTGAATCAACCCATCACAAATGCTACAATGTTTTTGTAAAACCTAGTTAGGGAAAAAAATAAACAGGACATTCTGGTTAGTTCTCTTTTAAACATGGTAGTGAGCAGGTTATGAGCAGGAGCCAGTTGCTCAGTACCAGCTGAAAACTACCCCAACCTAGCTGCCATGCTTCAAAATAATTAACCAGTATATGATTTATTTTTTTAAACAAGCTTCTTCTATGCTTATGTTAGTCTGTTTGTCCTTATCCAGAGTTCTTCATAATCCTGGACTGGGCCAAATCCTGACCAGATGCTGTGGTGGTCATGGAGGAGTGAATCCTAAAAGACACACATTATCAATGAGTTTCCGCATTGATCCAATGGGCCAGCCTGACCACCCGCTGGTGAACTTTCAAGCCTCCGGTGCCTAGACTGCGGCCTTGCACAAGTTTGGCTAGAGGAGAACTGGTCGTGCCCAACTGAGCCTGGTATCTCTCAAGGGATTTTATTCTACACTTTCGTCAGTTGGTGAAGTTTCTTCCATGCCACTGTCGCCACTGGATCGCTTGGCTACGATTGGTGGATCGGTGGATTTGCTCTTATGTGTTTGGACTTTCAGCAGAGACATTTACTGCTTCAATTCTGAAAACTGGACTGAAGCAGCTTCAATTTACAAGAACTTCTATGTTAAGCTGCTTTGACATCATTGATCTACATTGTAAAAGTGCAATAGAAATAAAGATGAATTGCATTTGAACATGTGAATTCAGACCTTGTTGAGCATTTGATACCAGATTTAGTAATATTTTAAAGTTGGGTTGTTTCTGAGTCGGCTAATAGTTACAAATATTTATTTTTCCAACAATATGCAATTCAGAAGTTTAAATTTTTTTTGTACATGTATGTTCTAGTTCTTTGTGTGATTTATTTATTTTTAATGTGTTGATTTTATTGCTTAATGTAATTTTCACACATTTTCCTTAAATGCTTTAAGCATTATTAATGTTTTAAAGAATGGAATATTTTGTAATTGTGTCTGGTTTAATGTCAGTAGTACTTAGTACAATTGGGGTTTTTTTTCTCAACAATATGCAGGTCAGACACTTAAATTAGTTTTGTACATGTATGTTAATGTGCTTTGTCATTTTCAATGTTTTTTTTCTTAAAATAAAATATTTTGAATGATTGAAATGTAATGTTTTTACACATTTTTAAGCTTGTTTTAAGCATCTCCAATGTTTTAAATAAAGAGTGTTTATTTTGTTAATATTTTGTAATTGTGTCTTTTTTAGGTCTATAGTATTAAAATGATATTAATAAAATTATATTATAAAATATTTAGGACAAAATTAAAAGGTTTACAGTAACTAACTGTTAACTTAGGTTTTTACAGTAGTTAACCATTTTCAACCACTACGGTAACATGCTGTAAACGGATTTACAGTTGTATACTGTAAATCTAAAATACAGTAACTTACTGGCAACAGTGTTGCCAGTAAGTTACTGTAAAAACCCTTTGAAATGTCTAACAGTGTATATATATCTAAAAGTGGTAAATGCTTCACTTCTATCAGGGATTTTTCCAACCTCACTTAGAACTGCAGTTGTTAAACCCCTCTTGAAGAAGAGCAACCTGGATAACACCCTATTGAGCAATTACAGGCCAATCTCAAATCTCCCTTTCATTGGCAAAATCATTGAAAAAGTTGTTTTTAACCAGGTTAACAAGTTCTTAAACTTCAGGGGGTGTTTAGACAATTTTCAATCGGGGTTCAGAGCACATCACAGTACAGAGAGCGCTCTTATAAAGATAATCAATGATATACGTCTAAACACAGATTCAGGTAAAATAACAGTGCTGGTATTGTTGGATCTCAGTGCTGCATTTGACACTGTCGATCACAGCATACTTCTGGATAGGCTGGAAAACTGGGTTGGGCTATCTGGCACGGTCCTCAAATGGTTTAGATCTTACCTAGAAGGTAGAGGTTACCATGTCAGTATAGGTGACCATAGGTCGAGGTGGACACCCATGACGTGTGGAGTCCCACAAGGCTCGATTCTGGCACCTCTCCTGTTCAACCTTTACATGCTCCCTCTAAGCCAAATAATGAGAAAGAACCAAATCTCCTACCACAGCTATGCTGATGACACTCAGATCTACTTAGCCTTACTGCCTAATGACTACAGCCCCATTGAAACCCTCTGCCAATGCATTGATGAAATTAACAATTGGATGTGCCAAAACTTTCTTCAGTCATTGCGTTTGGGAACAGAGACGAGGTTCTCAAGGTAAATGCGTACCTTGGCACTAAAGGTCAAACGACAAAAAATAAGGTCAAGAATCTTGGTGTGACTCTGGAGTCAGATCTGAGTTTCAGTAGTCATGTCAGAGCAGTCAGTAAATCAGCATACTATCATCTCAAAAACATAGCAAGAATCAGATGCTTTGTTTCTAGTGAAGATTTAGAGAAACTTGTTCATGCTTTTATCAGCAGCAGGGTGGATTACTGTAATGGACTTCTCATTGGTCTTCCTAAAAAGACAGTCAGACAGTTGCAGCTCATCCAGAACACTGCAGCCAGAATTCTAACCAGAACCAGAAAATCAGAGCACATCACACCTGTCCTCAGGTCTTTACACTGGCTGCCAGTTACATTCAGAATAGATTTTAAAGTATTATTACTGGTCTATAAATCACTAAATGGCCTAGAAGCTCAATACATTACAGATATGCTCACTGAATACAAACCTAACAGATCACTCAGATCATTAGGATCATATAAACTAGAAGTTCCAAGAGTTCAGTCAAAGCAGGGCGAATCGGCTTTTAGCCACTATGCTCCTCACTGCTGGAATCAGCTTCCAGAAATGATCAGATGTGCTCCAACATTAGGCACATTCACATCAAGACTGAAAACACATCTGTGTAGCTGAGCCTTTACTGTATGAGCACTGTGCTGCGTCCAACAGATTGCACTATCATGTTTTTCTCTTCTTCTTCATTCTTTTATATCACATTTTACCTGTTTTCATGTTTTGTTTTTATGCATTTTTATTATTTGTTTTTATTTTTATTTTACTTGTTTCTTTTATTCTTGTTTATGTAAAGCACTTTGAATTGCCATTGTGTATGAAATGTGCTATATAAATAAACTTGCCTTGCCTTGCCTATATTACACTGCTGAACTGTCTGATCACCATCCATTAGGCTTGGGCGGTATTATGGTATTATGGTATACCGCGGGATCTAAAAATAGCAACGGTGTCAGTTTCAATACCGTTATACCGTCATAAAATATTAAATATCCTTTATTTAATGCCTACAAAAACGTATGTGTGGTTGTCATCACGGGACAGTGTGGAGGAGAGAGAGAGAGGAAGGGGGAGAGGGAGGGAGAGAAGGGGGAGAGGGAGGGGGAGAGGTGACGTTACGTGTCGCGCTTCAAAGTGTCCTGCAGTTTGGCAGTTTCGACTGAACAGAAGGGAGACGTGGTTAATATGAATGAGAGGTCTGCATTAAAGCTAAAGATCTTTGCCCGAACCCGGCGAGACCTGAAAAAATCCAAATCCCTGCATTAAAATCCATCCCTGCAAAGGTGAAACAAATGATGACGAAGTAGTAAAAAAAGAGAATTTTGACGGCGGTCAAGTCAGTCACTAGTTCAGAAGGAGCGGTTATTCCAGCCGCAGGTATTTCGCGGTCGCTCATACACTGCGTATTACGGTAGAGCCTTAAACCGCAAGCTGACAGGTAAAAAGAAGAGGCCATTCGCTAAAGTGAAACTGCTGTCATGGAAAATTAAATTGATGTTCCTGACTGGTAGAAGATGAACAAACAATCCTACCAAAAACTTGCAAAATCAGCCGGATCAGAACTCTGCATCTCGACCTGTAGCTGCAGTAAAGGGTGTTCAGTTCTGCTGGACGCACCATGAGTGAGAGACTGCGCTAAAGCCAGTGGATTTAATAATGTTCCTCCACAAACACACGTAGCCTAATCTTGGTGCGTAAAGGGTTTTAAATTATAAATAAATATTAATTAAACCATATAATCATAATGTAGACAGAATATACAGACTAATGGTGGCATTATTATTTTAATATTCAGCTTCACCGCCGCTTTAATGCCAGATTGTGAAGAGAAGTGGAGAAACACGTCTTGCAGAGCCTTTATCTTAATTTCGTTATTGCCAAAATACCCGTCACCATTTAGAGTTTATTTTAATTTGATTTGTTAAGCAATATTTCTTTTCATTGGTGTGTAGGCTAATTTAAAGGCTAAGTGCATGTACCTAGACCTATAGAGTGCTGAGATGTTACGATGTTACAGCTGTAGGACTTATTTTATTTCTTTGTTCCAACTTTCAAGTGGCTTATAGTCTACGTTTGTTACGAATAAATGATGTTAAAACATATAAATGACGCATTCTTTAAAAAATGCATTAGAGTTGTGTGCATGAGCACATTTTAATGTAGGCTGTGAACGGGTTTGGACTGTATAAAGCTGTCAATCAAAATGTACCTGTCGGACTCGGGACCTATCGGGTATAACTGCTATTCCGCGGGAGCCGGCCAGATTTCTAACGGTGTGGGAGTAAATTTCTGAATAAATCGCGGGAGAGATGTGTGTGTGTGTGTGTGTGTGTGTGTGTAAAAGGGAGAGAGAGAGAGAGAGAGAGAGAGAGAGAGAGAGAGAGAGAGAGAGAGAGAGAGAGAGAGAGAGGTGCTGTGCGTCGCTTTGCTCTCTCTCTCTCTCTCTCTCTCTCTCTCTCTCTCTCTCTCTCTCTCTCTCTCTCTCTGACCGCGAGCCTAAGGTTGCATATAAGGTATTCAGTTTCTGAATGGTTTAGGCTTAAGCCAACAGTTTGGTGACGCTGTCTGAGCCTTACGTCATACTTTTTTTTTATTACGCCGGTAATACCGGATACCGGGGTAAAATATAGAGGCGGTTTGACGGTATCAAAATTTGGATACCGCCCAAGCCTACCATCCATACTATAGTAAAGTGTATTATACTGTATATATTACACTGTGGAGCTGTCTGATCACCATTATACTATAGTAAAGCGTATTATACTGTATATATTACACTGCTGAGCTGTCTGATCACCATCATACTATAGTAAAGTGTATTATACTGTATATATTACACTGTGGAGCTGTCTGATCACCATCCATACTATAGTAAAGTGTATTATACTGTATATATTACACTGTGGAGCTGTCTGATCACCATCCATACTATAGTAAAGTGTATTATACTGTATATATTACACTGCTGAGCTGTCTGATCACCATCATACTATAGTAAAGTGTATTATACTGTATATATTACACTGCTGAGCTGTCTGATCACCATCCATACTATAGTAAAGTGTATTATACTGTATATATTACACTGCTGAGCTGTCTGATCACCATTATACTATAGTAAAGTGTATTATACTGTATATATTACACTGCTGAGCTGTCTGATCAACATCATACTATAGTAAAGTGTATTATACTGTATATATTACACTGTGGAGCTGTCTGATCACCATCCATACTATAGTAAAGTGTGTTATACAGTATATGTTACACTGTGGAGCTGTCTGATCACCATCATACTATAGTAAAGTGTATTATACTGTATATATTACACTGTGGAGCTGTCTGATCACCATCCATACTATAGTAAAGTGTATTATACTGTATATATTACACTGTGGAGCTGTCTGATCACCATCATACTATAGTAAAGTGTGTTATACAGTATATGTTACACTGTGGAGCTGTCTGATCACCATCCATACTATAGTAAAGTGTATTATACTGTATATATTACACTGTGGAGCTGTCTGATCACCATCCATACTATAGTAAAGTGTATTAGACTGTATATATTACACTGCTGAGCTGTCTGATCACCATCCATACTATAGTAAAGTGTGTTATACAGTATATGTTACACTGTGGAGCTGTCTGATCACCATTATACTATAGTAAAGTGTATTATACTGTATATATTACACTGCTGAGCTGTCTGATCACCATCCATACTATAGTAAAGTGTGTTATACAGTATATGTTACACTGTTGAGCTGTCTGATCACCATCATACTATAGTAAAGTGTATTATACTGTATATATTACACTGTGGAGCTGTCTGATCACCATCCATACTATAGTAAAGTGTATTATACTGTATATATTACACTGTGGAGCTGTCTGATCACCATTATACTATAGTAAAGTGTATTATACTGTATATATTACACTGTGGAGCTGTCTGATCACCATCATACTATAGTAAAGTGTATTATACTGTATATATTACACTGCTGAGCTGTCTGATCACCATCATACTATAGTAAAGTGTATTATACTGTATATATTACACTGTGGAGCTGTCTGATCACCATCATACTATAGTAAAGTGTATTATACTGTATATATTACACTGTGGAGCTGTCTGATCACCATTATACTATAGTAAAGTATATTATACTGTATATATTACACTGTGGAGGTGTCTGATCACCATCATACTATAGCAAAGTGTGTTATACTTTATATTTCAGAGCTCTTACCGATGAACACGGCGCTATGGAGCTGTCGGAGCTGGCTGATCACCTGTGTCCGACTCTGGTATATCGGCAAGTGTCTCCGCTGCGCCTCCACGCCGGCGGCCGCGTGTCCCGCCCGGGGGAGCAGCATGCCCGGCTTCTTATCCAGGCGGAAGAAAGGTGAGCCCGGCTTAAATCTCTTGGCCGGAGGAGGGTCGGGTTCGTGGGGCATGATCTGCTGTGTGACCGTGAAGGGCTGCTGCTCTCGCTCATAAAGACAGACCAGCCTCGCACTGCAGTTGTTTACATCATCAGCTCATGTGGCTCTCTGGCGGCCGGCGCGCCCCAATGACGTCACCGCGCCTCGTGTCCGATTGAGTTTTATTTTATTCTTTTTATTTATTTATTTTTTTCAGTGCTTTGTGCAGATCATTTCTAAATTTTACATTGTAAATACTTAACCGTTAGAATGCATTCGTTTAGCTATTTTGTTTAAAATTATATGCAGCACAATAGCTCAGTGAATAAATAAATAAATAAATAAATAAATAAATAAATAAATAAATAAATATCGTATAAATAAACAAGTAAATAAATAAGTTAAATACTTAATTCCTGCATAAATAAAACAATGAATTAATAAATACTCAAATAAATAAATAAATGAATAAATAAATAAATTCCTGCTCAAATAAAACAATGAATTAATACCCAAATAAATAAATACCCAAAATAAACAAATAAATAATAAAATAAATAAATAAATAAAACAACGAATAAATAAATACCCAAACAAATAAATAAATAGGTAAATAAATAAATAAATAAATTCCTGCTCAAATAAAACAATGAATTAATACCCAAATGAATAAATACCCAAAATAAACAAATAAATAATAAAATAAATAAATAATTAAAACAACGAATAAATAAATACACAAACAAATAAATAAATGAATAAATAAATAAATTCCTGCTCAAATAAAACAATGAATTAATACCCAAATAAATAAATACCCAAAATAAACAAATAAATAATAAAATAAATAAATAAATAAAACAACGAATAAATAAATACACAAACAAATAAATAAATAGGTAAATAAATAAATAAATAAATTCCTGCGTAAATAAAACAATGAGAATATAAATACCCGAATAAATAAACAAGTAAATAAATTAATTTATAAATAAATTCCTGCATAAACAAAACAATGAATAAATAAATTCCCAAATAAATAAATAGATTGTAAATAATAATAATAATAATAATAATAATAATAATAATAATGCCGACAATCGCGGTTGTGGAAATGTTTGGAAAAATAGGATTGAAAATATTTGCATAAATAAATCAATAGATAAATAAATAAATAAATAAATAAATAAATAAATAAATAAATAAATAAATAAATAAATAAAATAAAAGATATCTGTATTAAGAAACACTTAAAATATATATGCGTTACGAATTAAAAACAAAACACGATCATTTTAATTTGTATTGTATAATTTTACATTTTGTAAATATTATTTTTATAAAAAATATATAGAAATAATACAAATTTGTTTACAGTATTCTTAGTTATTGCAATAAACGAATTTTATATAGAAAGAGAAAGAGTTTTATTATAAGATGTTCAATTTAAAAAATGGTAGAAAATAGAAAAATGATTGTCAAGATCAGATGATTAAAGTCAGTTTAGACAAAAAATAAGATGAAAAACATCAAAATAGATAATAAAGTGACTTTTTTGGAGGACCAAATTTCCCTATTAATGGTCAATTCATTAAAATGCATTCATTAAAATAAAGGTATTGCGATGAATTTAGATGCACAGTGATTTTGGTTCTGTGCAGATTTTTGGCTGTTGTTAGAAGGGATACATCTGCGGCCGAAAGTTAACGGGAACTATTTACATTCTTTGCTATTAAATTATCCATTAATTGTATTTTATTACCCCAACCGTAAACTCAACCCTCACAGTAATGTAAAAATATTATTTATTGTTTTATAGCGTCACAGAATGATGCTATATTGACCGCAGCTGTATCCTTTCTAAGTGCGACTGTACAAATACGCACTGACCGTGACAGACACGTGCATTGACCAATCAGCGCACAGATACGCATTTTCCGCGCGATTCTGATTGGATGATCGACTGATACTAATATTGTGCCGCTTCCTTTCGCGGCCTCTTTCTTTCACGCGTCCCTACCGTGAGGTAAGACTGATGGGGCTCTTGTGGCGGTTTCTTAAAATGTATTAACAAATAACATCATAAGAGGTCTTGAGAAGGCCTAAGTGTGTTTAATATCAGCGGCGGTTATTATTATGCGTTTAAAGCTTGTGTAACGATTTTTACAGTAAAAGTTAGCACTAGCCTGTTAGCACAGGCCTCGTGCGCCATGTGTGACGCGACGTTTTAATAGCATCTTATTTGATTTTGATGATCCAATTCTGATATTAATCATATTTATGCGTAAAATGTGTGATGGGTCTGCTAGTGGACATTACATGCTAGTCAGTCGATCCACATTGAGATGTTGCGCTACTTGCCATTTTAAAACCAGTTACTCTCATTTTAGTGAAATATTCTTAAGCCATTAAGTTAAAATTTGTCAATCACATATAATTGTGTTTGTTTTATTTGAGTCATCATACCAGGTAATAGTTTTATTTGTATTAGTATGTACAATTTGGCATAAACTGCCTTCGGTTTTGATTGACATCTACTTTGTAAAGTTAATCTTAAAGGGGTAAAGGTTCACCCAAAAGACAATTCACCGTCAAGTGCTTTCAAATCTTATGAGTTTCTTAATGAACATGGTATGTTTTGGAGAAAACTGGAAACCAACTACCATAATACAAATACAGGAAAAATATACTATAGAAGTCGATGGTTACAGGTTTTCTGCATTCAAAATATCTACACAAGTGTTTAATGGAAGGAACTCAAGTGATTTGAAAAGTTAAGGGTGCATAAATCAGTTTTCATTTGGGTGAGCTGTCTCTAAACATTTGTATTTAGTACACCTCAGGCCAGTGGTCACCAAGCTTGTTCCTGGAGGGCCAGTGTCCTACAGATTTTAGCTCCAACCCTAATTAAACACACCTGAACAAGCTAATCAAGGTCTTACTAGGTATGTTTGAAACATCCAGGCAGGTGTGTTGATTCAAGAGAGCTAAACCCTGCAGGGACAATGGCCCAACAGGATTGGTGACCCCTGCCTCAAGCCATCACAAATGCATTATGGTATTAAGAAATGTGCAGGTTCAGTTATGGACAGGCTGTTGCAGTGCTTGTTCGTCGTTCCCCCTGCACAAATGAACATGATTCCTTCTATCCCTGTCTGTCTGCATCTCATGACTTGCAGGGACGCTGGTCTCAGACACGTTTATAGCAGTAAATCAAATACAATAGTGCTCTGATTATCTTTAAATATTTGAAAGCTTATAATAAGCAACCAAATTACCTGGAAACAGTTTACAAACAGTAATTCATATTTTGTCATTTAATAAGATGCACACAAGGCAGGTGTAAAAGTATTGCTTGTGTTTGTAATCCTCAGATTTTACAACCTTGTCTTTAAACCGGCTGTTCACCGATCCTTGGAAGCACTGCAAAGATGCCCAGGGAAGACAGGGCCACGTGGAAGTCCAACTACTTTCTGAAAATCATCGTAAGTGCATGTAATGGTTTCTATAGCATGAACACTAGCACAGGCCAGCAGCGTCAATGCTGGTTGGTCATACCCCTGCTCAATTAAACCTGTTTCCTACTGGCTTTAAATCAGGGTTCTTTAGATTGCCTTAAAGAGCCCATATTATGGGTTTTTGAAAATTCCCCTCCATGTAGTGTGTAACACAGCTCTAAGTGAAGTGAAGTATCCAGCTAAGGCTTAAATCTGTAAGAATACAGTGTTTAAAACTGTTGATTAATCTATAAAAGAGTCGAATCATAGTGCTTCAAACGAGTCGCCTTGATACCGAGTCATTAGGTGTTTCGCCATGACGTACGAACGAAACAAAGTTTTTCACGTGCACGCGCAAACCCGGGAGATTTCAAACCTGAGGCCCCGCCCTCTGACGCAGTAACCCAGACACACACACACACACACCCACAAACACACGCACACCCACAAACACACGCACACAAACATGCCGGTCGATTGAAGTCACACTGCAGATGGATATATTGAGTCTCTACCCAAAGATGAAACATCAGCATTATAACCAAGCAGTTGGAAACTTCTGGAAGCTACATGCTACAAAGAATACTTCATCAGCGTTTGTTAAAGGAAGGATCAGTAAAGAGTAACTGATGGACGTCAGGATGGGTTTCTTCCTACATTTCTCAAGTGTAAGTACGTGCGGTTAAAGTTGTTGCCTCGTTTACTCTAGCTTGCAAATGTATTTAGTTGTGATTTGTTACTTGTAACCGCGTGTACTGTATCAGGTTAACTGGATATATTATCTTATCGCGTGCAAAGTCACGTTAAAAACGCGACGCGTGCTGTTTGTTTATGGAGCTCCGTGCTAGAGTTCTGCTCCCGCGATTTATTCGGAAATGTATTCCCGCGCCGCAGAAATCTGGCGCGGGGAGAGAGAGAGAGAGAGAGAGCGAGAGAGAGAGAGAGAGAGAGCGAGCGAACGAACGAACGAGCTTTGTGTACTTTGTGCTGTGTGTGTGTTTTTATACAGACAGCTTGGCTGTCTGGACTGTATACTGGGTGATATTTGGTTGTGTTCTCCGCTCTAGCGGGACCGGGCGCGGCGGGCAGAAAACGGAGCGGGTTCTCAGGCTAAAACCTGGCGGGTGCGGGCTGAAGCGGGAGCGTTGTCATCCGGAGGTGTGTGTGTGTTTTTGTGTGTGTGTGGTATGGCCAGTACACGACTGTGTCCTTCGTTCGGTTATCCGTGGCACTATCCACTGGCCATAGTGTGGCAGCTAAAGTCCACGCCTACACTATCGAGCGTGTATGAACTGTGATTACTTTTTAAATTGCTGATTAGCTATTGGCCATTTCCCTCTCTGACTGAAGGCAGTCGACCAATCGCGACAGACTGTCATCGGTCCAATCAGCGCAGATTAGCTCCGCGCTAAGGAGGGGTTTGGGAACAAATGAATCACTGGACGATTCATACAGGAGTCGCTGGGATAATTAGGTAAAAATAAATGCAGATTATAAGACCACGAAAGTGTTTTTTGACCTTGCATGCATATTAGACTGTTGTTGGAGACCCTTACAACCAAGATATGACCTTATTTCATGTATAATATGGGCTCTTTAACATTGATTGTCAGCTGTCTTGACAAGAGTTTTAAGCATGTATACAGTAGTCAACATTTCAAATGGTAAAAAAAAAATGTAGTTGTCCTAAAATTATTCAATATTACTCATTCTCTTCTTAGTACAAATTTGATTTATTTTTATCCACTTGAAATGTCGTGGCTCAAACCATTACAAATGCATAATAATAATCAATGTGCAGGTTTAGTTACGGACTGGCTGTTGCAGTGCTTGTTCGTCGTTCCCCCTGCAGACATAAACATGTTTCCTACTATCCCTGTCTGTCTACTACTTAGATCTGCAGGGACGCTTGGTCTCAGACATTTCAATCATAACCTTTGTTGGGTTATTTAAACAATTAATACCATTTTGCTAGTTTTAATGATATAAATCTCTGCCTGTGGTGAGAATTCCCTCTTGAGATTAAATGTATATTGCCACAATCCTCAAACTTGTAAAGATGAAGAATTTGAACACCTGTTTTAAGCTTTAAAAACTGCATAAAGGTGTTTTTCACTTCATATTTTGTGACATGTGGTATAGATCTTAGTTTTGGAAAACTGCCTCAGTTTGTTTTTGTTGTGCACAATTAATATATAGAGCAATTACAGAGTAAAGCATATTTTGGCCATGATGACAACAAGAGTTTTCTTGAATTAATGCATTAAAGGAGCAGTAGGTGATTGTCTTCAGAAACATGTTTTGTTGTGTTGGTTAGTCTCCTCATTCCAATAGTAATGATTAAAGTAAATGATCTATATGTATTTATATGCATTTCTATATTCAGGGTAAGGCATAAGACTAAAAAAATTACATCCCATTAAATGTCAGGTTGACAAGACCCCATTTTTTTAGCAAACTTGGGCCTTTTTTTTTTTTTTTTTTTTTTTTTTTTTTTTTTAACTCTTAAAAATAGATGCAGATATACTCAAAGGGACAGTTCATGCAAAAATGTGAAGTATTTACTTGTCACTTATTGAAATCCTTTTAAGTGTCTTCGGTTAAACAAGAAAATTTGAGAGCTGAAAGCCTGTAAGCATCAATTTCCAAAGTTTTATTTTTTCTATGAAAGTCAATGGTTACACATTTTCAGCTTCAAAGTGTCTTAAGGCTGATTTATACTTCTGCGTGAAACGCCGGCGTATGCTACAGCGCTGACGCATAGCCTTGCCGTGGCCGTCACTGACGTGCACCTCTCAAAAATTGTAACTACACGTCGCAACGACGTGTAGCGTAAGCTCTGTGATTGGTCGGCTTAGTAGCGCTGACGAGTCTGGGCGGGACCGAGAGCTGCACGAATGGCGCGAGCAATTGTTTACAAGTGTGGAGTCCCGTGATGGAGCTCCTGATGGAAAGTTTTGTTTTGTGTTTACCTCATAGTTAAAGTTGTTGCACGTCCGCCGGTTCCTGCCTAAAAATTAGCGAGTTTGAGTCACTTGTACATCCAGGAAGTGTTCAGGAAAAGCAAAACAGCAGCGAAACTCGACACAGAGGAACATTTACACCTCACTGCCAACTAGCGTTTCGGAAGTGTTAATGCAGACCAACAGAGACAGCAGCAGAAGTATAAATGCACAGCTATGCGCGTTGCATGCGCCGTGGGTTACGCCGGTCACTTGACGCAGAAACATAAACCAGGCTTTAAGCAGAAGAAGAACACTAAGTGTGGCAGCTCTTAAACACTCATTTCAGGGTAACTGTCCCTTTTACTGATTTAAACAATCATCTGTCAATTTCAAGTCTCTGGTATTTCTATTCTATGCAAGTTTATTTGTAAAGCAGCTTACAAAAGGTGTACACTATCTGCTTAAGTGTGACGTCACGAAGCGGCTTCCAGGTCCAAGAGCTCTATTCAACTGTATGGGGAGACTCGTGAAATGGTAATAATAAACGTTTACAAAGCAATTTAATACTTTCGAAAATCACGATCGCAATATGTCCATGCCTAATATCAGATGGCCAGAAAGTGATTCATTTTTTTATAAATTGTTAATTTTGGTATTTGATATGCAGCATGCACAGAGATTGTTGTGTACACTATGACTTTATATAAAATTAACTTTAATGTGTGATATATGAATTAAAAGTGATCATAAACGAATGATTTCTCAGCGGCTTGGACCCGGAAACAGTATTACATACGTCACCAACACGTCACCACTTATAAAGCGGACTGCATTACAATTAAATTCAACCCTAATTTAACCTAGTTATGAGGCGGAGTTGTTTCTAACATGTTTTTTTTTGCTTGTTTGCAGCAACTGCTGGATGACTACCCCAAGTGTTTCATCGTGGGCGCAGACAATGTCGGCTCCAAGCAGATGCAGACCATCCGTCTGTCCCTGCGGGGCAAGGCCGTCGTGCTCATGGGGAAAAACACCATGATGAGGAAGGCCATCCGTGGCCACCTGGAAAACAACCCAGCTCTGGAGAGGTAATCACAGCAAAGGGATAGTTCACCCGAAAAGTTTAATTGTCCTTTTTTCAAACTATACTTGTTGTGAACCTATGAGTTTCTTATGTTTTGAAGAGCTTAAAGGTCCCGTCAAGTGCTTTGAAATGTTTTTTATTTATTTTTTTCCTAAATGTTATGTAATCTCACCTATAACATGAACTGATGGTGGGACATAGACTTCTCCTCTTTTAATAATGCTAATAGCTTGTTTTGATGCACAAGCTAAAACAATAAATTACATTACTGAAGTTTCACACAGAATTTTAAGACATTTTAAGAATCGATTTGATCAAGTAGTTTTTACCAGATGTCGTATTGGGCATACGAGAATAACACATGGTTTTTTACTCCAAGGTGAAAACCCTACTCAGTGTTTGTGCTGCAAAACTCCTCTTACTGTAAAACATTTTACTGGACTGTCCTGCTTTTACTGATTCCAGAAGGACTTCTAATGAAATGAACTCTTTTAAGGACATTTTTGACAAAGTGAAACCAGAAATTTTTTTTAGAATTTTTATCATGTATTAACACAAAAAATCTTATTTAATTTGTTTTATTTTGTTTGTTTATTTTTAATTTTTATATTTATTGTTGAAAGATTCCTGCCATGAAGATAGCCTTGGTTGCTGACATGGCACTAAATAAAAAATACATTACATTATATGATGCACAAGCTAAAGCTCTCCAAATGAGAAGCAGATAAACCTTAAAGATGGGGCATGACCAACTAAAGTGTTTGGTCAAGATTTGATGGTGAAAATGAAAGTTTATGTTGATGTTAGATGTCTTTATCAAGGATGAACTGACAAACGGTCATCTTCAGATGTTTATATCTTAATGCTATTTATCATCACTGTTTTAGAGCACACCAGCTTATAGATATCCTTAACTAAATTCAACACAGCTAAAATCTTAATTTCACGGGACCTTAAAACATTGTAACCATTGATTTTCATAGTATTTGTTTTTCCTACTATGAAAGTCAATGGTTACAGGTTTTCAGCTTAAATATTCAATTCAATTCAGCTTTATTTGTATAGTGCTTTTACAATGTAGATTGTGTCAAAGCAGCTTCACATAAATGATCATAGTAACTGGATCAGTGTAGTCAGTTTTTAGTGTTTAAGTTCAGTTCAGATTAGCTCAGTTCAGTGTGATTTAAAATCATTACTGAATATCACTAGTGTTCATCGGTGAAAATCAAAGGTTTGGAACCAATCGATGATGAGTAAATGGTGTGAATTTACATATCACTGATATTCGTTTACAGCTGATCAAATCTTAGCCAATATTAAAACAGATGACGGTCTAACTGGTTTTAAGGCAGTAGACTTACTGATATTTGACTATTATACTACATAAAATTTCCACAATGGTATGTGAAGCATCTTATTGCATCTGTTTTGCATATTAAAAATGATGACTTTTTGCTATTTAGAACCAGTTTGTCACTTTTTAACATAACTTTAAGCTGCAGATGAGAGTTTTTCAGCTGCTTACAATTGAAGTTTTCATAGTTTTTACAGGGGGACTAAACCGGTAACATTAAACCTTTAGGTTGCAAATTAACCTATGGCTTTGACAGATGGTTATTCAGATTGCCTTCAGTTTTATTGGAAAATTCGATTTATTTACCAATTTATTGACTTGTAATGTTAACTACCAATGCATAATGCTAAATGTGCAGGTTCAGTTATGGACAGGCTGTCGCAGTGCTTGTTCGTCGTTCCCCCTGCACAAATGAACATGATTCCTTCTATCCCTGTGTGTCTGCATCTCATGACTTGCAGGGACGCTGGTCTCAGACACCATGCTTTTATGCATGTATGAATATTTGATGTATAGCCATTTGTAATAGCCATAAGTTGTTAACGTGGCAATAAATGCATATATGAATTTTGTTTTTAATTGCAGATGATTATTTGAGGCATTTCTGTTTCTCTGCAGGCTGCTTCCCCACATCCGCGGGAACGTGGGCTTCGTCTTCACCAAGGAGGATCTGACTGAGGTCCGAGACCTGCTGCTGGCAAACAAAGTGAGTGTTTTTGTTCAACTGTGTGTGTGTTTTACTGGATCTTAGCGGCTTTAACTGATGGAGATATTGTTTGAGTTCAGGTGCCCGCTGCTGCCCGTGCTGGTGCCATCGCCCCCTGTGAGGTGACCGTGCCGGCCCAGAACACCGGGCTCGGTCCTGAGAAGACCTCTTTCTTCCAGGCTTTGGGAATCACCACCAAGATCTCCAGAGGAACCATTGAAATCTTGGTGAGTAGCAGGACTGGGGGATCATTCAGACTGTTTTGATTATGGTTCTTTGGTTCTGCTGTTTGGCTGCTGTCTTGTCAAGTGTTTTAAGCAAGTATACAGTAGTCAACATTTAAAATGGTAATAAAAAAAATGCAGTTGTCCCTAAATTATTCAATATTACTCATTCTTATCCTCCAGGTACAAATTTGATTCTTTTATCCACTTGAACTATTGACGACTGTGGCTCAAACCATTACAAATGCATAATAATAATCAATGTGCAGGTTTAGTTACGGACTGGCTGTTGCAGTGCTTGTTCGTCGTTCCCCCTGCAGACATAAACATGTTTCCTACTATCCCTGTTTGTCTACTACTTAGATCTGCAGGGACGCTTGGTCTCAGACATTTCAATCATAACCTTTGTTGGGTAATTTAAAAAATATTATTATTTTGCTAGTTTTAATGATAAAAATCTCTGCCTGTGTTGAAAATTATGGTTCTAGCTCCAATGTTGACTTGATTGTGCACATTCATATGCATACATGCACATCAGTTTTAAGTCTTAAAAATTGGGGTGACAATTTATAGGTTAAAGTAACCCAATGCATGCTAGGGTTGGGCATCTAAGCTATAATGCCGATCCGATACGCATCTCGATACAAAGAATACGATCCGATATATTAGCGATACATTTGTGACATATTGCGATGCAACACGATACGATTCACACCCATATCACGATACAATGCGATAATTCAGCACTAACTAATTAAATCAAGTTTATGAGATGATGTGAAAGAGGATGCTGTGCCATTGAATGAGTTTGATTATTTATAAACCAAGCAAAACCAAGACTTTTTTTTACAAACTGGCTCTTCTCTCAGAGCCAGAGTGTCAGTTTACAGTAGAGGGCCATTTTAGAACATATAGCACATATTAAGTATTTTCAAGATAAACAATGTATAAGTGCAATATATATTAAAATATATATATTTGCACTCTTTCAATATAAAGGTTTAGCATTGCACAACAAGAATTGTGATTTAACTTTTCAACTATGAAAACAAGTTTTACAAAGATATATTGTGCCACTGAATATTCAAAACTTAAGGTGGTGAACTAGCAGTGTTATGCTGCGCTGAAACATCACTGTCACTGTAAACAACAGGCTAATAAAAATATAACAACCCAGCAATCTTCTTGCTGTGAGGTGGTCAAACTACCCACTGTGCCACCGTGACACCCAATTATTTTTATCATTATTATTATTAATATTATTATTATAATTAAATAAAAATTAACAGGAGGTGTTTAAAACCTTTGTTCTCCGTGACACTAGGCCGAATATCTTTGCAGATGAACAATGCAATAGCATTCGTTATTGGCGTAGAGCACACAAAACTGTTGCGCACGGAAAAAAAACTTGCAATGCTTTTCTCACCACTTTTGGAGCTGGTTGAAGCAGTGCGAAAGCCGGGGATGCAGGAACACTGGAAGATGCTTTCACAACAACACCGTGGCGCCGCTTCAAGTGAGATTTCAGATTAGTCGTACTGCCCGCGTATTTTACAGATGCGCGGCACATTTTGCAAATTGCATCTGTCCTGTCATGTCGTCCATCCTTAAATCCATAATGTTGCCATACTTTAAATTTAAAACTCAGTGGGGAATAAAATGTTTGTTTTGCTTCTCGCGCTTTCTGAGGGCGCTCCACTAGCTTCATCCGCACACCTGATACACTGAGTTGTGTAAGTGTACACATCCGAAAATCCGTTGCTAAGGCTTACTTTCTGTAGGTCGATTAAATTATGCGCCAAAAACAGGTTGACAACACTTGTTAATAAATAAAAAATACATTCTATATTAAAAATATAAGCTGTATCTCGCAAAAACCGATGCATCTCGATTTGCTTCCAAAATTTCAGTCATCCTCTGCTGCTCTACCGATGCACTCGCATCGTGCACGCGCATGACCGCGTATCGATACATATCGATGAATCTTCCCGTCCCTAATGCATGCTTTTTATATATATATATATATATATATATGTGTATATATATGTATAGTCGATGTGTAACTACCCGCCGGTTATTAAACAGCCACGCTTCCAAATACTCATGTCCACCATGCGTTTCACTTATTGAACACTGTGAAAACTAAAAGATAAACAACCAAATGTTTCACAAAAGTACATCAAAATAAACAAATAATGTATAAAGCAATTTTAGTTGTTGGCCTGATAACCAGCTGTAGAATAAGCAAAAGCATTTAACAGGTGCTTGCATTGAGATCTCGCTATCCTGAGTGACCATACAAACTCTTGCAGGTTAAATCAATCAATGAGAATCATGTGACTTCCCACTCAAGCCAACCGGAAACAAAGAAATTAGTAACAAACGAATACACATTCAAATAATGAAATACAAAACAATAAGCAAAATTACAAGCTGACCAATCAGTGTCACGATGCATTTTTAATTATTACATTCCTCTTTAGTGGTATAGGTGATTTGTGCCACAAAACACGAATGAATTTCCTAAATGGTTTGCTGCCTTTCATTGTTGGAAACGCAGATTACCTCCAGCTTGTATTTAATACTGCAAATCAACTAACCCCACTATCCTGTTCTGCCCTCAGAGTGACGTTCAGCTGATCAAACCTGGAGACAAGGTGGGCGCCAGCGAGGCTACGCTGCTGAACATGCTGAACATCTCGCCCTTCTCCTACGGGTTGATCATCCAGCAGGTGTATGATAACGGCAGTGTCTACAGCCCCGAGGTGCTGGACATCACTGAGGATGCCCTGCACAAGAGATTCCTGGAGGTTTGTGCACTTGATTTTATTGGCCACTGGTCTATTTATTTAAGAGACTCGGGTTGTGTGTTTTTAAATGTGCAGGTTATCTACGGACTGGCTGTTGCAGTGCTTGTTTGTCGTTCCCCCTGCAGAAATAAACATGATTCCTTCTATCCCTGTCTGTTTGCATCCTACAACTAACAGGGACGCTGGTCTCAGACAATTTAATCACAGTTTTTATATTGATCAAGTCTATTTAAGTCCTAAATATTTCAAGTTAAAATGATCTATGTACTGTTTATTCATTATGTCGTTTATACTTAATTTCTCTCCATTTTCAAATTATTGTGTCCACATTTCGGGTCTTGGAATATGTTTTTTTATTCCTTTACATCAGTGTAATTTGTGACCATGTTTTCAGGGTGTGAGGAACATCGCCAGTGTGTGTCTGCAGATCGGCTACCCAACTCTTGCTTCCATCCCTCACACTATCATCAATGGATACAAGAGGGTCCTGGCTGTCACTGTCGAAACAGACTACACATTCCCCTTGGCTGAGAAGGTAAAATAACACTCGTGCTCCTGCAGGCTAACTTGCATAACTGCTCATCTGTGTAATTTTGACAGTCAGTCCTACACTGTGATGTCATTCACGTTTGCTGATGTCAATGCTAAACAAGTCTGCATGTATATGCACTGAAAGCACAGCAGTAAACCACTTAAAAATACTCAATCAGACTACAGTTACTTTTTAATGGATTACATGGTGATATTTTCTGTACACCGTGGCAGTAAGTTCAATTTAAGTAATTTTTAATAGTAAACATGCTACTTGTGTGTGTGATTAATGGATTATGGAAGTCTGTCATTGCACTTAAAACAAAAGCTGTTGATTAAGCTATAAATTAAATATTTTGTCAAAACAGTGCAGGATTATCAATGTCACATACTATAGTACAGGATACTAGTACTATAATAGTGCAGGAATATCAGTGTCACATACTATAGTACAGGATACTAATACTACATGATTATCAGTGTCATACTATAGTACAGGATACTAATACTATAACACTACTGGACTATCAGTGTCGCTTACTATAGAACAGCATACTAATACTATAATAGTACAGGATTATCAGTGTCATACTATAGTACAGGATACTAATACTATAATAGTGCAGGAATATCAGTGTCACATACTATAGTACAGGATACTAATACTACATGATTATCAGTGTCATACTATAGTACAGGATACTAATACTATAACACTACTGGACTATCAGTGTCGCCTGCTATAGAACAGCATACTAATACTATAATAGTACAGGATTATCAGTGTCACATACTATAGTACAGCAAACTAGTACTTTAATAGTACATGATTATCAGTGTGTCATACTATGGTACGGGATAGTAATACTGTAATAGTACATGATTATCAGTGTCGCATACTATAGTACAGGATACTAGTACTTTAATAGTACATGATTCAGTGTCACATACTATAGTACAGCAAACTAGTACTTTAATAGTACATGATTATCAGTGTCACATACTATAGTACAGGATACTAATACTATAATAGTGCAGGAATATCAGTGTCACATACTATAGTACAGGATACTAATACTACATGATTATCAGTGTCATACTATAGTACAGGATACTAATACTATAACACTACTGGACTATCAGTGTCGCTTACTATAGAACAGCATACTAATACTATAATAGTGCAGGATTATCAGTGTCACATACTATAGTACAGGATACTAATACTACATGATTATCAGTGTCATACTATAGTACAGGATACTAATACTACATGATTATCAGTGTCATACTATAGTACAGGATACTAATACTATAATAGTGCAGGATTATCAGTGTCATACTATAGTACAGGATACTAATACTACATGATTATCAGTGTCATACTATAGTACAGGATACTAATACTATAATACTACATGATTATCAGTGTCATACTATAGTACAGGATACTAATACTATAATACTACATGATTATCAGTGTCATACTATAGTACAGGATATTATTACTATGATAGTGTCACATACTATAGTACAGGATACTAATACTACATGATTATCAGTGTCATACTATAGTACAGGATACTAATACTATAATACTACATGATTATCAGTGTCATACTATAGTACAGGATACTAATACTATAATAGTGCAGGATTATCAGTGTCATACTATAGTACAGGATACTAATACTATAATAGTGCAGGATTATCAGTGTCATACTATAGTACAGGATACTAATACTACATGATTATCAGTGTCATACTATAGTACAGGATACTAATACTATAATACTACATGATTATCAGTGTCATACTATAGTACAGGATACTAATACTATAATACTACATGATTATCAGTGTCATACTATAGTACAGGATATTATTACTATGATAGTGTCACATACTATAGTACAGGATACTAGTACTATAATAGTACATGATTATCAGTGTCATACTATAATACAGTATATTAGTACTATAATAGTGTCTCATACTGTAGTACAGGATATTTGTTCTATAATAGTACAGGAATATCAGTGTCACATAAAGGGGTTGGTGAGTAATCTAAATGTAATCCATGTTACGTTAAAATCTATTTATGCTGAATTTTCTCATGTACTAATTTATATATTGTAGGTGTCTTTATTTATATTCTATATATTGTAAGTAATCTACCAAGTGCCAAGGAACTCATGTAATGTGATTTTTCATTTTTTATTTTCATTTTTTTTTATCCTCAGGTGAAGGCCTACCTGGCTGATCCCACCGCTTTCGCTGTTGCAGCCCCTGTTGCGGCAGCTACAGAGCAGAAATCCGCTGCTCCTGCGGCCAAAGAGGAGGCACCCAAGGAGGAATCTGAGGAGTCTGATGAAGACATGGGCTTCGGCCTGTTTGATTAAACCAGACACCGAATATCCATGTCTGTTTAACATCAATAAAACATCTGGAAACAACATCTTTGTCTCTGTTATTCGCTGATTTAAATCTTGCTGTGTATAGTAACGCATGCAAGATGTTTTCTGGTACAAATTCATAATGACTTATCAGTTGATCCTAAAACAATAATTTAGGAAACTCTTTACTCAATGCTACCAATATAATTAATAGAGCCATTGAAAGTTTTGATTTTATGTGAAATTCTCTTAATGAAAGTCATACTCCTAGCATATACAGCTTGTATGTTTACATATAACTTATATTTGCTTTTTAAGCAAAAGGATTAATTGACTATTTCAATGTGGCTATGTCATTGACTCATGAACATTTTCTGCTTATCAAACCATTTCATAACTTTCCAGGCAGTTCAATCATAACTTAATGTTAAAACGGCTATTTTAACGTCAATATGTGTCTCTTTTTGGATTCTCGTACGCTATAATAATTAAACAGGACATATATTGGGTCCACTTTTTTTTTGCAGCTTTCAAAATGGTCTATACTCAAGCTAACAAACGCTTAATGAAAAATTAAGATTTTTCGGAATAACTGAACTCTCGCGTGATGTGAAGGCCATCTGGGCTTCTACAGCGGCGTCAGTTCTCGCGTGAGTTTATTTGGCGCTTTTTAGTGTGTGACTGTTGGTCAGGGCGCGAAGTATGTATATTAATGAATTTATTAATATGTTACATGCAAACCTAGCGTTATTTTCCTCGGAAGACGTTGATAAGTTGGATTATTGTTAACGTTACGGTCATGTATTTTCTGACTACATTTTGAAGTATAACGGTTTTTGAGGAACCGTCAATCCCTCGCAGATGGAAAGAAAATTGCCAAAATGTCTCCGTTTGTCTTCCAGAAGATAAATTCATAAACATCTCGGACGACATGATGGTGAGTATTATTTTCATTATTGTGTTCAATTATCTTGTGTAACGTTATTTTTCCATTTGGCGGTTTTGCGTGAAGAGATTTTTAACTTCAGACAGATTATACATCACGTTAGTATAAAGATTTCAAATATTTATGTCCTTATTTAAGATTTATTTCAGTTTCATTAATTTACATTACACGAAAGCATTAAGAAAACGTGAACTGTACGTTACATTGATCTGTAATGAATCATTATAACCCTGCTGAAAAATCCAGCTTAAACCAGCCTAGGCTGGTTGGCTGGTTTTAGCTGGTTGACCAGGCTGGTTTTAGAGGGGTTTTGGCCATTTCCAGGCTGGTTTCCAGCCTGGTCTTAGCTGGTCAGGCTGGAAAATGACCAGCTAAAACTAGCTTGACCAGCCTGGTTTAAGCTGGACATAGCTGGTTTTTGCTGGGCTCCCAGCCTGGCTAAGCTGGTCAAGCTGGTTTTAGCTGGTCATCTCCCAGCCTGACCAGCTAAGACCAGGCTGGAAATGGCCAAAACCACTCTAAAACCATCCTGGTCGACCAGCTGAAACTAGCCAACCAGCCTAGGCTGGTTTAAGCAGTTTTTTTCAGCAGGGAAACCAGTGACGCCAAAGCTGGTCCATGTCAACCTTTGATTTGGCCTAACGTTACCATCCCATCTGAGAAGAGCGAGAGAGTGATGGGGATGTTTCGGTATTGTCAAATTTAATGTAACCATTGTTTGTTTTATTGTTAAAAGCTAGCTGAAATTATCTTTAAATTGTTTAATGCATATGATGTTGTTTAAATGTGCATACTGTCTCCCGATAATCCAGACTTCAGTGAGCAAATCAGGCAGATTCTGCTTGACTCGTGTATTCATCGCTGAACTCCGCTGTGTTATAAATGTGATTGTTTTAATTGCAGTAAGTTGTCATTTAAAATTAAATCTTATTAAATAAAATAGAAAATTACTAACAACTTTAATGTAAAATGGTTTGGTACGCTTTCCTTTGGCCAATTGCTCTCAATGATATTTGGTTTTTGGCCCTTCATACGACAAGGTTTGGGCACTCCTGTTAACAGATCAGTGGCCAGCTTTTCAGTGGTTATCCGTGAATAGTTTGGATTGTCATGATGTCTAATAAATGTTCTAATTTTACAAAGGACACTAGTAAAAAGATTTAAAGTATTATTTACATGGTAACAATGTACTATAAGATATTTTTACAGGATTAATAGTAACCCTAAATTTAAAACAATAACTGTTTATAATATTTGTCAATGTAAATAAGGTTAAATAAAAGTTGTTGTTTTAACCTCTTAATTTTTTAATAAATTAATGTGGGTTTGTCACAAAATACTAGGGAAATATCTTGGTAAAATTATAACGCTGAAGATTGTTAAAAAAACAAATAAAGTAGCTTGTTTTAGCAGTATTCTTGCTCATTTGCTCTAGGTTGTTTTAACATGAAATTCAGATGGAGGGCAGTAAGTGATTTTTCTACATAAGAATCACTACAAGAACATCTAAATGTTTGTTTTATGTTGATTATAATTATTGAAAACGGCCAAAATTAGAAATAACAAACAGTTTTTATGGAACTGCAAAGGTTTTTCCTCACAAATGGGGAAAAGTTCAAGATGTTGAGAAAAAAGTCTCAAATTAGTCATATTGGATGTGTTCTTATAGGTTTCTTTGGTGGTTTCTGTAGTAGTCTACTGTTGTTTTCAGCTGGGCTTGAGCAAATAGATTTCTTTTAAATGTTGACTGAGAAAAATTTGTGTGTGAGAGAGATATGTATCAATAATATACATTGAATAATAATATGATGTATTGAATAATAATATTATGAATATGATATATTGATATATTTTTAATTACTTTTAAAAAATCTTGTTTCACTACTACGACTTACTGTGTTTTTTTATTATACATGTATGTTACTTTTAATGTAAACTTTATAAATGCTTTGGCAATACGTTTGTCACGCCAATAAAGCACTTAGTCATTTGCAAAAGTAGATGACTCCAATTTTAGTCTTTTTTGATCCGTTTCTGATCTTTTATGGTGGAAATTAAAGAGTACACTTACGAGGGAGAAACAAAACATGATTGATTGGTAATTGCTGAAAATGACATTTAAGAATTTAAATTAACATTTAAATGACTACCTAATTACAATAATGACAACAACAATAATAAAACCATATCATTTTTATAAGACAAACTTTATTTTGTTCAAAACAAGATTAAAAAAAATACTGCCACCTGGAGGAATAACATGAAACCTTCACAAAAGAAAAAAAAATGGACCAAACATATCATAAATAACACAACCTTAATGCAGTGAACAGAAATATGCAATATACTATATGCATCGTACATTTTGGAGGGTTTTCTGTAAGATAAGACCATATTTATCAATTTATTCCAATATATGTGAACAGGGAACTTATCTGAATGCCTCTGTATCTCCCAGCTTTTTACTTCCTGCCCTTCATCTGAATTTCGTGCATCACCAGAACCGCGTGATTGCCAACAACCTTTATCAAATGATCAGGAACAAAAGAAACTTGTTTTTAAATGAGTTAAGTACATTTACAATGTACTCAACAGATTTATTAATTGAGTTAAGTAGAAGCACAATAATACTGTTGCTTCGTCTTTCAAATCATAGTCATAATTATTTTGTCACTTGATTTATTAATCAGCATATGTCAAGCATTTATGAAACATTAAATCATGCACGAACATTGTCAGTATATTAAAAAAGTACAAAAAGACCAAACTGCTCATACTGCCACCATCGTTTATCAGTAAAAGTTAAAAGGCTGATTTGATAGAAAAAGAAATCAATCTCCCCAATAAAGGTAAACAACCGATACGCAGATCAGTTTATCAGTGTTGAATCTTAACATGTTAGCAACTGCATGTTTTTTGCCCAATGGCTGCAGAAATCTCCTCCATCAGCTTCTCTTTGCAGTTTGAGATGTTTTTTCCAGCGACGTTCATTAGATCAGTGATCATCTCAGTGCTGTAAGCTCCTTGAAAAGTACGATATTTCTTCCTCCAATCTTCAAGTTTATCTAATGAAACAATGATAGTTGAATTATAGAGAAAATTAATGACTTCCTTGTGAAATATTTCAAACATATTGTTTTCAGCTACAGAACATAATGGCTTCATTAACCTAGTTCAGCCCATAAATTGCACTTTAAGCAGAATACCTAGTAAAATGTTAGTAAAATATCTACTTTCATAATGAAAAGACCAAAATTGATTATTAAAACTAGGGCCACACCATATTGGAAAAAAAGCTGACATTGCGATTGATAATTTTTCTGCAATACATCTTGCAATATGAGCATAATTTCACAAAATGACTCTATTTGAAAACAATGAATAGTTTTAGGAAATTATTTTGTGAGGAAGTGCATCTGCATAAAATATACAAAACTACAGAAAAATCTACAAAACAACATAAATTAAAGCATAGATAAAACAAAAAAATAAATAAATAAATGGTTGTAGCTGGAGTCTAACAGTATTACGGTTCAGAAATTCAACAATCAAATGTGGAATTGTATAAATTCATTGTATAAATACAGTTAATCTTGGTTAAAGTGGCAACTTTATTATTTTTTAGTCTTTGAATGGATTAAATTTGCTTAATCATTGAAAAAAAATCTAATCACAATATTAACATAGAGTAGAACTTTGCAATGACTCCACAAGTTTTGTGTGGTGTGGTTTAACATTGCAGATCCTGCAATGTGACTTGCTGATTCGCACATTGCGATATTGATGCTGAAAACATACACTGTAAACGATTTCTGTTGTTTTCACGGTATTATACTGCATTTCTCAACAGTTGTTTACTGTATAAGCTGTGCACAGTGTGTTACTGTATATATTGCTGTTTTCACAGCATGATAATGTATTCTCAACATTTCCATACTGTGAACATGATTAACAGTATGCTACTGCAGATTTTACAATGAATTTTGGGAAAAAATCAGTTACTGTGCATCTAAATACAGTACTGCAAATGACCATGAAAAACTCTACACACACTTTATATTATTATTATGTTTATTTTTTTTGACAAAGTATTTTGTGAAGAAAAATAAAATAACCAGTTTCTTCAGACTGTTCAGTGCATAAAACTGTCCCCTGGTTTTCCATATTTGGGTGTACTACACCTTAATTTTATAAGGTTAACATGAAAATATTAAATCATTTTTAATCAACATAACTTTGTGCTTAACCAAAACGTAAACTGGAACAAAAGTAATTGATTCATGAAACCAAAGTTAGCTTAAATGTCATAATGACCAGCCTGCTTTAGACGGATTCATGAGGTTAGGGCACCCGTCATCACCATGGAGGTCACATATCTCCGCATTTTCAAAACAATATTTTAAAATACCCACCATCTCTATAAATAAACCACAGACTTGAGTTTAAAACAACTACATTCCCGCATGAAAAACGGTTAAAACTAAATTTCATAACACATTCATTATAGAGCCATCTAAGACCGGGGCAAGTCTCACATGTCTAGCCGATTATAACCTCGTTTCGCCGGATACATGAGTGATGATGGACACCCTGGAGGTCAGAATCTCCGATATCGGCAAAGCACGCTTACAATTTACACATGATATCTATAAATAAACCACAGATTTAAGTTTGTAAGAACTACATTCTCGCATGAAACACTGTTAAAATTTCATTTCGTGACATATTAAACGCAATATTTATAATATTAGCTGGGCTTTCTCATCCGCCATTACCATTTGCTTGTTGATGTGAAAGGAATTCTGGGAGAAAAAAATATTAATTCTCAAAACACTTCAAACGAACTTTATTCGTATTGTCAAGTTCAGATATATGTAATAATTTCGCTGGTAAAGTGAATAAAAAACAATGTTACTATATTGTAATCAATATCACGTTTGCACTGGTTCGGTTCAGCACTCGAGCGACTCTGAATCGTATTGAACCGTTTGCTCGGGAATTATTTGATCACACGTGTTCACAAGCACATTCAGCAATATGCAATTAGTGTATAATTAGTGTATAAATGCGTGTGGCCAAGCAGTATAACGAAATAGTAATGAATCCTAAGCTGCGTCCCAAATCGCATACTTATGCACTATTCTACGCCATTTTGTAGTATAAATAGTGTAAGTAGTGTGTTCACACTGAAAACTCTAAAAACATTAAGTGCACTTTAATTACCCGGATGATGCACTCATTCAGCCGCTAAAATGAAGTGTGTAATGATGGACACTTCACGCACTCAACGACCGCACATTTGCTTACGTAGCGGAAGGGGCGGAGCTATCGCACGCACATGTTGGATAACTTTATTTATTTTGGATGGTGAAAGCAACATTTCCCTACCAGAGTGATTATAGCACCTCCCGATGGTGAATGCGGCAATACTCATGGCAGGTATTGTTTGATAATTCGGTTGCTTATTTCACTGATTTGGCAACCGTCAAACGTCATCAGGGAAACGGTTTGAATTTCCGCTTAGTAAAAAAACATTAGTGTGCCATTTGGGACAACACTACATACATATACTATCCTGTTGAGTGTGTAAGTGCATAAGTACATAGTGCATGAGTGCATAGTGTATAGTGTGCCATTTGGGACGCAGCTCTATACAAAAAGGGATCTGTTTTAGGCGGATTCGATTCTTTACTGTTCACTAAGGAGCCGATTCATAGAACCGAACGGACACGACTCGACATGCAGGCAACGGCTCTCCTAATTTGAAATTCACCTGTCGTCTTTCATCCAGCGAATTCATCCTCGGTAAGTGTTTTAAAGTCAAATTCTGTCCGTTAAAGGATTGTTTTATAAGTATTTCTGTGTATTGTGTGTGTAATTTAAAAGAATTAACCAAGTGACATTAGTTGTAGGTTCTTATGTTATGTCACGCTATCCGTTAACAAACGGTATTTTAAACAAGAAATAACAGACGCCAGGCGGTCATTGTAGTGTTTGCGAGGTATTAGATACAGTAAGTTAAGTTTATCTTGAGTGAGTTTTTGACCATACGTTAAGTTACCTGAAAAACATAACTTCAACTTATTGTAACTGCATTAATGAATTCTCTATTTCAGCACAACACTGAGATGAAGGCGAAGTCACCATGAAAAGTTAAACGTTTACCGTTAAGGTAAGCTCTGGTCTTCACATAGTCATTATGACTAAGCTATCATTATGGTAAAATTTTTCAACTGTAAGTTAGTTATTTAAACTAAACTCATAATGAAATGAGTCTTAACTGTTTTATTAAATGGAGCTGAAAATTAAATGCAGTTGAATTATTTTAAGCTAACGTTAATATTAACAAAATACATATTAATTGTCTATTTCTCAAAGTTAATGAGCTTGATGTTCAGGTGTACCTGAGGTGAGTGTACGTTCTGAGTACACAGATATAAGCCAAAGTCATATCCATCCTAATCTAAGAGAAATTGATGGGGTCAGGGAATGATTTGTGTACAAATGTATTTTAACCCCATACAGATTGGTATGGTTTTACCATAGATTTAGATTAATTAATGTTAAGTCTTATTTTACTCTTATTATATTTATCTGTTTTTCAGCTACAGTAATTGATGTTGAAAAACTGATGCAACCAATCACTCCTCACTTGATTATTCAAGGTAATGTCGATGTCTTCCTCATTTTGATTAGATTTTTAAATGTCAAGTTGTTCACAGATTTGTTGTGAGGAGTTTCATGTACAACCTCTTTTTCTTCTTCCAGCAGTTCCTAAGAAAACTTTAAGAAAAAAAAAAATCTGGTGTTAAAACAGCCACGGCTATGCTATTTGCCTACCAAGTGCTTAGTAAATATTAGACAAACATTTTTTTCTATAACTGTTGTCTTTGTGTTTATTAGCAATTTTACTGGGCGTATGTGTTTGTTTTTTTTTTCAAACAGCCTGGAAACTGTAAGTTTAGTTCAATATGTTATTTTATGCTATTCATTTTTGTCTTAATATGGATTGCATGTTGAAGCTATCGTTTTATAGTGGGAAAATGTAAAAGAGAATCACTGAATACAATGGCATAATGATTCTGCTTGTTCAAAGAAGGTACTTGATTTAGTTTTCCTCAAGCGACACATCAGTTTTTATGACTATTGCTTGACACTTTAATTGAAGGGACAGTTCACCCCAAAATGAAAATAATAGCATCTTTGGCATCCTCCACTTGTTTCAAAATAGTTATATATTTAATTTGTTCCGTTGAACACAAACTCGTATTTTTTTAAAGAAATTTGGTTTAAACATGGATGTCAATAGTTACTGGTTACTAACATTCTTCAAAATATCTGCTTTTGTGTTTAACAGAAATTCAAACTAGTTTAAAACACGTGAAGTAAATAGTGGCAAAATAGTAAACTATTCCTTTAAATATTTTATTCTGAGACTTATTTATATGTGTCTTGTCTTTTGTCATATTGTCCTTCTAGCCCAGATTGTGATGGACCTGGAATGCGACACCAGTTACTCTTAAGACAAGAACCGAATAAAGCACAGATGTGGAGGTATTTGCAGCCAAACTAACTGGAGAGAAGGAACCTTTAGGTAAAAGCACCTGCTTTATTTAGATCTGAAGTATTTTATTTGACATAGAGATTTATTGTTTTAATTCTAATTTAAAGCAAACAAGGTTGAGCACCCCTGGTCTAAAAGCTCAAAAATGCTGTTTCCGTGATAAGGTTAAATGTAGTTTAGAAATAGATTCATTAGGATCAATGCTTAAAGTAAACATTTTCTTCTCTCTGTAGACCAAACATGTTTACTATCCCTCACATTTTAATAAATTGTTTCTGTTTTTGTTTCTTACAGTGTGGGTGAACATACTACCTGGATGTCCAACAAAGGCTGCACAAGAACTCATTTGATAGCACACATTCTGTCCTGTCTACATCTCTGATGACCTGGAAGTGCTTCGACATCAGTGAGTAATACATCTTTATATTGTCATGCATACAGGATTTCTGTAAGCTTAGCTTTAATGTTAGTTTCTAATCAGCAGTGACTGTTTTAAAAAATTAAGTATTTAAATTATTCTCAACGTTTTACTGATGCTGTGCACAGTAACGTTATGATGATTTAGTTTGAGGAAATGTCACTAGAGGGTTTGTATAAAAAATAAATAAATAAATAAATTGTATGAAATGACTCGATAAAATGTTTATTTGTCTCGCTGACATGCCATCACTGCTGCATATTGAAATACAGTAATACGAATTGACAGCAGAATATTACCACAAACATTTCATGAAGTAGGCTAGACTGCTCTTTAGTTCTCTACTCAACTTTAACACATTTCCTCGTGTCGCTGAGCCTCTCTGCAGATTTTGCCAAAAATGAATGCTTAGTGATTACTTTGTTTTATGCAAACCAAATATCAGTAACTCATCATTAGCATTATTTTAAAAAATCACCCACGGCTTTCATGTTCTCTAACGCAATCTTATCTGTAAGTTAGAAGTGGATTTATACGTGTTAAAAGCCTAAAAGTATTTAATTAACATTAGTCACGTTAAATTAGATTATTTTTATTTATTTAATTTTAAATATGTAGCCTCTTAAAGTGAGAATGAACTGCGTTCACCCCTCTTAAGTTCGTGGAAGCACTAGTAGTGTGATCATGGAATCAGATATTCGAGCTATACAGAGTCGGACATTAAGTTAAGATGAGACTTTATTTTTTACACACCTGTGTGGACACCTGAATAGCAATCTTTAAGAACAATGCCCGCTGATCTTTTCCCCATTAACGTTAGTGTAATTGTGAATTGACAACAAACTGTATTTCACCAACAAAAACAATTAAAAAAACTGTTATATATATTATAACTGTTATATATATATATATATATATATATATATATATATATATATATATATATATATATATGTATATATATATATATATATATATATATATGTATGTATTAAAAACAACAGTGCAGTGTTTCGTTTCTGAATGAATTAAATGGTTTGAGGGATGATTAGTTTTTACTTCAGTGATTGATTTTGCCTGTCATTTTTGCAGGATCATCAGAAGTGCTGCTGCCCTTTTTCACTGTCCCTTTCCACATCATTTGGCCTTCATCATTTCCTGTCTTGTAGCAGTATTTTCACCTGTTTTTAAAATTGTAATAATTTTTGATGCATTAATTGTTGACTGGTTTTAATGATCAATTGTTTATTAGTGTTCTGTTGCTTTGTTATATTGAATTATTGCTACTGTTTTAGCATGGTTTACACAATAAACCTTTATTGTGAAGTTAAAGTTTCAGTTTCTTTATTTTTCTTGTATTTCTTAAAACAGTTAAAATAACACTTGTGCAATTTTTGAACATTTTTACCCATTATAAAGTAGCACTATTAAATAAAATAAAATAACATTTAATAACTGTAAAATACTATACAGTAATAATAAAAGTAACGTTAAAATACCGTAGTTCTTCATGGTAAAAATGTACAATAAAATACTGTTTTCAGTTTTGCAGTATGTGTATCACTACTGTAATTGGTGTTACAGTAAAAATCAACAACAGTAAAATGATGTATTACATTTTACAGTAAATGTAATACTAATGTAATTAGTATTACAGTAATGTTACCGTTTTATGAAATACAGCAGCTACTGGATAATTGTTGCCAGTAACTTACTGTTGATTTAACAAGAAATCGTTTACAGTGTATACAAATTAAAACTATAGTTTTTTTTTTTACTTTTTATTTAGGATTTATATATATATATATATATATATATATATATATATATATATATATATATATATATATATATATATATATATAAATCTTAAATAAAAAGTAAAAAAAAAAACTATAGTTTTAATTTGTATATGTTTGTTTATGTATAGGCCTATACATATATTTATATATTTTATATATATATATATATATATATATATATATATATATATATATATTTATATATATATATATATATATATATATATATATATATATATATATATATATATATATATATATATTAAGGGTGGAGCCGAACCCGAATACGGTATTCGGAAAGGCACGAATAGCGTGTTTTTACGAATACTTGATTCGAACAAATACTTGAAAAATTATTTGTATTCGGGAGCAAGAAAAACACTATATCAAAAAGCAGCGTTTCCTCATGAGACCACAGTGCATGCCCGCGTGAGTGAGTGAGTGAGAGAGAGAGGGAGAGGGAGAGAGACGCTCAGTGCAAAACGCGCCAAAGCCCGAAACTGAAAGCGAGACATGACTTTAAAGGGGTTGTTTCATATGGATTTATTAATCATTCTTACTGTTCACTGATTGCAAATCACTGAACGCAAAGTGATCTGCCGTAGTTTATTAAAGACGCAAACTCCTCACTGCACGACAGCTGCACCTTCAGCAGACCTCCTCATTCCTGCAGCACGAGAGCTTTATGATTGTTTATGAGCGCCAAAAGTGGCGGATCTGTCCAGTAAAATATCTGACTGCGTGTCACCGCATCCCTAAGGACTGTTTGGTGAAATATTTGACTGCATGTCACTGCATAACAAACGACTGAAAGGATATAACTAGAGAAATCTCCACTGTGCTACTGGGTGAGAGTGTATGGCAAGCCGTTTTAGCATTTAAACCTTGTTCTGACTATCCATAAATATATTTAGAGATATCTCTAATTATATTTTGACTAGTCATAATTATAATTCGACTTGTCAGATTGGAGATATCTGCAAATATATTATGACTGACTAGTCATATTCTTCCATTGACTTCCATTGAAAAATATTTGCAGATATCTCTAAATGAGTTTTGACTAGTCAAAAATCCAATTCAAGATATCTACAACTGTAGGTAGACTTTTAGTAAATTAATTAGAGATATCTTCAAATATATTTGTAAATATCTCTAAATATGATGAATTAAAGATATCTCTAAATGTATTATGACTAGTAAAAACTATTTGTTTTTATTCTGTCTATTCAGTGTCCTTCAACAAGAACGGTGGTGGTGGGGTTCATAATATTCACAATGGTATTTTATTAGTTGTTGGTTTAATCATGGATGAGATAATGGCTTCTATGTTATTTTCTTTTCAATGACATTTCTTGTCACATGTTCAAAAACAACAACCAATATTGCATATCTATAATTTATATAATGGGTATAATTAAACAATACTTTCACTATAACGTAAATTAGAAGTGTAATAGAAAAAATATATATTTTTGCGCCATTTTGAATTTTACTCGAATACAAATACAAATACTTTTCCCCCCTCAACAAATACAAATACCGGCTGCTCCGCACATCCCTAATATATATATATATATATATATATATATATATATATATATAATTTTTTTTTTTTTGCCAACTATTTAACCCTTTCCCAACTATTTAACCCCTTACAATTGAGGGAATACATAAAAAATTTATGATATATACAGTTTAAGTCAGAATTATTAGCCCCGTTTATTATTTCCCAATTTCTGTTTAATGGAGAGATTTTTTCAACTCATTTCTAATCATAATAGTTTTAATAACTCATCTGTAATAACTGATTTATTTTCTCTTAGTCATGATGACTAAATAATATTAGACTAGATATTCTTCAAGACACTTCTATACAGCTTAAAGTGACATTTAAAGGTTTAACTAGGTTAATTAAGTTAACTAGGCAGGTTAGGGTAATTAGGCAAGTCATTGTTTAACGATGGTTTGTTCTGTAGACTATCGAGGAAAAAATATAGCTGAAAGGGGCTAATAATTTTGCCCTAAAATGGTGTTGAAAAAATTAAAAATTACTTTCATTCTTGCTGAAATACAAAAAAACAAGACCTTTTGCTGACGAAAAAATATTATTAGACATATTGTGAAAATTTCATATCTCTTTTCATCATAATTTGGGAAATATTAAAAAAAAAGAAAAATTGAAGGGGGCTAACAATTCTGACTTAAACTGTGTATATATATATATATATATATACATAATATTTTATGTGGAATGTGAAAGTTTGAATACAATTAGACAAAGTTTTTATAAGGAGATTACTTTGGACATTTTTAAAAAGGTACCACCAGGAAGAATCTTAAATTATTTATCAAAAATTGAACTGAAAAATCATATTTAACTTTGAATATATTTTTGTCTGAATTTTAGTTCTTTATATTTTATATATTTATCCAAGTAACTTTTTATTGTAATACAAATTAGTTTTCATCATGTAATATTAATAATAATCCATCTTGCCATGAAATGGCCTCTAAGTTGATAATGTGGCAACAAATTAATAATAATAATAAACGTGCAGAAAACCCTGAGCTAGACGATCTTAACTTGCCTCCACAGTTGACCACATTAAAGAGAGGGATGTGAATCACGGTTGGAGTGTTTTGGCCTTTGAACACATAGAAGTCCTTCGGTTTCTCGATGTCTTGATTAGGAATGTTGACTTGTGGGAAAGGGATGTTTAGTTTCCTGCACATCTCTGCAGCATCTTTCACTGTCTGTGGTAGTAAATCAACACAGCTTGATTAATATTCTGCAGCTCGTGAGTAAAACTGTTGAGATTTATATGTGTTTAATACCAGGAAAGGATCGCCTTCACTGAAATCCAGGGAAATAATGAGGTCAACGTTTCTTTCTTTTCTCAGCACAGAGAAGTAGGGTGAGTTCAGCAACAGCCCGGCATCTATGTAGTCTCTCGTATCACCTTTAGGTAAGGTGGAAGGCACCGCTTCATCTGAAAAATCACAGTGTAAAATGAGTCTTCATTATACCTCACACTTGAGTTCCTAGTTAAAATAGCTGGTCTGTTCCCACCTGTAATGTCATGGAGAAAGTTATAATTCCTGCCCCAGATCCACAGATCCATACATGTACAGATGTACATCCAAGCATCTGTAATGAAAACACAGTAGGGATGTAATGACTCTATTTCAGTGGTGTCCAAAGTCAGTCCTGGAGGGCCGGTGTCTTGCATTTTTTTAGTTCCAACCCCAATTAAACACACCAGAACCAGCTAATCAAGCTCTTTCTAGGTATACTAGACTTCCAGGCAGGTGTGTTAAAGGAAGTTGAATCTAAACTATGCAGCTCACCGGCCCTCCAGGACCGACTTTGGACACCCCTGCTCTGTTTGATATGCAGTCGGTTTAAACATACATTCTATTGTTAAATTGTCTATATTTTGGAGCACGTAAAGAATCGATACATCAATATTAGAGACCGTTCAACTTACCAAATGGCCATAAATTGATCTGATCCGTCAGAAAGTTGCAGAGTTCCTTCGTGTAATTCTTCATACACAATGTTTTATCAGCAGGTCTCAGCTTGTCCAAAATCCGCTGACTTTGTCCTCCAGAGAGATCTGTAGATATGCACGTAAGTGAGCTTTTATTAGAGTTTGTGTAACTATAAATATATATCCAGAATAAGGCTGCACAATGTATCTTTTCAGCATTGATATTGCAATGTGTGCATCTGCAATAGTCACATCTGCAAAGTTGAATTGGCTTTATAGTTGAACAGAAGCCTTAGCGTTTATAATTTTTTTTGTTTGTTTTGTCTGCCTGTGACTATGAATATTTCAAGAAAGAAAGCAGGGGTGCTTAATCCTGTTCTTGGAGATCTACGTTCCTCCAGATTTCGGTAACACTTTACACTAAGGTATATTAGTTAATGCATTTACTAACATGAACTAATCATGAACAACACATGTACAGCATTTATTAATCATAATTAAACATTTACTAATGCATTATTTACATCCAAGTCCAAGCTTGTTAACATTAGTTAATGCACCGTGAGTTAACATGAACTAACAATGAACTACTGTATTTTCATTAACTAACGTTAACTAACATGAACAAAACTTGGTCATATTCTGGAACAATAGGATATATGGTAACTGTTCACAGTTTATTAGTGTCTATTATTTAATTTATCTTGTACTATATTAGTTAAATGTTTAGTTTATGTCTAGTGTGTGTCATATTTTTGTTTTTAAATTGCACATTGGAGTATGGGAGAAACGCAATTTCAGTTTGCTGTGTAATATACTGTTGCATGGTTTGATTGACAATAAAGTTGACTTGACTTGACTTGACAAATACTATAGTAAATGTATTGTTCATTGTTTGTTCATGTTAGTAAATGCATTTATTATCATTAACTAATGAACCTTATTGTAAAGTGTGAACAAGATTTCACCTCCAACCCTGATCAAACACAACTAAACCAACTAATACTGCGGTCACACTAGAGTTTGAGCTTGTGAAATTCTGTCGTATGGTGCTGCGAAAAGGGGCGGGATTGAACAAAATTGGCTAGACATTAAAAAAGAGAGTGATTGGTCCATATTTTAAATTTCTGTCCAGGGAGGTCATGTTTTGATCCTCGATTGGTCTCACGCAGTCAAGTCATGCGATTTCACAGGTCAGAGTTCACCAAGCTTGAACTTTGCAACGCAGTGAACTGCGAAACTTGTTGCGCAAGCTTGCGTTTCCGGTCTGACACATTCGTGTGCGTATGAATGGTTTAAAACATTTAGGCACAATAAATTGTACCATTTGTACCTTTAATAAAAAGACATTTATTATATATACCTAGGGTGTCAACTCTGTCCTGGTGGGAAAAAGTTTGGCTCAAACCCCTTTCAAACACACCTGAACAGGATAATCAAGCTCTTACTAGGTATACTAGAAACTTCCTGGCATGTATATTGAGGCATGTTGGAGCTAAACTCTGCAGGACACCAGTTCTCCAAGACCAAGTTTGGACACCCCTGATATATACAATGAAAACAATGTGTTCTTTTACATTTGATTTATTTCCATGTTCTGTACCCGAATACTGTTTGACAACCATAAAGCAACAATACTTGTAATTTGTTTATTATTTTTATGCATGATTCAATCTTCTATTGCAATCAATCTGAATTAATGAACACTTTCCAAATAATACAGCCTGTATATAATGTTCTGTAAATATCACCTTAGTTTTTCTATATAATTTTTCTATATCTTATACTTATATCCTGCACTTGCTGCTATTGCACTCCTGGTTAGACATAAACTGCATTTCGGTGCTTTGTATTTGTACATGTGTAATGACAATAAAGTTGAATCTAATCCAATCTACTAGAGTTATTCAAGGCATCTAATAAACCTGTATTTAAATTGCACTATTTATTGCAGAAAAACGAAATATCACATTGTCCGATTTTTATTTTTATTTTTTTATCCAATATCTTCCTGCATTAATCCAGAAACTGATCAATTTATTTTAATGACATATTGGGTTATTCACTGGGTGAAGGGGACTGTAGAAATAACTCACCGTTCAGCTTTGCTCTGATGGATTCATCGAGAGCTGAAGGATCTTTGCCGTTCAAAACAGCGAGATTCATATCCACAAGATTCATGAGCATCTGATAGCACTTGTCTACAGATGCCGAGTTTGAATCTTTGAAAGGAAACACATTGATTTCTGGCAGCTTGACTTTAAATCCCCCCTGAAGGTTGATTCCCAATGCAGATTCTTTCTCTTTTCCCTTTGCTTCCTGTGACCTTTCTTGCTGATCTGCACAATGGAGGCAAAATTAAATGGATATTACTCTACTGGCCAAAAGATTGCAATAATCAAAAATATTTCATAAACATTTCATTTTAATGTTGAAGTCCTTTTGCTCACCAAACCTGTATTTATTTAATCAATTAACATCAATTTAAATCAGTTTACTAACATAATACATTTATTGAAATAAATATTTTATAATGCCAGTTATTGTCATTTTGGATTTTATTCATTCATTAATAACTGCTGAACTATGATTAATTAATGTTGCACAAGATTTTTCAATAGTAGTTTGTTAGTAAATACTTTAATGCACCATTGTTACTAAAGATTACAGCAAAACTAATATTGTAAAAACAAAAATAAAAGACGACGTAATGATAATTAAACTTTTCTATGTGAATATGTTGTGAAATGTAAATTGTTTCTGTGATTTAAATATTATAATGTAATATTAACCATTTTAACCAATTTAACATAAAAATCAACATTAGAATGCTTTCAGAAGGATCTTGACCCTAAAGACTGAGAGATGATGCAGAGAATTAGGCTTTTATTCACAACAATAAATAGCATTTTATAATAAACAGATGACATAGGTGGAAGCAAAATTCTAATGAAATATTTTACCTTTTTTATATTCCTCAAGTACTAAATCTTTTTGTTGGAAGAGCTCTGCCAAAACATAAATAAATGAAGTTATGAAGTACAACTGTTAACTTAAAGCAGATTTTAGTCAAATATATGAAGAAAGCAGTTGTTCACCTTTTATCTTTTGCCAGAGCATTTTCATAATCTCCAATTCATCAGCCAAAGCACTGCCACACAGAGCTGCAGAAATATGAGAAATGTTTCAAATATATACACATTTCACTCAGAAATTATTAGTAAATTAGTTACAAAAATGACAATGCACTAAATTTAAATTTGTTTAGCATTTTAAGCTTGTAACAAAGTGCAGTAGTGAGTTTTATTTATTTAGACATTTAACAGTAGTAATGTTTTTACAATTTGCACATTTTTATTTGTGACTTTTTTAATATAAAATGTAAACTGTAATAAAAAAAATAATCCATTGTAGAATAACTTTTTTTAAATTCTCATTTTTCCACAAAAGAGATCAAAATCTAACAGAAAACATCCAGAAAACAGTCCAGGCATTGCTTCAGCAAAAATCTGTTATTATCTGTGCCATTAACTAGAGTTGTGGGGATGGAGAATGGCCAGTAGTTTTTAACACATCCTAAAATTATGCATTTTTAGTCCCCAAAATGCCATTTATCACGTAAGCGAAAATTATTATCTATTAAATAAATTAATAGATAATTAAACTATTAAAGGTGCAGTTTGTAAGTTTGACACCCAGTGGTGAAACTAGGTATTGCAATCCTGGATCAAAACAAGCCAACATTATGAAGCTGCAGGCCCGGAGACCCAACCGCACGCTCAGACCTGCTCGCTCAGACGGCTAGACCTGCACTTCCAGACATTCACAGTGCCACCTGCTGTTTGAAAGATCGACTAACCTGAATTCAGCTGCTTATAAATTGTAACTTAAACTATTTTTCTACTATAAAATATTACGCTATGATTGAACACATTATTATACAAAATATTAAACATACTAGATTTTGATTTGATGCATTAATTCTGTTGTATTTTTATTAACTGTATTTGTAAATAGATATTGTTCAGTTACTTCAATATTTTCAGACATTTGTTGTTGTTGTTTTTTTTAAACCATTAAGGATTTATTACTGTTTCGTAATGAGTTGAGGAAATGAATATTATCTTCATATACAATAAATTTCTTCACATACAATAAATTATAGTACTAGGAGTAATTTTCTCACAACAAACTTTTTTTGTATACTTTTCATTAGGTCCTACAAGTCATCAGTCTGTAAACAATGCAGAGAAAAATTATAATTGGAGTAATAATTATTTTTTTACGTAGAAAATAACATCAAATAAAATAAATGCTTTACATTCTTGTTGGGGAGATTTTTCATTTCTCGAGCAAAAAACTGTAAATTTCTGCAGCATTTGGTGCACTGCATTAGTGTTGGCCCCCCTTTTTGAATTGTAATAGCAATCTGGGAAAAAATACACAAGTCACAAGTTAATTATTTTTGATATAACCTAAGAGAGCTCATATTGTAAATTCTATGCAGAATAACTGATATTGTGATTTCCAAAAAACGTATTTGTAATCATTACAGAACTTATTAATAATTGATAAACTGCTATTGTGTCACTGTTATTGTCTTGGGTAGCGCTTTCAGATAGATAATACAGATGTACAGTAGACCTACATAGCACTAAAATATGTTACAAGCAATAATTGCATTATATATTATACATTTTATTTTAACATTTTTACTTTAAGGTTTTTTATTTTGCCAGAAAACATTGCTATAAAAGTGTCCCAGAATGGTGCAATAACACCGGTAATAGGAGCAAGCTGTAAATACCCTGAACTAATGCTATCTTTTGACACTAATTTTGATCAAACACTGAAAAAATAGTTTTTTAGTGTAATATTTTACGACACATTGATTTATGCCATAAAACCTGGTCATTTTCAGGAATCGCTTTAATAATCAATAACCTTATACTGGCGTTTCTAATGTTGCTACTTGCTAGAAAGTGCTGTTCTGAGCATGCAGTTGGGTCAACCCAACAGCAGGTGGCACTGTCTGAGAAAACAATAGGTCTGGAAGTGCAGGTCTGTGCGCGCAGGTCTGAGCGTGCAGTTGGGTCTCCAGGCCTGCAGCTTCACCTTACTCAAACAAGCGCAAGCGCAGGTTGCCAGATTGAGGTTCAACAGGAGTGAGCCTGATTTTCAAGCCTTAAGGATCGTGTTCTATATAAAGCAATGGCACGTGATAGAAGGAATATTTTACATATTTTTTCCTAACCAACACCTGAAATGTATAATTTAGAAACAGCTTATTTCTCACAGCTGAACAACAGGATAAATGACAATGGTCAGCTCAGCTACACCTCATGTGCTTTATTCAGTGTTAAATGCTAATAATGTGAGTCTGAATGCCACTTTACATCACATTTATTGCCATACTACTGAAAGCAGCAGCAGATAGTTCACCTCAGACCTGGAAAATAAAAGAAACTGTTTGAAATTGAACTTTAGATTCAAAACCAAAACCTATCAGTGATTCAGCATCTACATTTAACAATTGAGCACTTTACAATGGAACCTGCTCACCTAATATTGACGTTCGTAATATTTATATTATTGGCTAATTAAAAACCACCTCATGTGCTACTGGTCCACCAGAGGTCGCATTTTGGTCACGGACACATGCTTTGAGAGTCTTCCTGACTGAATGAATGAAATGCGCTGTTTTCCACCAAGGCAACCCGGGGGGCTGAAATATAATTGACTAAACTGGCAATGGAGGGATTAAATGACCAAAACAAAGACAACTGTTCCGGCGCGTAACGTACATATTTAAAGCAGAGTTTCTGACTTCAGCATTGTTTTTCAGATAAACAAGGATGTTCACTGAGCATGTTTCTTAAATATCTGCACGCATATTATGATGTTTTTATGCTTTAGAAGAGTTATAAACTTACATACAGCCATTTATAAGCTGTTTGTTCAATCACAGTGCACAGGGTTATCAGACCAGAGCACAGTCAGAGCATTTTAGACACTAGAAATACGGTTCAACTTTATGCTCTCTGTAGCAGAGTTTGTTACCTTGCAGGTACAGCATGTCAAATTCATTCAGCTGACTTTTCCTAGAGCCTTGATGAAACTGACTGCCAAAGGTGGAGGCATTTACAAACGCTCCACTGAGGGAATAACCTGCCTCATATGGAGTGATCTCGAACCAGGGATCTGTAGATGCACAATACACCATTATACCAGCTGATTTGAGAATATGAACTCTACATTACTTTTAGAGAAACACACACCTCCGTTATTGCGCTGTTTGCAGGTCTTGTCAATCACTGTGTAGATGGGAAATGGGTCTTTATTGTTGTGGCCGTGCTGATCTGTGAGTGTGTGTTCATCAATCTGTAGAATTATTTTGCAGAATTATGTTGTTGTAATACACTGATCTCATATCCACTTGTGATGAATAGTCACTGACCTCTTTCACAAATGTTGTGACGGCCAGCACTGCCCAGACGTCAGTCAAGCTGAAGTGGTCTTTCCCTTTGAAATATTTCTTCAGTTTTGCAAATTTGTCTTTCAAGCTGACTGCAGGACCGCTGATTCTGCTGAAGATTCTGTCTTTGACCGTCTGTAGTTTAGTGGACCAGTCTGGTTCCTGATATAAGGAGGCCATGCACCTTCAGAAGAACAACACACTGCTCTCATTTCTGACATGCAACACAATTCACTCTTTATCTCTGTGTGTTTGTGTGTGTGTGTTTGTGTTTGTGTGTGTGTGTGTGTGTTACCAGGTGGATCCAGAGACTCCGCTCAGATAAAGCACACAGTCCAGAAGACCTGCTTTATCAAGCTGATCCAGGCATCCCAGCAATCCCACCATGGCTCTTTGTCCTCCTCCAGAACCCAGTAATGCAATGTTTGGCACATTTTCCTGAATCACACACACACCAATCAAACCTTAAGTGTACTCACAGATAGCAGTATTGTACGATAGTGATATATTCAGCCTTGCCTAGTGTCATGAATAAATTAATATCAGATGAAAACCATCTCCAAATGTCCCATTTGTTACTCATTAGCAGGTCAAAATTATTTATTATCTGCTTCTTGCTTTAAGTGACTTTGAATGTGGCATGGGTGTTGCTGCCAGACGGGCTGCTCTGAGTATTTCAGAAACTGCTGATCTACTGGGATTTTCACACACAACCATCTCTTGGGTTTACAGAGAAAGCTCCGACAAAGAGGAAATATCCAGTGAGCGGCAGTTCTGTGGGTGCAAATGCCTTGTTGATGAGGCCAGAGGTCAGAGGAGAATGGCCAGACTGGTTCCAGATGGTAGAAAGTCAACAGTAACTCAAATAAGCACTCGCTACAACCGAGCTCTGCAGAAGAGCATCTCTGAACACACAACACGTCCAACCTTGAGGCGGATGGGCTACAACAGCAGAAGAGCACACCGGGTGCCGCTCCTGTCAGCTAAGAACAGGAAACTGAGGCTACAATTGACACAGACTCACCAAAACTGGACAATAGAAGATTGGAGAAACGTTGCTGCTCTGATGAGTCTCCATTTCACATTCAGATGCTCGGCTCAGAATTTGGCTTTGCCAACATGAAAGCATGGATCCATCCTGCCTTGTATCAGCGGTTCAGGCTGGTGGTGGTGGTGTAATGGTGTGGGGAGATTTTCTTTGGGTCCATTAGTACTAATTGAGCATGGTGTCAACACCACAGCCTGCCTGAGTATTGCTGCTGACCATGTCCATCCCTTTATGAGCACAGTGTCTCCATCTTCTGATGGCTACTTCCAGCAGGATAACGCTCCATGTCATAAAGCTCAATCATCTCAGACTGGTTTCTTGAACATGACGATGAGTTCACTGTACTCAAATGGCCTCCACAGTCACCAGAGCTCAATCCAATAGAGCAGCTTCGGGATGTGGTGGAACGGGAGATTGGCATTATGGATGTGCAGCCGACAAATCTGCAGCAACTGTGTGATGCTATCATGTCAATATGGAGCAAAATCTCTGAGGAATATTTCCAGTAGCTTGTTGAATGTATGCCATGAAGGATTAAGGCAGATCTGAAGGCAAAAACGGGTTTAACCCGGTACTAGTAAGGTGTACCTAATAAAGTGGCCAGTGAGTGTATTTACATTTATGGAGATACATGTATTATTTTGGTACTTTAATGTATTATATAACCATTGATTAAGGAGAAGTAACATTTATACAGTCTTATAGTTACAAAGGCTGAGATGATTACCTTGAGCAAGGCACCAAACCCCCATTGCAACGCATGTATGTTCACGTGTGTAAGACACTTTGAATAAAAAGCGTCTTCTAAATGCATAAATGTAAATATAATAACCGACCCTTTGGGACAGCCATAATACTGAAGTGGCTCTCAGTGAACTGAGCTTTACACCCGTGGTAAAAGCTGTTATTTAAATGTGTCAAGGCGTTTTACCTGATTGCATGGTGTGGAAAGCTTCTGTAGGCTTTGCAGAACAGAGATTCTCCTTCTGGCTACAAACTCCTGCTCGCTCTTGTTAAGAGAGGGTTCAATTCTCACTTCACTACTACAGAGGAAAGATGATCGATAGATACACACACAAAATAATGTTTGCTGTAGGGCTGCACAGTGTGTCGTTTCATCATCAATAGTCACATAGCGAGATCTGCAATGTCGAACCACAATTCAGAACACACAACTTTGAGTCATAGCAAAGTTTATCTCTAAGCTAATACTGTGATTTTTACTCCAAGATTAAGACAGTTTAATCCATTCTGAGACAATCATAAAGTTTAACCCTTTAACAAAGATTAACTGTGAAGTTATTGTTTATACAGTAAAGACTAAACAGTGTTTTTTCAACATTTGATTGTTGAATTACTGTACCTCAATACTATTAGACTCCAGCTAAAACCATTTACTTAGTTTTTATCTTTGTACTTTTGTTTTCATCTGTGAATTTTAAAATTTTATTTTGTATATTTTATATAAGTTTGTGTTTTATGCAGATGCACTCCCCTACAAAACTATAAAATTAAGCTCATATTGCTAGTTCAAACTACTTTTTAAAAATGTTTTTGTTGAGGACAACGTAATTGTTTTGTGTTCAATCCACTTAAATTTGTAAAGACTAATAGGTTAACTTAATTCCTTCACTTTCCTAACTTAAATCGGCTGTGTGGAAACACCATTTTTACAGGATAGATAGATGGATGGATGGATAGATAGATGGATGGATGGATGGATCGATCGATCGATCGATAGATAAATAGATGGATCGATAGATAGATAGATAGATAGATAGATAGATAGATAGATAGATAGATAGATAGATAGATAGATAGATAGATAAATAGATAGATTGATAGATAGATGAATAGATTAATAGGAAGATTGATAGATAGATGAATAGGAAGATTAATCGATAGATAGATAGATAGATAGATAGATAGATAGATAGATAGATAGATAGATAGATAGATAGATAGATAGATAGATTGATAGATAGATGAATAGATTAATAGGAAGATTGATAGATAGATGAATAGGAAGATTAATCGATAGATAGATAGATAGATAGATAGATAGATAGATAGATAGATAGATAGATAGATAGATAGATAGATAGATAGATAGATAGATAGATAGATAGATAGATAGATAGATAGATAGATAGATAGATAGATAGATAGATAGATCGATCGATCGATAGATAGATAGATGGATCGATAGATAGATAGATAGATAGATAGATAGATAGATAGATAGATAGATCGATAGATAGATGGATCGATAGATAGATAGATAGATAGATAGATAGATAGATAGATAGATAGATAGATAGATAGATAGATAGATAGATAGATAGATAGATAGATAGATAGATAGATAGATAGATGGATCGATAGATAGATAGATAGATAGATAGATACATAGATAGATACATAGATACATAGATAGATAGATAGATAGATAGATAGATAGATAGATAGATAGATAGATAGATAGATAGATAGATAGATGGATCGATAGATAGATGGATCGATAGATAGATAGATAGATAGATACATAGATAGATACATAGATACATAGATACATAGATACATAGATAGATAGATACATAAATAGATACATAGATAGATAGATAGAAGTTTTACCTTCCAGAGTAAACACTTCAATGCGAACATATATTACACCTGTTTCATGCATTACACCTATGTCAGGTTGTCATCAGGGTCACATATATAAAATGCCCTATGTGTCACAGGACCGAAAAGCTTGCATTACATGTAATCTATCTTTCTGAAGGGCCCTTTGAAGTGAGCTGTTTTAAGCATTTTTGTTTGGAGCAAGCCATGAATGGGCTAGAAAGCAGTGCAAGTCTGAAGATTATTTTTAGCAGTTATTTAATTTATTATTTAGCTTGTGGTAGACTAATTAATCCAATGCAAAATTTATTTTACTGCCTCCTTTGCAGAATTCACAGCAGGATTACGTACCTCTTCCGACATTTGGATGCACTCATCTATAAAACAATGGAGTCGACATAAAGGTAAGCTTCTATTCAATTACAGATACACAGACAGATAAATAAATGTGTCACAGCTTAACGTTAAAAGTTGCTAAATAACTGATAAACATACATTTATACAGACACAGCTTTTCAGTTTATGATGTTTATAGTCAAAATAGCATGAATTTATTTCAAACAATTATTTAACTTTGTCATAAAGAAATGTTAATATCAATAATGTAAAATAAAAATTCTGCACTTTTATGTAAATGTCACTGTTATTGACCAAATTTGCAACTGTTTTAATGCAAATTACTGAAACAGGCTGAATTCGTCACATGCTTGAAAGTTTTCAATTGCCCTGCATTATTAACATTTTAATAGCTTTTAATAATGTACTTACTATTGCTGAAAATCTTGAGTCTTCACCAACAACAGCCAGCCAATAGCAACATTCGGACAGATGGTGCTCTTTTATAGGGCTCTAAAACTACACTGCGAGTGCAGGCATAATCATAAGGGTGTGGTTATGATTGATCAATGACTCACTTGCAGAAAATGGAGATTTCCTTGTGAATCAATCAGGCACCTGTCCTCGTGTCAACGGGTTGTTGAACATGTTTATATAAGGATCTTTTCACTGAGATCTTGCTATGCAGAAGATGCTATGCAGTATTCAAGTTTTTGTGTCCCAGGGTTTGATATAGATTGCAGCTAATATGTTTTAACTTTTATCAAAAAATAAATAAAAAATAGCTGCAAAGTTCTTGGTTTAATTTTCAGGGAATGCGTGAACTGATCAAATGGATGCAATGTCAATGACTCTGAATCAACTCAGTTGCCATAAGCATAGAGAGTAAATATGTGGGTAACACTTTAGAATAACTATTCGTTATAACTAGTTAATAATCCATTAGTAAACTGTTAGTTAATGAGTTATAAATGACTTGTTAAATAAAAGTTAAATAAAAAATAATTAAATTCAAATAAAAGTTAATAGTTAGTTAATTATTTATAACTGTGCCTTATAGATAGCCAATAGACAACTTACAAGCTGTTAGTTAACATGTTATAAATGACTTGTTAGCTGTATTTTACTGATTTATAGCTATACCTAAAAAAATATTAATAGATCATGAACAAGCTGTTAGTAAAGTACTTATTAAAGACTTGTTAGGTGTAGAAATATAAATTTATTATCCAAAGTAATGCAAAGTGTCAGTTTTGTCAACTTGTTTACTCTTTTCGGTCAACTGGTCAAGCGGTTTCTGTCTCCAGAACATGATGAGATCAGACCTGAAAAGGCAGTTTACCCTGCCGACCCCAATACTGAATTTGCATGCTTTGTTTTAGCCATCTCCCCTCCTCCTAAGACTACAATGTAGACATGAAATCTTTGTCTTAAATCAGACTTGTGAGAGACTTGATTGAAACTTGCAGACTGCGGACCTCTAGTAGGCTCTTACAGACACATGGACATCCTAAAGACGGTGTATGACTGCAGATTAACCAGCACGTCTCAATAAAGGAATTCTGCTTGTTTCGAGTCTCCTGGGGCCTCATGTACGAAGACTTGCGTGGAAATCATACTAAAACATTGCGTACGTACAAAGCTGTAAATTTGCTTACGCAGAAAAAAATTCAGATGTATGAAACACTGCGTACGCCGAATCACACGCATATTCTTTTGTACATCTGAATGAACGTGAAACTGAGCGCAACATGCACGAGCACAAAACCCCTCCCTGCCTCCTCCCCCGTAGGAATATGCCAATGACTCTACCTGGGCAAAACCCAACGAAAAAGCAACGGCAAAAGCAAGCAAAAAGAGAAACTTTGAACAGAATGTGAATTGGAGGTGCTGCTTTCGGAGGTAGACCGGAGAAAAGCGGTGTTATTTGCAGGTTTGTCCTAAGGAATTAACAACAAAAGAAAAAAATAGAGTGGGAGAGTTTAGCTGATGCGGTTAACACAGTTGGGTCTGAACATCGCACTGAGTGGATTAAAAAACAAATAGTGTGATTTATAGGTGTAAAATGTTGAAGCACCCTTAACAGTCTCAGTGGCGCAGCTCGTAAAGTGCATGTCCACATGGTTAGACACGCTCGAGCATGAACTCGGTTCGAATCAGCGTCTGATTAACTCATTCTTTTTTTTTTCCCCGCTACATATCAGATTTTGCCAACTATTTATCACGAGAAAGACAAGTAGGAATCATCAATAAGTTTGTGCATCATATTTTATTTGCACATTTATTGAATGGAAATGTTTCTGATTCACGCATGCAAATTCATCTTCAGTGTCTTTATAGCAATGTGCGTGCAGTAGATCGCTCAGATTACATTGGGAAAACAGGCGACCGCTGCAAATTGCGCTTTAATGTTTAGCTGGTCAACTGTATGGTATGGAAACCTTATATACCTGCTAGATGAACCCGTCTCATACAGCTGCCATTGCAAGGCTCAAAGACACTTTGTAGAGAGGAATTTAACACAACTGCCTCTAGGAGTCGCCAATGGAAATAAAACAGACACGCACAAAAAATGTGCGTACGCCAGCCATAAAGCTGGCGTGGAGCTGCGCACATTCCCACGTTCATTTCATCGTTAGTAAATCCAAACGTGAGCGATTCTGAGCGTTAAACCTGGCGTACGCAAAGTTTTTGTGCGTACGCAGCGTTGATACATGAGGCCCCTGGACTGCCGTCTCGTCATCCAAGTGGATGAAGAGATTCCCCCTATGTGTAAAGCGCTTTGAGTGCCCAAAAAAGTGCTATATAAATGTTAGGAATTGTTGTTTTTATTATTAGTATGCACTAAATTTAACAAGTTTTCCCATAGCAAACCTTTATAAATGTGCAATGGATTGTGATGAGTTTTTACTCTGGAGTACATCTCCTTGCCTGTATGCATTATCAGTAAGGCGTGTGCTGAATTTTGTCTTCTCATGTCATCAGTTAACAGTGGAGAAAAAAAAAAAAAAACTTCAACTTGAATAATGATGCCGTTGTGCTAGCTCTTGATATGCCAAGAGGTTTTGACAAGAGAAAGTTTGTTTTGTTGTTTTAGAGCATTTATCAACCTTAAGCCTTTGAGAATGTCGCCTCATTTCACCCCAGTTGATCCAAAGCCTGATTTGACTGAGCCGGTTTAGCTATTTAAAGGGGGGCATGGCTGTCGAAGAAACCAATGTTTATTGTGCTTCTAGTATACTTAATATTCACTTGAAGTGCCATTCTATTTATGAAGGGAGTGCAAAAGAGATGCATGTTACTGTTGAATAAACATTTATGTAATTGGTTTCATTATTCAGCTTTTTACAGATATTTAGAGTAAGCAGACACACACAAAAATCATCATTAAAGAAGTGTAGCTATGTTTTGTAATGAAATGCAAAGAGATGTGTTAGAGATGTGTTTTTTTTTTCAGCTTTTACAGAGATTTTATAGAATAAGCAGACATGCATCATTCCACTAAACACTGCCCTTTAAAATAAACATTAATAATAATAATACATTTCATTTTTAACATGCTTTTTCTATGGAATAAAAGAGCAGGAGTTCCCAAACCATTCAGTCCACGACGCAAAAATAACATTCCAGTTGTTCGTAAACCCACTATTTTCGAAGGGCGTTATAAATTCACAAACGTTCAAACCAAGTCTTTTCTTGGTTTAATTTTGGAGACCACCACTCGGAGATCTTCCTCCATGTTCAGTCGTGGTCTGTATTTATTTTTAATGTATGCGAGTGCCATAAAGGTGTCAAGTTTAGGCTGGTGCTGTAAAATCAATCTGCTCCAGCTGACTGTGCCGTTAATCTATTGTAAACACCACATGGGGTTGTTAATCAAAACATTGAAAGAGTGACGGCTTTTTATTTGCATATGTATTTTTTTTGTAATCAGGGTTCATACGGTCATGGAAAACCTGGAATAGTCGTGAAATGTTGACATGGCTTTTTTCAGGGCCGGAAAAGTTTTGGAAACTACATTTACATTAGTCATTTAGCAGATGTTTTTGTGCAAAGCCATTGAAGCTGCGGTATACTGTATACTGGAATGGAGGTTAGTTGTTTTTACTTTTCTTGGCCAAAAACATGCTCCCACATTGTTAGTGCTGTGTTAGCATAATCTATTTTACATAGATATAAAAATAAAATGAAACTATTGCATGTTTTATGATATGCTGTAATAAATGTAAACGTTTCTTATGATTTACCACAGATATGTGGATATTAGGTCATGAAAATTGACTTGAAAGTCCTGGAGAAGTGATGGAACTTTTGTAGCAAAAATGTGTATGAACCCTGTGTAATATTTTATCTTCTGTAGGTTATGGATAGTATATTAAAATGTATTAGATTTTTTTAAAACGACCTCACCTTATTGTTACGCGACCACCCAGGGGGTCCTAACCCCCACTTTGGGAACTGGTGAAAGAGTTAGGATATTATATCTTTAATGTGGTATTTTCTCCAGAGCTATTTTGTGTGCTTTGCAATATGTTTTTGTTGAAGACTTGAATGTAATTCTGTCTCACTTAAAATATCATAATACTCATTTACACTGCAGTTGCACTTCTTGATTTTCTGGTATTGTGGTGTAAATTCCTTTTTTTTTCTCTACACTAAAAACTGCTTTATTGAAACCAAGATGACAAAATGACTTGTTTCCTAATTTGTTAGCACGTGTGAAATAAGATTACGTCTCTTGAAGCAAAGTATGTGAAAATTAGACGAAAAGAGGAATGACTTTCAAGTTAATGGCTTTAAGTAGTGAAAGAACCACAATCCCATGAAGCATTGACACTACAGTGACACTACTTGTTTGTTTATCATTGACAAATAAGACAGTGTTTGAAAGAGTCTGAAACTTGTTGGGGTTTAAATGAATGTTCTGAGTTTGGTAATTATTTTGAAGCTTGTCCTAAATATTAGAAAAAGGTAAACGTTAGGTTATACAGTTGAAGTCAGAATTATTAGCCCCCTGTGTATTTTCCCCCCAATTTCTGTTTAACAAAGAGAAGATTTCTTCAACACATTTCTAAACATAATAGTTTTAATAACTCATCTCTAATAAAATAATTATTTTATCTTTGTGATGATGACAGTAAATAACATTAGACTAGAAATTCTTCAAGACACTTCTATACAGCTTAAAGTGACATTTAAAGTCTTAACTAGCTTAATTAGGGTAACTATCATGCTCTCTTCTGCAGATTCCTCCAGATCATGCCCCCGTTGCCACAGAATACAATTCTGCTAATATTTTGTTCAGTTCTTAATTATTCTGTTTTCAGGACACCATCAAATCATGTCAAGGATAGAGGTCAGCATTAAACCTGTAACCATTGACTGCCATGTTATTTGTTTTTCCTACTGTGGAAGTCAATGATTTCATGATTTTACCCTTTATTAAAATATCCCCAGGAAGAAAAAAAGCACTTTCCATGAAAAAAAGGACAGGGTCTTAAACTCTGTCAAAGAGCTGTGGAATCGGCAAAATAATAATAATAATTTTTAAAAAATCACAAATGAGAGAAAGGTCAGGATTTGCAAGGTAATCGTCATTTTTTATTTTTGTAGTTTTTATATTTTTAATCTCAATTAATCATATACAAATATATTATATAAATATATTAGCTACAATTTTATTTTATTAGTATATTGGTTGCTATGACTTTACACAGTGTTAATATATATTTCTATTTTTTTTCTCCAGGTGTTGCTGAAAGGCAAGAAACCCCTCATTTCAACTCAGCAGTCCTTCCCTTGCTCAATGTTGTGTTCAAAAGGAGACCCAAATACAAGAGAACAGTCAATAAAGTTTGTGACAAAATTAGAAAAGCAATCAGAATGCTCAGCCTTCCTCTGGGCGATGCAAAAACAGAACATTTCTGTTTCTTTGTCGAGAGGGACGAAGCAGTCAGAATGTTCAGCCTTCTTCTGGGCGATGCAGGACTGATCAAACATAGAAGACCTCCACAGCAAAAACGGTTAAAAGAAACGGGACAGATCTCAGGCTGGCGAGCAGATGGTATGGCTTCACTTTAACATGGGCTGTGGGAAGAGCAGAGGTGAGCCGATGTACAGATGGATTTAACACAGATAACAGGGTGGTGAGATGAGATAAGACACAACGGTGATCCACAGGACAAGACAAACTTGGTGATCCTCAAACAGGTAAGACACAAGAGCCGCGTAGCTTTCTGACACAGAACAATTATCAAGCAATGAAAGAGGACGAAGGGGATATTAAAAAGCCAACAATCAGAGAAGAGAGAGAACAGGTGAGAGTGATGGGAACGGGACAACAAGAGAATTGATAGCAGGTGTGCGAGTGTGCATGAATAGACAGGCACAAGAGGGAGACAGAGATAACACAGGAAAAACCCTGACACTCAAGCAATATGTTTTGCTCTTTTAATGTAAAGATCCAAGGGTAAGCTCCACAATGAACAAGAGAGGCTTATGAGAAAATGTTTATCCTGCTTCACTGAACCAGACTTCTTGTTTTGACCCTTGTTTTGTTTTGCTGGACTTGTCACAAGTGTGCTATCTGCCAAAACCTTTGGTTGGCTTCGTGCCCTGTGCTATTCAGGACCAACCTGGGAGGAACCACGGTGTGACCAAGAATTTCTGAATGAAAGTAATCCAGGCCTGTGTTAGCTGTGCGTCTGATCTTGAGGTAAAACTACCACTTAACTGTGCAACTCTCGGGAAATTGTCTTGGTTGGATCCAGATGACCAGGGAAGTGATCACATTCTTCCTTGCCTCCAAAAGTAACAAAGAAAGTGTTAGTTTTCAACACGAAACGTGAAGTTTATGTATAAACAAATTTCGAGAGGATCACGTGCTTATGATTGCTAGCAGCTGACTAGATGACTCCTAAACTACTATAAATACCCTGGGGTTTATTCCATTGCTATCTTCGTTTCGAAGAGTCCCCCCTTCCTCCCCTACTCCTCCTTCTTAGACGGGTGACACGGTGGCCCAGTGCCTAGCACTGTCGCCTCACAGCAAGAATGTCTCTGGCTCCTGGCTTTACCAAAACTAGCAGACATTTCTGTGTGGAGTTTGCACTTCTCCCCGTGCTCACGTGGGTTTCCCCCGGGTTCCCCGGTTTCCTCCCACCGCCTAAAAAAACATGCAATTAAGTCAATTGAACAATCCAAATTGTCAACATAGACACGCTTCTAGTTAGTAATTAATTTCAAGAGCATTCACTTGCTACAGCAGGGGAGTTCTCGAGATCTACCTGAGCTCAAACTCCCCTCCCGCTTTGCAACGGGAGGGAGCCCTGGGCTCGAGGATCTCATGAGCTCAGGGCTCTCTCCCGGGACAGCATGCCAAACAAGCTTTATAATTAATCATCAGCTAAGTGTGAACTCTTGAAACACAGGTGTTTACCATGTTTGTCTATGTACATGTCACATTTTCTACGTTGAAATCCTTTGATTTGTATGCATATAAACTGACCTATTTTTTTCTCATACAAGATATGCAAGTGACATGACCCTGCTTTGGGTAATGGAGAGGGCAAGAGTTGATTTCTGGTGGTGGAAGATGAGGTACCCAGTACCCAGGCAAGTAAGTGCTTTTTTTAGCCCTTTTTGGCCACAGGTAGAGTCAATGTAATGTCCAGCATTATGCATGCCAAATCTGGCAACCTCAGTGTAGCAGTTAAATACAACTTGAAGGCCATGCAGGTGTCTGCCATTCAATACCACTGCTGAACGCTGATGTGGTTGTGTGGTGAAGCCAAAGATAAATTTCTACTTGTAGACTGTTGGAATATCATGCCAATTCCATGCGTGTTCAATAAGAAAAGGCCTGGAGAGGGTTTTCTTTAATGCCAAAAATGTTTGTAATTTATTAGATACAAATGAATAATTGGATGACAGAGCTCTGGGTTATGTTACCCCCATGCAATACAAGAATTACATTCAAGAGGTTTCGCAACTAACATACATTTCCTGACTCCAGCATATATACACAACTGATCTTAACAGGTTGAGTTTTGGTTTAACGTCACTGATCAGTCATTCTGCAGTCCTTTGGCTCTTTGTAACCCCTAGACATACTTCCTCTTTCTGCAACCCTTCTCTGCATACCAGAACTGAACAATTACGTGCATCTTAAATATATTTTTTTTATATTTCATAACTTCTACAATGATCATGCTCCTTGTGACATGTCCAGACAGCAGTCTGTAACAAACCTAAATTTATTCTTATTCTGCTTTTTCCACTGGTCGGCAGTTCTTCTAAAAAGTATGCAGCACAGTAAAAAAGAGTAAGTGTATACACTTAGAAAAGACAATAGAACAATAGAAAAGATTGATTAATCTGTTGTTAGTCTAAACATTTTTCTAATTAAAAATTATGACCCAAATATAATACAAATAAATTCCTTTTTTCCTACAAGACCATAAAGAAAGTAAAGTAAAAAAGGCCAAAGATAGCATTGTTGCAGCACCTCAGAGCAAGGGATTAGAATTAGCATGGATGGATGGGACATGTCCACCAATATCCACCTACTATTGAAATGTCCCCGCCAATAATATAATTCAGTTTTAAAAAATTGCACCGTCACCATAAACCTAGACATGGAGAAAGGGTTCAGTCTAATTCGCTAGTCGAGTTTTACTGCCCCTAAACATATTTGAACATTGTGATTGGCTGTCACTGCTGTCATGTGTACTATATATTCTGATTAATTTAGGTTTCTCTCAGTTTGCGGTCGCACATGCAGATTATTTCTGGGACTGATTTTAAATTTGAAATATATGTCCATAAGTGCTCTATTTTAACTAAAGCTCTATTTTTTTGAATATTCTTGGGTCATTTGATTATAATTAGTTTTATACCGCCAGTATTGTGTTGTACAAACATATTTCCATGGTGTACATGCGATGATGGTGGTGTAAATATGATCATTTAGCTAATATTTGATTCGATCATTTAATAGATGATTTTTAAAAATGAAAAATAATTAATATCATTTAATAGATTTTTCCTCATACACATATAAAAATTTGTATAAAAATGTGCATTAGTACAATTTGACTTAATATTGTTCCCCGCTTGGTTGTAGTTTTACAAAACAAAATTTAAAAATATTAAGAAAACAATTGTCAGTAAAGTAAACTGCTTTCTGCTGTTCTTACTCTATCTGTTAATCGTTTGGTTAAGCAACAATTGATTGGGATAGAATGATAATTATTATTATTATGCCTCTTACTAAATTTCATTTTCCATAGCAATTTAAACTTCCCCTTCAATATGTACAAAAACAAACTAAAAAAGGAGCTTCGCCTTTGCATAGTCTGGGAAAGAATGTGCATCAACTACATCAGGTTTCACTTCTTTGTTGGGCTTAAATGTTAAAGCTATGGGTCCCACTTTATATTAAGTGTCCTTAACTACTATGTACTTACATCAAAAAAATAAATACAATGTACTTACTGTGTTTAGGATGTATTTGAGAACACTTGTGGTGCTTTTGAGTTGGGATAGAGGTTGGGTTATGGACAGGTTTGGTGGCATGGGTAGGTTTAAGGGTGGGTTAAGGTGTAAGGGATGGTCAACAGTGTATTTACAAATGTAATCACAAAAGTTAATTACAGATGTAATTACATACATGTATTTAATCAACCCTAAGTACACAGTAAATACATGTATTTACACAATAAGTACATTGTAAAAAAACTATTAGTTCCTATGTAAGTACATATTAGTTAAGGCCACTTAATATAAAGTGGGACCAAGCTATGAATTGTCAGTCACTGATATGCCCCCCGACAATTTCAGTTTGAGACCCATCCTTTAAAGGGATAGCCAAAACTACGATCCACCCAAAATTAAAAATTAAATCACTCTTCTCCAAACCAATTTGAGTTTTTATCTTCTTTTAAATATAAAGAAAGATATTTTGAAGGATTTTTGAATCCAGTAACCATTGAAATACAAAGCATTTGCTTTTTTTTATCATGAATTTCAGCGGTTACAGGGTTTCAGTTTTCTTCAAAATATTATTGTGATCAACAGAAGACGTGACTGATCACTAAACTGATTTAAAACAGGTCAAGGGTGAGAAAATGATGACAGAATGTCATCTTTGGATGAATTGTCCCTTTAATAAGAAGAAGACTAAGTAAAAGGAAAGTCAACAGCTCTCTTTGATAACACATTGACTGCACAGCTGCTGGTTGAACATCAGTAAATATGAAATTTCACTCTTATAGTTTTGGAATAAATACACACCAATGACAACATTAGGGTAACTGTAACGTGAATTTGCATTGGAAAAATCAAACATTGAACACTTTGGATCCTTATATGAGAAAACTCCACTGATGTTCAGATCATCGTGTCATTTTTACACAATGACTGCACGAATCTCCTCCATCAGTCTCTCTCTGTTGTTCAAGATGTTTTTTCCAGCGACGTTCATTAGGTCAGTGATCATCTCAGCACTGAAAGCTTGTTGGAAGGTGGCATATTTGCTCCTCCAATCCTCAAGTTGATCTGAAGAAGAGTTAGCAAACATTAATCAGGTCACAGCTGATAAATTCCAGTGTTATTCAGCTAGACGATCTTAACTTGCCTCCACAGTTGACCACATTAAAGAGAGGGATGTGAATCACTGTTGGAGTGTTTTGGCCTTTGAACACATAGAAGTCCTTCGGTTTCTTGACGTCCTCAGCAGTAATGTTGACTTGAGGGAAAGGGATGTTTAGTTTTCCGCAGGTTTCAGCAGCGTCTCTCACTGTCTGCAGGAGAATATCAACACAGCTTTAATGGTTTATTATTCTACAGTCCCTAAACTAATGAGCAAAACTGAAGAGTGATGTATAGGAATGCACATAACTGGAACACAGGTCTGCATACATTGTTTAAATAAAAGAACTATCAGATATTCAGTGTGAGAGATGTATAGAAATTGCATAGAAACATTCCTGAAAGTGACTGTAGACCAGAGTAAATGCTAATTATTTTCCTTTCCATCCTCTGAACACCTTCTTATGACATCTGCCTGGATTTCTCAATTTTTTGGCGTTGTGACCTGTTATGTAGTTTGTTTATTCACATGATTGGCTGCTGTTTATTTGCTTAAGACTTTTTCTCTTGTGTTTGAGTAAATTACCAATCCGCCACAAACATTTTCAATTAAAAGTTAAAGTGGGCCACAAAATTTTTTTTGGTTTAGTGAGCTATGCTTTAACAAAGGTGTTAAAATGTGCATATTTTCATTATATAAAGTTTTGTAAATAGTTTAAGTGCAAAAAACACTACTATTTTAAATGATTGCAAAAAATTTGCTTTTATCCAGTAGTGTGAAAGTGTTTGCCCTTTTACTGATTCCTTTTTTTTTTTGCATGACTGTCACTCTTTAATGTTTAAGGTCACCAAACAAATTTAAATTCAGGTCAGGCCAGATATTCTCCTTCATTAATTCTGCTGCGCACCAAAAATATCCTGGTTTCATTTATCACAGAAAGTCTTCCTGGTACTGAAGCACCAAAACTAGAGGGGTCTGGATGCAGACCTGGTGGAGTTGCAATATGAGCTGCATGCAATGCTGGTTCACCAGTCCTAACCCCACCCCTAATCATACCCCATCACTAGCTTCATTAAATGCATTGTGCCATCGCATCTCAAATGGATTCAGGTCAGGACTTTGACGAGGCCACTCCACAGTATTCATTTTTTTTAGTTTTCAGCCGTTCAGAACTAGACTTGCTGGTGTGCTTTGGATCATTGCCCCGCTGCAGAACCCAAGTTCACTAAAGGCTGATTTATACTTCTGCGTCAAACATCGGTGTATGCTACGACGCTGATGCATAGCCCTTCGCCGTGGCCGTCGCTGATGTGCACCTCTCAAAAAATTTAACTACACGTCGTAACGATTGGTGTGATTGGTCGGCTTGGTAGCGCTGACGAGTCTGGGCGGGACCAAGAGCCGCGTGAATGGTGCGAGCCTGATGGAGCGATTGTTTACAAGTGTGGAGTCCTGTGAAGTAGCTCCGGATGGATAGTTTTGTTTTGTGTTTACCTCAGAGTTAAAGTTGTTGCACGTCCGCCGCTTCCTACCTCAAAATGAGCGAGTTTGAGCCACTTGTACATCCTGGAAGTGTTCAGGAAAAGCAAAACAGCACCGAAGAAACTCGACACAGAGGAACATTAACACCTCACTGCCAACTAGCGTTCCAGAAGTGTTAATGCAGACCAACAGAGACAGCGCGCAGAAGTATAAATGCACAGCTACACGCGTTGCATGCGCCATGGGTTACGCCGGTCACTTGACGCAGAAGTATAAACCAGGCTTAACAGTTGGCCAGATTTTCTCACATACAACTGAGGTAGGATCCAAAATGCCGGTTTATTAAAAGTCAGGCAAGCGATGGTCAACACAGGTGCAAACTGATTTATAAAGGCAGTCCAGAACCATGGTCGAAGTAACAGGCGAGAGGTCAGAAGGCAAGCGGCAGACTAAGACAAACGGATAAGCTATGCTAAGGTCAAACCACGGAGAAACCAGATTAGGAAACGCGTTGTAGTGTTACTTTACAGTTAACAAGACTCGGCAAACTGAATAGGTGAGTGTGTGGCTAAAGTAGTGTGTGCAATCAGTCTCTGACAATCCTCAGGTGGTGCGAGTAATCAGTCTAGATGAGGAAGCATGTGTGAGTGTGACCGGAGTGCATGTATGAATATGTAGTCCAACAATGGCAGAATTGTAGTCCACGGTTATGGTGAGTGAGAACCAGCGATCTTATGGAATCCAATCACTGGTAATTGTGGCATTCACACAGGGCTTTGTAGTTTTGCATTTTGTTTGCTTTATAAATAGTCTTGAAAAGTCTTGATTTCAAAACTGCATGATGTGTTTACTTGTGTTGTCTTTGACTGATATTTTAGTTTTTTTGATAATCTGAAACATGTGTGACAGGCATGCAAAACAATAAGAAATCAGTAAGAAGGCAAACACTTTTCAGCAAATTACAGCTAAATTAATGGGATTTTTCTGAGAACCAAATCAAAAACATTATGTGCATCCTTAATTAAATAATACCATGAAAGGATCGCCTTCGCTGAAATCCAGAGAAATGATGAGGTCAACGTTTCTTTCTTTTCTCAGCACCGAGAAGTAGGGTGAGTTCAGCAACAGCCCGGCATCTTCATAGTCTCTGGTGTCACTTTTCAGAAGAGCAGTAGGCACCTCTTCATCTGAGGGATCACAGTGTAAAACCACTGTTTATTATATTATTCACACTCAAATGCCGGCAAACAGCAGGTCTGTTCTCACGTTTCATGTTGTGGAGAAAGTCATAATTCCTGCCCCAGATCCATTGAGCCATGCATTTAGAAATAGCCATCCGCATCCGAGTGCCTGAAATTTAACTTCTATAAATATTGTCTTTCAGGTAAATGCATGCTGCTTTGAACTTTGCTCATTTAGCAGAAGCTTTTATCTAAAGCGACTTACAAGTGAGGATAAAGAAAGTACTTTAAATCATCAGAGAGTAGAAGTCAATAAATGCTATGATGGGTCTATTTTACGAGTCATTTTCTCCTCCAAACATGCAAAGAGGAAATGGTGTATCCCAACAGGTGGTTTAATTCGATTACAGTGTAATTATACATACCTAGAGGCAAGCTTAGCTTCAATTTACACATGAAGTCGCACACATCCTCTGTGTATTGATTGATTTCTGGTTCTGCTTCTCTTTTATCACGGATATTCACTTTTTTCACTTGAGATATGAGCTGTTGTTCATCTCCAGAGAGCTCTGAGGAGGAAAAAGGTATGTGCATTATTATTAGCTCATCTAGTTTCTTAGCAGACTGCTAATTTCAGTGGTTTTGTGTGTGTGGAAAATGGGGCCAGATCATTATCTGACATGGAGGTGGTGTATGGGGGACAGAGCAGGTTATTCAATATCCTCAATAGTCAAAACTCAATACTCAGGTAGGCTGTGGCGTTGACACCATGCTCAATTGGTACTAATGAGCCCAAAGTGTGCCAAGAAAATCTCCCCCACACCATTACACCACCACCACCAGCCTGAACCGCTGATACAAGGCAGGATGGATCCATGCTTTCATGTTGCTGACGCCAAATTGTGAGCCGAGCATCTGAATGTGTCAGCAGAAATGGAGACTCATCAGAGCAGGCAACGTTTCTCCAATCTTCTATTGTCCAGTTTTGGTGAGTCTGTGTGAATTGTAGCCTCAGTTTCCTGTTCTTAGCTGACAGGAGCGGCACCCGGTGTGCTCTTCTGCTGCTGTAGCCCATCCGCCTCAAGGTTGGCCGTGTTGTGTGTTAGAGATGCTCTTCTGCAGACATCGCCTGTAACGAGTGCTTATTTGAGCTACTGTTGCCTTTTATCAGCTGGAACCAGTCTGGCCATTCTCCTCTGACCTCTGGCATCAACAAGGCATTTGCGCCCACAGAACTGCCGCTCACTGGATATTTCCTCTTTGTCAGACCATTCTCTGTAAACCCTTGAGATTATTTAAGGCTAGTATATTATAATGCAAGGATATTGTAAGGCAGGTATAACTGTAATTAGCTAAAATGAAAAGTAGCTAGTTCTTTTATCTAATTACACTCAACAATGATTCCTGCACACTTTAGGAAAGTCCTACCAGTCAGCTTTGTTCTGATGGATTCGTCAAGAGGAGTAGGATCCTGGCCTTTCAACACACAGATATTCATGTCGGTAAGATCCGTCAGCACCTGAGAACACTGGTCTTCTGGTGGTGTGTTTGGATCTTTTGAAACACACATTAAACATATGTAAACACTCTTTAATTACTTTAATGTAAGTTGTTTTCATCACAAAATTGTGTATTAGACATTTCCCCACTACCAATGTTTTGCATTGAAGCTAAAAAGAATGATCTGTTTTGTAACACTTCACACTAAGGTGAATGAGCATTTGTTATGCTGCTTCTATGTTTGAAATGCTTTACCCTTTTTGGTTTCCTCAGCAGGTGTTGATTGTGTAAAGAACTCTGTGGAGAAAATGAGATGGAATCAGTATTGATATTTCCACCAAACACTGCAACTTTATTCAGAAGTGAGTTTTAAAATGTAGCAGCACCTTGTATTTTTCCCAAGATGAAGCTGTGAATCATTTGTCTGTCACCTAAAGCACTGCCACAAAGACCTGCAGAAAAGGTCAAATATCATTTAAAAGTAAAATATAAATAATTATGACTAATACAGGGATGTCCAAACTCAGTCCTGGAGGGCCGGTGTCCTACACATTTTAGTTCCAACCCCAATTAAACACACCAGAACCAGCTAATCAAGCTCTTTCTAGGTATACTAGAAACCTCCAGGTAGGTGTGTTGAAGCAAGTTGAAGCTAAACTATGCAGGACACCGGCCCTCCAGAACCGAGTTTAGTAATCCCTGGTCTAATACATAAAATTTAGCCATTGTTCAGAAAAAAACATCTGTGTAATATGGTTTATTTTAACGACAAAGTATTATGTTATGATCTTTTAATTACTTTTTAAGATTTAGTAATTGTGCAAGTGGTTTATTTTAGTGTTCTGAGACATTGTTCAATGATAGTGTGTTTTCATATTGATAAGCTCTCTTGTTGCTTACTTTGCAGGTACAGCATGTCCACTTCAGGCTGAGGTTTGACCTTACGGCCGTTCTCAAACTGGCTGCCGAAGCTGGGAGTGTCCACAAATGCTCCAGTGAGGGAATAACCTGCTTCATATGGAGTGATCTCGAACCAGGGGTCTGTAGATGCAAAGCAGAGCATTATAACAGCTGACGTGAGCACAGTAACATTTTTTTTCTTGCATACAGACCTCCATCTTTGCATTGCTTGTCGATCACTGTGTAGATGGGAAGCGGGTCTTTCTTGTGCTGCTCCTGCTGATCACTGAGTGTGCTCTCATCCATCTGTGCAGATTTTTTGGACACTGATATCAAAAATATACTGATGATATGTTTTAATGTTTTGTTGTCATTGTGTCGTTTTGCAGAGATACACCGTCATATGCAGTTTGGCATCATTCCAACTAATTGTTAATAGCAGAAGCAACACAAAGGAATTGAATTTCCAGGATAATATTTTTCAGTGAATGTTGTCAGAAAGACAAAAAAGCTACAAGGAGAAAGAATGTTCCAATTAAGGAAATCATTAACAATGAGGGGAAGAACTGACAAGGATAAAAATAAATAAATAAATATATACACTCATTGGCCACTTTATTAGGTACATCTTAAGCCTGATTTATACTTCTGCGTCAAGTGACCGGCGTAACCCACGGCGCATGCAACGCGCGTGGCTGTGCATTTATACTTCTGCGCGCTGTCTCTGTTGGTCTGCATTAACACTTCCGAAACGCTAGTTGGCAGTGAGGTGTAAATCTTCCTCTGTGTCGAGTTTCTTTGCTGCTTTTTTGCGTTTCCTGAACACTTCCGGGATGTACAAGTGGCTCAAACTCGCTCATTTTGAGGCAGGAACCGGCGGACGTGCAACAACTTTAACTATGAGGTAAACAGAACAAAACTTTCCATCCGGAGCTCCTTCACTGGACTCCAAACTTGTAAACTTGCTCCATCAGGCTCGCGCCAATCGCGCGGCTCTCAGTCCCGCCCAGACTCGTCAGCGCTACCAAGCCGACCAATCACAGAGCTTGTGCGACGCGTTGTTGCAACGTGTAGTTACATTTTTTGAGAGGTGCACGTCAGTGACGCCGATGGCCACAGCGAAGGGCTATGCGTCAGCGCCGTAGCATACGCCGGCGTTTGACGCAGAAGTATAAATCAGCCTTTACTAGTACCAGGTTGGCCCCACTTTTACCTTTATAACTGCCTTAATATTTTGTGGCTTAGATTCAAGGTACTGGAAATATTCCTCAGAGATTTTGCTCCATATTGACAATTGCTGCAGTTTCCATGCACATCCATGATGCCAATTTCCCGTTCCACCACATCCCACCACATACCACATCCCAAAAATAAAGGGACGGACATGGTCAGCATCAATACTCAGGTAGGCTGTGGTGTTGACACCATGCTCAATTGGTACTAATGAGCCAAAGTGTGCCAAGAAAACATCCCCCACACCATTACACCACCAGCAGCCTTTACGGTTTATACAAGGCAGGATGGATCCATGCTTTCATGTTGTTGAGGCCAAATTCTGACCCAACCATCCAAATGTGTCAGCAGAAATGGAGACTCATCAGAGCAGCAACGTTTCTCCAATCTTCTATTGTCCAGTTTTGGTGAGCCTGTGTGAATTGTAGCCTCAGTTTCCTGTATTAAGCTGACAAGAGCGGCACCCGGTGTGGTCTTCTGCTGCTGTAGCCCATCCGCCTCAAGGTTGGCCGTGTTGTGTGTTCAGAGATGCTCTTCTGCAGAGCTCGGTTGTAGCGAGTGCTTATTTGAGTTACTGTTGCCTTTCTTTCAGCTGGAACCAGTCTGGCCATTCTCCTCTGACCTCTGTCATCAACGAGGCATTTGCGCCCACAGAACTGCCGCTCACTGGATATTTCCTCTTTTGTCAGACCATTCTCTGTAAACCCTAGAGATGGTTGTGTATGAAAACCCCAGTAGATCTGAAATACTAAATTCACATTTCTTTGAACTGCAGCAGATCTTCTTGATCATGTCTACATGCCTAAATGCATTGAGTTGCTGTCATGTGATTGGCTGATTTGAAATTTCCGTTAACAGTTGGACAGGTTTACCTAATAAAGTGGCTGATGAGTGTATAAAAACACATCAAACCAGGGAACAGGACTTGAAAAAAAAACAATAACCCCACTTTAACTAAATTCCATTCCCAACCAATAACTACAAAAATTAATTGTAAAAAAAAAACCTTTTTGTTGGCCTTCTCTTTTTACTGTCATCCATCAGCAACCCCACGCTAATGATGACGGACAGTTACACCAGCTAAAGGTTTGCAAGTCAAAATTGGCAAAACTTTCAACCAAATGTCTAGAACTCAACAAGAATCCTCATTTTAATCATGCTTGACTCTGGATCCTTGGTAAACTTCATCTCACAAGACTTTAGTCTCCGAATAGTCTCCGTCTGCTAAGTCAATTTCAAGTCCAAGAGTTCAGAGTTCCAACCATTCAAGGAAAACAGCTAGAGTATGAGGGGGTGGAATTCAATGCTTGTCTACCCAAATGTCAAGTCAGTTGTCTTCATCACCAATTTGGTAGTGAAGGGTTCTCCTGTGAAGTGACCCACTGAAGTAATTTTTTATGTGTAGAACTGTTTAACATCTGTTGTCAAACCAGATCCACCTCTATTATTTTGTACTGCAGGGATGTCATGTCAATTTCATCCGCTTATCCGGGTCCGGGTAGCGGGAGCAGTTGTCTTATAAGAGAACCCCAGACTTTCCTCTCCCCAGACACTTTCTCCACCTTTTCCGGGGGAATCCCGAGGCATTCCCAGGCCAGCCAAGAGACATAGGTCCTCCAGCGTGTCTTGGGTCTTCCTCGAGGCCTCCTCCTGGTGGGACATGCCTGGAACACCTCCCTAGGTAGGCTTCCTGAAGGCATCCGAAACAGATGCCCGAGCCACCTCAGCTGACTTCTTTCAATGTGGAGGAGCAGCGGCTCTACTCCGAGCTCCTCCCGGGTGACAGAGCTCCTCACCCTGTCTATAAGAGTACGCCCTGCCACCCTGCGGAGGAAACTCATTTCAGCCACTTGTATCTTAGATCTTGTCCTTTCGGTTATGATCCAAAGCTCATGACCATAGGTGAGAGTAGGAATGTAGATTGACCGGTAAATTGAGAGCTTTGCCTTTTGGCTCAGCTTTGGCTTACCACGATGGTCCGGTACATCGACCGCATTGCTGCTGCCACTGCACTGTTCCTCCTGTCAGTCTTACGCTCCATCCTTCCCTCACTCATGAACAAAACCTCAAGATACTTGAACTCCTCCACCTGGGGTAAGGACATTCCTCCAACCTGAAGAAGGGTCTGGCTGCAGACCTGGTGCAGTGCAATCTGAGCTGCATCCAATGCTTTCTAATGCGCTCACCTAACCCCACCTGTAACCTAAACTGTATCCTAGAGGCTGAAGAGTGGAAGTCGGATTGTATCACCTATGCTGGCTACTTTGCATTAAGGGTTATGCACCATGGCTTGTCCAACTATACTTCAGTATTCCTGAGATTCATGAATGAGGTGTTCCTGGAATTCCTTCACTGGTTTCTCACAGTCTATGACATCCTTATATACTTTTTGAACCTGGCCAAACATTGCCACCACGTACCACAGGTCCTCTAATGACTCTTCCAACATCATCTCTACTTAAAGCTGGATAAATGTGAATTACATAACTCCTCTACACAGTTCCTTCCATCACCAGCCAGAATAGCATCCAGATGGACTAGGGGAAAGATAAAGGCATTCTGGACTGGCCATATCCACAATACGTCAAAGACTTCCAATCATTCCTGGGATTCGCTCATTTTTGTTGGAGATTCGTCAAAGATTTCAGTCCATCACCATCTATCCTTACTTTTTTTCCTGTGAGATAAGCCCAAGTCCCTGCCCTGCAACAACACTGCTCATGAAGCCTTTGGATAAGAAACGGATCAGCACAGCTCCCATCTTCTGACATCATAATCTGCAAATACCCTTTGTGGTCATTGTTGACTCCTCCAACACTGGCATATAGGAGCTGTGCTCTCCCAAGTTGCCGGTACGTCTCCTATTCTTTACTTCTGTGGATTCCTCCCCATTAAGTTATTCCAAGCAGAGCAAAACTAGGACATCTGTAGCCTTAACTTGGCATAAAGTTGACCTTGGACAAGTGATGCCATTGGCTAAAGCAGGGGTCACCAGTCTTGGTCCTGGAGGGCTGGTTTCCTAGCAAAGTTTTCCTCCAACTTGCCTGGAAGTTTCAAGTATACCTACTAAGACCTTGATTAGCTTGTTCAGTTGCATTTGATCAGGGTTAGAGCTAAACTCTGCAGGACAACAGCGCTCCAAGAACAAGTTTGGTGACACCTGAGCTAGAGGGAGCAAGACATCTGCTTACTGTGATTACTGATCAATTTTTGCAATACTTACATTTAGCCAAGAGACTGAACCCATTGCAAGCCTCCTGGGGTCTATTCTTCACCAGGTTCCACTTTACCATCATTTACTGTCCAGGTAACCACAATATAAAAGCTGATCTTCCGACCAGACTCCTGATTATCCCAAATAACCACAGCCTATTTTTCTCCAGCTATCATTGGGTTTCATCCAATGGAACCTAGACAAGGAAATCTGTAATGTCAATCTCTCAAAGGCTCAAAGAGCCTGCTTCGCTGGAAGGTCTAGAAGAAAAGGTATTGATATACAACAATACATTCTGGACTTTATATCTACAAATTCCAAGCTCTGGACACCCTTGCAGCCAGTGGACCCCAAGACTTCAGTCTAGGTACTCGTGGCTGAACTGAAAATCCAAAAATGCCTCAGGTCAATCTGCCATGATGGCCAGCACAGTTGGAACTGCTTCCTCCCATGGTCCAAGTATGCACAGAACTCTTTCCACCAATATTCATATTTCTGTCAATATGTGTTTCACATGTTTCAGAGGAATGGCAGAACAAGATCAGAATATTACCTAATTTGTGCTTCACTTTCAGAATGAACACTTTTATAAAACCTGCAAGATTAGATATCATTGATTATAGTCACCGTCACTGACCTCTTTCACAAATGTTGTGACGGCCAGCACTGCCCAGACGTCAGTCAAGCTGAAGTAGTCTTTCTCACTGAAATATTTCAACAGTTTGTTATGTGCATCTTTCCAGCTGACTGCAGGACCGCTGATTCTGCTGATGATTCTGTCTTTGACCGTCTGTAGTTTAGTGGACCAGTCTGGTTCCTGATATAAGGAGGCCATGCACCTTCAGAAGAACAACACACTGCTCTCATTTCTGATATGCAAAACAATTCAGTGTGTGTGTGTGTATGTGTGTGTGTGTGTTACCAGGTGGATCCAGAGACTCCGCTCAGATAGAGCACACAGTCCAGAAGACCTGCTTTATCAAGCTGATCCAGGCATCCCAGCAATCCCACCATGGCTCTTTGTCCTCCTCCAGAACCCAGTAATGCAATGTTTGGCACATTTTCCTGAAAACACACACACATTCGTCAACTACAACTCCATTTGTTTGTAAGTTCAAGAAGAAATAGTCATGAAGTTTAAGATGTTTTACCTGATTGCAGCTTATGCCGATTTTCTCCAGGCTTTGCAGAACATCTTTTCTCCTTTTAGCTACAAACTCCTCCTCATTCTTATTCAGAGAGTGTGCGATTCGCACTTCACTGCACACACAGACCAAACAGGGCTGAATTTACCATCAAATATTTAATATACAGTTGAAGTCCGAATTATTCGCCCCCCTTAAATCTTTTCTTTTTTTTTATTTCCCAAATGATGTTTAACAGATTCAGGAAATTTTCACAGTATGTCTGATAATATTTGTTCTTCTGCAGAAAGTCTTATTTGTTTTATTTTGGCTAGAATAAAAGCAGTTTTAATTGTTTTAAAGCCATTTTGAGGTCAATATGATTAGCCCCTTTAAGCTTTTTTTGATAGTCTACTGAACAAACCATCATCATATAATAACTTGCCTAATTACCCTAACCTGCCTAGTTACCCTAATTAACCTAGTGAAGCCTTTAAATGTCATTTTAAGCTGTATAGAAGTGTCATGAAGAATATCTAGTCTAATATTATTTACTGTCATCATGACAAAGAGAAAATAAATCAGTTATTAGAGATGAGTTATTAAAACTATTATGATTAGAAATGTGTTGAGAAAACCTGCTCTCTGTTAAATAGAAATTGGGAAAAAATTAACAAGGGGGCGAATAATTCTGACTTCAACTGTATTTAAGGGTTGAATATAAAGTCTCAAGTACATTTTGAGTCATTTTTGACTACATTATTAATTATTGTGTCTATGAATCTGAGCTGGATTACCTTTCCTGGAAATTGGGTCCACTCATCTGTAATTAGTAAGTCGTCTGTCAACATTAAAATCCAACATTAAAGTTAAAATCTTTAATGTACCTTCAGACTTTGTCACATGCAAGTTATAAATGTTTTTAAAAATATACTCACGATTCTTGTCAAATCCTCAGGATCAGCAACAACACAGCAGCTGTTTATGTTTTGAAATGACAGAATATTATCTTTTATAGGCTGCAGATGAATATGAGGGGTGGGGTTGCTTCAGCTCAGGTCCTGTTTTGAAACTAAGCTGTTTCTGCTGCGTTACATGACTATGTTTACATTTTGTAGTTTTACCTTTATTCCAGACTTTTCATTAAAGAAACTATAATCCATTATTTCAAAAATGATCATGTTTTCCAATCATAGTAATATACAACTATTGTTGTTGGCAACTATAATGGAAACTCAGAATCAAATGTAATTTCATTGCTTTAAATAATATAAAATAATATTTTCTAGGACAGGATTCATAGAAATCAATGAAATTAATGTTTTATTTCAGCTGATTGCCATAAATTAATGTACTAAAATAACAAACTAATTCTAAAGTAAGTACATTTACTTAAAATATAAAAAATAAATAGCATTATTAAATCAATTTTAAACTTTTTTGTGAGAAATTGACTACAATTTTTCACTCAAAGATTTCTGTCTATTAATCAGTCTGGATTTTGTAAAAACAAACCAACAAACAACAGCTCAATTACAACAGTTTAAAAATCTAAATATATCCTGTGGGTCTGTGGATGAAAAACATCTCTGTGCATGTATTTGTATTGATTTAACTTAAGCTTTTGACACTGTGGTTCAAGAGATTTTATTATATGGACAAAGAAGTGTTGGTTAGACAATAGAGTCTCATGGTTTAAATCTTATCTTAGAGGAATATCTGTGTGTGTGTAGAAAAGGAAGGTATCAAATCAAATTTTATGAATGTGGTCATCGATGTCTCCCATGGACCAAGCTCTTGAACTCCTGCTTGGAGAAAGACATGTTTAAACAGTGGCTGAAACCTGTTGCTGAAAAATTTATTCTTTCAAGCTTTGTTTCTTCCCAGGTTATCTGAGTTCTGTTGCATGGTGGTGCTCCACTTATTTATTAAACTACAACTGTTTATTAACAACTGTTTATTAAGTTAAAGGTTTGATACTGATTAGAACTTGGAAGTGGCTATGAGGTCTTAAAATATTCTAATGAGACCTTTCAAAAGTCTTTAAAAGGTATTGCAATTACCTTTAGGATTCCTGCATATACCCTGGAAAGAGAAAAAAATCCGAATCTCCCATGAAACATAAATGGGTCGGGGGTACCACTAAGACCCTAATCAAAGTATTGTAGATTGTGACTAGGCATGTAGATGGTTAAAATATGAGGTGAATAATGAAGAGCAAGACCATGAAATCTTTGTAGGTCAGCATGAGAATGTTAAAAATCAATCTGAAACCTCACATGGAAGCCAGTGCAATTTCTCTAATTACTCTCTTACTAACATGGAGAGATGTGCCGTTTTGACCTGGTACTTCTTTTTATTCTCGCAGCTAAATTTTTGAACTGATTGAAGCTTATTTAAGGTGTCTTTACCATGTTAGATGGTAATATGGAAAATTCATGGTTTCAATTTTATGCAGATGACACTTTATTAGCCATCCTGAACTGTTCACCCTGCTGTGTATTTTTCCCTAATAGCACAATAGTTTTAACTCATTTAACTGATTTCTTTTCTCTTTGCTATGATGACAGCACATAATATTAGACGAGATATTCTTCAAGACACTTCTATACAGCTTAAAGTGACATTTAAAGGCTTAACTAGGGAAATTAGGCAAGTCATTGTATAACAGTGGTTTGTTCTGGAGACAATCAAAAACTAATATTGCTCAAGGGGGCGAATAATATTGACCTTAAAATGGCTTTTAAAAAAATAAAAACAGCTTTTTTTTTTAAATAAAACAATTAAGACTTTCTCCAGAAGAAAAATACTATAGGAAATACTGTGAAAAACTCCTGAATCTGTTCAACATCATTTGGGAAAATTAGAAAAAGAAAAAAAAAATATGCAGGAGGGCGAATAATTAAATATGTCATTCCTATTGCTTTGCTCCTACATGATCAGAGGCTCTGGATTATTTACAATCAGCAACTAATTCTTTCTTTAAGATGTTCAGAAAAATCACATGTAAGCATTGACAGATCTGAGTGCAAAGCTGAGTACTGACACTTATAGTTCATTTTCACATTCCTTTTTCAGCTGCGCTCTCCGCACCCTGTCATTATCAGAGAACCACACTTAAAACTGTGAGGAACTACTGATAAGGTGTGTATGTCATAGCGGATAACAGCCTTAATAAACACCCCATTTGCATTTCATATTGCCTTATTGCCTAGAACACACTGCGACACTGCGGTGTCAGAAGCGAAAGAAATTTAGACAGCTAAAATTAAAACATACCACTATTTAAAAACGCTGTACGTTAGTTTTTGACTCTTCTAAAGCAATTGATCTCAAACTTTTTTCACCAAGTAAAACCACTGGAAAAAAATTTCTATTGAAATACAGTAGCATAGCAGGCCCAGTAAAGAAGCTACAGCTCTGCACAGTTCAAAAATGTGGCAGATGAATTCCTATTATTAAGAATATTTATTATCGTCAGTCATTTATCCTGTGCACGCTTTTTTTGCATCTCAAATGCCTCTCACGAGCGGGTGTGTGCCGTTTGCGCCCGTGCTGTTCTCACGTAAAGCCACCGGAGGCCGCTGTCGAACAACCATCTGTTCGACTGACTGAATGATTGACTGGGCGGCCGGCTAATTAGCCGACCCACCCTCCTCCTCCTTCTCCTTCCCTAAACCCAAGCAACGATTTACAAAAGTTGTCCAGAAAAAGAAAAGCCCACGTCTGATTTTGACCTCGTTTTCGGATTTCACCATATCCTCGCCCTGTTATGAACTCGCTTGCTTTATTTTTTGGATTCTGTTTTTGTCTTACCTGATTTCTGGAACCGCTTTTCCCCGAATTCAAATGTCGCCGTTGTCATCGCTTCCCTTCTGGCTCTCCGCTCCGCCGACCAACACAACGAGCTAACCGGACAAACTGGTTGCGGCGGGAAAAACCTCCACACGGAGGTGAACCGTCAGCCGGCGAGCACAAAGAGGAGCAGCGTCACACCGCCCTGTAGCGTTCACTTGAAAAAAAGAAATGCGGCCATACATACCTCCGGCCACGTAAATCACGGTCTCCAGAAATGCCGCGGGGCTACGTTTTCAGAATGAGCTTGGGTTGGGTTTTATGCTACCTTTTGGCCAGGTCGTCATTGTAAATGGTTCCTAACTGACTTACCTGGTTAAATAAAGGTTATTGTATTTATAAATGACAAGGAACATTTTTTTTAAATTTGTTTATAAACTAATTTCGAGAGGCTTATGATTAACACGGCTGGCACCTCATTAGCTCTGTAATCTGCCCTATTAGATGATAATGTAAGAATTATAAATAACCAGAGATTTTTACTCCAGTTATCTTCGTCTTGAAACTTTCCCCCCTTCCCCCCCTACTTCCTCCCCTTTTTTCCAACAGGGCGACACGGCGGTCCAGTTGCTAGCACTGTTGCCTCACAGCAAGAATACTGCTGGTCCAACCTCTTATCGGGCCGGTTGGCATTTCTGTGGGGAGTTTCCATGTTCTCTCTGTGTTCGCGTGGGTTTTCCCCGGTTTTCTCCCACCGTCCAAAAACAGAAACCATAGCCAATCAACTAAACCAAATCATCACCCAAGACAACCTTAGTTTACACTTCTCACACGGCGACAAGCAGGGGAGTTCTCGAGACCTACCTGAGCGCGAACTCCCCCCTCGCCCTGTTACGCACCGTCTAGGGATGGTGCACAACATGAAAGACAAGACAAAAAAATGAATTCAAAGATTTATTGGGGTTTGAATTCGGGAGCTGACAAGGCCAAAATAACAAACAAAAATTCCTTTATATTAAATCTCTAACTTACCTGATCACAAATAAAAGAAAAGAAAGTACAATTCACTTCCCTAACTACCTAACACAAAAACAGAGGCAAAACGGTTTTACAAAGAAAATGGCGTCAAACTCCTTACTATCCCAATATATACACTATTTACAATCTATTTACAAAAACAGGCAACCATATTTGAAGGACAATCCAAAATCAATGTCAGCAGGCAACAAAGGTCAAACAAGCCGGTGGAACAAAGTATCATAAACAAAGCAAACACTAAAACAAACAGTACTCACAATTCTCAACATAATCTCAGAAGTCAAACAAAACAAACAGTACTCACAAATCTCAATATTCTCTCAGAAGTCAAACAAAGCAAACAGTACTCACAAATCTCAATATTCTCAGTCCTAACACATCCAAAAACTCTGCACTATACCACAATCAAACATTTCAACAAACACAAGCAAGTGACCAAAAACAAGATGGCTGCCAAGGAAGTGGTGTCATGGCTTTTTAAAACACTGTAGGCCAATCAGGATCAAGCAAGCTGGAAGTGGCCAATTGGATGTGTTCTAAGCAAAACAGGAACAAGAAAAAAAAACAGATGAGACAAGACAAACATAGGATTGTAACAGCCCTTCTAACTGGAGGGAGCCCCGGGCTCGAAGATATTACGCAAGCCAATGACACTTTATTGATCATCAGCTAAGTGTGAACTCTTGAAATTAATTCTTTAGAACAGGAGCAGAGTAATGCAATATTTTAAGTCGCAGTGATTATGGTTGACAACGGTGTCATTGATCATCTGTGTTGCATAATGAAATCAAGCATAAAGGATCATGTTCATGACAGATTTATGACAAATTGTGTTGTCTCAGTAATGTCAGGTTGTCAATAACAAAACAGGTTGAGATGTGTTTGTCAAGTTGCTATAACAAACATTGTCAGTTTTGCTTTTAAAATGATGAAACTGAGCAAATGACACTTCATGGCAGTTATAAGCATGCGAAAAATGTCATTTACGGTTACGTGTCATGTCATGTACGCCCCTTCAAGTGCTACCGATCATTGATATGATAGTCCTGTTTAAAATGTTTCACCATTAAGTGTAGCTGGGAGATGAATTTGGGTTTAAAAAAATCAAACATTAAAGACTTGACTGATGGCCAGATCATCATGTTTGTGTCATTTTTACCCAGGCAGGCCCGGATTGGCTAATCTGGAGGACCGGGAGAATTTCCGGTGGGCCGGTCTGTTTTGTGGCCGTGAGGGCCGATGTCCCTAGCTGTTTGCACTCTCAGCAGTCACACTTTTTTCATCTGTTTGTTTATTTGACTATATGTGATGGGGCGACGTATAGGCTTGGCACTACATTTCCCATAAGTCCGTAGCAGAGCGTAACAGGTGTCAATACGCGCTATAAATAGACGCACAACAGCATAGCGTGCTTTTGGTTGTCATTCATTGAGGCTACAAACAAGCGGGTATCAAGCTCAGGTAATTTGTTCTGTAACTATTATGGTAATAGTGACTATGCTCGTTCATTGTGTCAGGAGAGCTGTTTGTTTATTTGATGTCATCATTTCAAGTTTGATTGCATGCATTTAGAACAATATGTTGTTAGATCAGCTCTGTGTAACGGAGGATATAAAGTGCCCTCACGCATGGGATTTATTGCGAGGTAAGAAATTTGAGAAGGCGGGGTAAACAGTTATTTTATTGTGTTGTGTTCCAGAATCCCACCCGTGTTAATGGTGATTGGCCTGGTGACACAGTCGGCAGATTTTAACTGATATGCTACTTGTGTGAATTACATTCAAAAGGTAAAAGGAACTTAAAATGCTACTTACTTTAATATTTACTATTAATAATGTGATTATTTAAATAAAATGGTTTTATAGGTTCTCAAAGAAGAAACTCTGGATTGGGTTTTAATCCCTTTCGGTTAGATCCAGTTATGTAAGGTATTTAAATTTTATCCAAAGCCATTTTTAATGCAGATTTAATATTCCCAAATATTTATTAAGTCGTTTTTTGTGTTACAGGACTAGCACGACTATTGTTACCATTTTTGTTTGTTGATTTAGGTGAAAGGCCCTGTTTGTTGTGTGTTGTGTACAAATATTATTGTAACTTTTTCTTTTTGTTTTGTTATCCCCCTTGTGTTTTAAAGGGCAGCCGCTAGGTCTCCTCCGTGGGTGTGACTGGCACTGGTGAGGTGGTGGGACCCTTTAACGGTTTGTGGTGATTTGTGTGTATTTTTGGAGTGCTGTGGTTGCTGTAGTGTGATTGCTGTGCTACTGGGTGTTAAGAGCTACTCATTTGTTGCATCTTCTCACACTTCGTCCTGCCCTGTTGTAAGCCTGTGGTTTGCTCTGAATGTTTTGCTTTTTTTTGTGTTTGCTTTCTTTAGCATTCTCTTCTTAAATTGAAACTGCCCCATTTATGCAATGTTTTAACTAGTAACTGGTTTTGTACTTTATAAAAAAAACCTTTTTGAATGAATCATAGAGTTCTGATTAAGTTTTGTGGCTATTATTCACTCATCATTATCTGATGGGTTCACATAGCTTTACTCTTTTTATTCATTATTTTGCCGCAGCGCCGCTCTTTTCATTCATTTTCTCGCAGCCCCTTGAGCAAAATGCTGCCTGCAGGTTAACTAACGTTAATGATGATGATGTAATGTAACTATCGACCCCAAACAGTGGCACTTTAGTGAATATAAGAATTCAAATAACTGATATTAATGAATAATACACCTGCTTAATGAAAATCAAATGATTCACTTCATTAATAAATCTGACATAACTTGATCAGAAATTTTAAAAGGGGAGAAAAAGATTGAGCCATCAAAAGAAAGTAGTGCTGTGTCTTGGGTCACAAGTCATTACTTATTTTTTATTGCCATATTTGTAGCGCCATTGTGGTCCAGTGGTAGGCACATTGCGTCTTAACGCCGCGGACCCATGTTCGAATCTCACCTGTAATATTAGTATTAATTTATTTTTCATTTTAAGACATATAATACTGTTCTGGTTGTTGAACAATTGGATTTCTAAACCAGCTGTTTTCTTGAAAAAGACGTGATAGTGAAATTAGAAACTGAATTGGAATCAGTCGTGAACTGAGGTGGCCCGGTCTGGCTTGAAACTCCAGGGCTGAAAATGAGTCCCACTCCGGCCCTGTTTTTACCCAATAATAGCTTGGACCTCCTCCATCAGTCTCTCTCTGTCGTTTGAGATGTTTTTTCCAGCGACGTTCATTAAGTCAGTGATTATCTCAACACTGTAGGCTCTTTGAAAAGTGGTACATTTGCTCCTCCAGGCAGTAAAACTAATACTAACATTTCGTTTCTCTAATTGAAGGTTGAGTTGTGAGACCTGCTTTTTACAGTTGGATCATAAAAATATGCAGTGCTTTTAAACAATGAATGATGCATAAATTCTGAACTGTTGCTTCTGTAAAATATGTGATTAGTACACTCCATATACAGCTCGATTGCTCCCTTTTTACTTTTATTTTTGTGATGCTGGCACAAAGACTTTTTAAATATGGAAAAGGTAAGGTTACAACTAGGGATGTAACGGTATTGTAAATACCGTCATACCGCAATATTATTTTTTTTCGATATTACCGTAGTCGCATGACTCGGTAAAACTATAGGTCTTCTGAGAAAATTTGCTCAGGCGAATGAAGCGAACGGGAGGTAGCGGAAACTACAATTCCCATCAGCCCATGCTTGACCATCATCCCTTGGTCTGTTGTCGCTACAGATCCAGTAATGTGGAAATGGAGTGTGCTGCTAGTAGCGGGGATGAAAAAGAGCTGGAAAACCCTAAAGCGGGTGTTGTCGCCGCGCGCGTACTGAATAGCGGTGTTGTCGCGCGAGTTCTTATCAGCTGTGTTGTCGCACGCGTACTGAATAGCAGTGTTGTCGCGCGAGTTCTTATCAGCTGTGTTGTTGCACGCGTACTGAATAGCGGTGTTGTCGCGCGAGTTCTTATCAGCTGTGTTGTCGCGCGCATACTGAATAGCGGTGTTGTGGCGCGAGTTCTTATCAGCAGTGTTGTCGCGCGAGTTCTTATCAGCTGTGTTGTCGCACGCGTACTGAATAGCGGTGTTGTCGCGCGAGTTCTTATCAGCGGTGTTGTCGCGCGAGTTCTTATCAGCTGTGTTGTCGCGCGCGTACTGAATAGCGGTGTTGTCGCGCGAGTTCTTATCAGCTGTGTTGTCGCGCGCATACTGAATAGCGGTGTTGTCGCGCGAGTTCTTATCAGCAGTGTTGTCGCGCGAGTTCTTATCAGCAGTGTTGTCGCGCGCGTACTGAATAGCGGTGTTGTCGCGCGAGTTCTTATCAGCAGTGTTGTCGCGCGAGTTCTTATCAGCAGTGTTGTCGCGCGAGTTCTTATCAGCAGTGTTGTCGCGCGCGTACTGAATAGCGGTGTTGTCGCGCGAGTTCTTATCAGCAGTGTTGTCGCGCGAGTTCTTATCAGCAGTGTTGTCGCGCGAGTTCTTATCAGCAGTGTTGTCGCGCGAGTTCTTATCAGCTGTGTTGTTGCCGCGCGCGTACTGAATAGCGGTGTTGACGCGCGAGTTCTTATCAGCTGTGTTGTCGCGCGAGTACTGAATAGCGGTGTTGTCGCGCGCGTTCTGATCAGCTGTGTTGTCGCACGCGTACTGTAAAGCAGGACGGAGGTTGTGTCGCGTCGCGGGGGCACTTTTGATCATTTTGGAAGGGAACTTTCTATCCAAGACTAAAAAGGGCATGTGCACTGCACAGGTTGAGCACTGTGTGTGCACGTGCCTGCAAGTTGGGGAATACGACTTATAACAGTCATGGGGACTGCAGAAACACAGCACACTGTTCAGATTGATGCAGACATGAGACCTCTATCTCACTCATGGCTTGTCCTCTCAAGTGGGGGAAAGACAATGCACAGCGTTACCCACTGCTGTCAACCTGGGCCAAGTCATATCTCTCTGTCCCAGAAACCTCAGTCCCAAATGAGAGGGGTTTTTTCTGTTGCGGGGGACATTGTAAATACCCAGAGATACCAGCTTTTACCAGATTATATTTATATGATAATTTTCCTTTAAACCCATCTCTATCTAAGTGAGTGAGTGATTAAATGTTGAATGTGATGAGTTTTCAACAATACTAAATTGAAACTTTATTTTTTTACATGGTTTAATATTTTTTTGTTATTAAAATTGAAGGTCCTGTTTCAAAGCTAACAGATAGATGGCTAATTTGTATGTCTATGACACTTTTGGCACTTTTTTGGAGTATTTTCATAAGTTTAGTTTTTTCCTGTAAATGATTCAATAAATACCGTACCGTGACATTCATACCGAGGTATTACCGTACCGTGAAATTCTGATACCGTTACATCCCTAGTTACAACCATTTAGTTTGAATGGCTGACTCAGAAATTGTTTCATTAATTCAAGCAATCAGGAGAGTTTGAGGCGAGGCGACCTGGTCGATTACATGTTTTAATTATGAATTGCCTTCACATTAGGGGTGTCAAAATAATAGTTTCTTCGGTGCACCGCAATGCAGACGTGAATAATTCAGTATCGGTTCAGTAATAATCAAAACCGGTTATTATGTACTGAAGTCATTTATCTCAAATGTCGTGAGTGAGGCAAGCACGGGAATTTACAACACTCTAGATGCCAACTACTTAAACATAATTGCCATAATTTCCATGCAGTATGTGGGCCAGATTTAAGTGTCTGATGTGGGCCGGATCTAGGCCAGAATAAAAGCAGAATGTGGCCCAGAATAGGCTCAGTTCTGGTTTATTTGGTTGAATTCTGGCTGACATGTGGAATGTCTATGGCTTAAATGTGGCCCATATCTGGCAAACAGGAGTGGACCGCCCTATTATCATCATTCCATGCAGTATGTGGGCCGGACTTAAGTGTCTGGTGTGGGCCGGATTTGAGCCACATGAATTTTGCTATCTGGGTAGGCTCACACCTCTACTTCACATAGTCCAAAATACTAGAAAAACATTTCAAACTACCCAAAACGAAAAGGTAATAGTCATACTCAAGAGCCCTGGATTGTCCAGTCAGCATCCTAAACCACAATGATCAGATTTATAACAGTGAGCATTTGAGCTGAATTGCAATGACCAGGAGTAAACCTTCATTTCAGAGAACAGTTTATTAATTCGTCATTAGAACAGTGATGCAAACAGAAGTGGACGTGGAGTATATATATATATATATATATATATATAGTGGAAGTGGAAGTGGAGTATATATATATATATATATATATATATATATATATATATATATATATATATATATATATATATATTAATAAGAAGTTGTTTTGATTCAGTTTGCAATCTGCACAGTTGATTTGATTTTCAGATGTGCTGATTACTGAAATCAGTGCTAAAAGATTACACTGAAACTGAAATTATACTGATTATACTGAAAGATTTGAGATAAAAGACAAACAGAAAAGGTGTCAACATTATGCACAACTGGAAAAAGACTTTGCATTGAATCAACCACTGACATTTTTGTGTCCACACTACTGGGGTCTGTTCTTCGTACCTCGCTTAAATGATCTAAGATGATTTGGCAGATCCTGGATCTTTTAATCTTGATAACTGATCTCTGGCTAATTTGGTTCTTCAAAGAAGTTCGCGAATCAGATTAAAATGTCTGGATAAACTGATCTGAGATCGCTGCATGTGTTGTGAAGGACAGATCTATCAATCCTCGAAATCATGATCAGCAATGCAACGATTGGCTGACGGCACAGCAGCGTAATGACATCATCTGATTAATATTCAATTATCCATGTGAGCAAAATTACATCAAATTAGCAGTAAACCGTTTTTTAAATATGACACGCAATAACCTTCCACATGTGTTGTGAGCTGCAGGCTTTACACTGTCATGTGTCAAGACAAGAGTATTCATCATGAATTTAGTTCTACATTTAGAAATGATTTTCTTTATTATAGTAGCCGTTTTTTTAATTGGTGTAAAGAATAACTGGAGGTTTACAAAAGCATATTGGTAAAGGCGTCTGCAACTTTTGTGAAGCATCAAGTCACCGTCATATTAACTGTCAAAACATGTTTATGACAGCATTAATGTATTATTGCTTTTTAAAAAATTGACATATTGTATTTTGTGCATTTTTATTATACACAAATTGTACTAAAATGATCTAAAAAGTTCATATATATAGTTTAAAAAAGGTTACTATTTTCCCAAGTGTATATAATTACTACTGTAAGAAAATATCAGAATTGGGAACATACTTTCAGTATTTTCTTTGCATGAACTGAGCCGATCTAATCCTGTTTATATGAATTGAGCCTGTTGCCTTCCAGGTTTGATCTACCAGAACTGTTGCTATGACAACAACTCTTGGATCAGCTTTGAAGAACGAAACGATCCTGGATCGTGTCAAATCGTCAACATCTAAATCCAGCTAATTGAGTAATCCACGTACGAAGAACGGACCCCTGGTGTTCAGATCATCATTTGGGCCACTTTTACTCAATGATGGCTCTGATCTGCTGCATCAGTCTTCCTTTGTTGTTTGAGATGTTTTTTCCAGCGACGGTCATTAGATCCGTGATCTTCTGTGTGCTGTAAGCTCTTTGATTTGTGGTATATTCATTCCTCCAATCCTCAAGTTGATCTGAAGAAAGAGCGACACAGTTACACAGCTGATATATTCCAGTGTTATTCAGATTCAGGTCTTCAGCCGGGTCAGGCCTGCAAACAAGTTTAATCTGGCCCGCGAGATGATTCTGTGTGTTATAAAAATGAGCAGCAATATTTTAATAAAAGAAGCTGCTGTTCCAATTGTGTCCACTGGATGGCAAACGGTTAATTTCATCTGATAAAGCAGGGATTCTCAACCGGTGAGCTGCGGCCCGCTAGTGGGCCTCAGTGATCCTTCCGGTTGGGCCACAAGACAGCTTAAAATGAACTCTCTCTATAATACTATAGTTTTTGGATTTGATTATTAATATGCTTTCAAGAGTTCACACCTAGCTCATGACTTACGACAGCTCATTTGGCATGCTGTCCCGGGAGAGAGGCCTGAGCTCAAGGCATTCCTCGAGTCCAGGGCTCCCTCCCTTTGTGGGGCGAAGGGAGATTGAGTTTAGGGCGATCTCAAAACTCCCCCGCAGCTAGCCTAGGTGAACGTCCGTTTAAGAGGTCTATGATGCAGAGCAAAATATTTATTTATTTATTTTTTAGGCTTTGGGAGAGAACTGAAACCCTGGGGGGGGGAACGTGCTAGCGCCACGCAGAGATACCAGAAGCTCAAGTAGGGAGCCGGAGCCATTGGTATTCCTGCTGGTTGCTGGGCCGCCTTGCCACCTATTTTGGATAAAGGTGGAAGAAGGGGGAGGAGGGGGGATTCTTCAAGGCGAAGATAGTTGTAAGTGGAAAAGGAGGAGATATATAGGAATTTGGGATCCTTGATTGGAGGATCGTGATTTGCTAATATGAGCCAGCTGGTTTAATCATGAGTACGTACTCCTCTCGAAATTAGTTTAATAAATTAAGCTTCACTTGTTAAAATGAACAAAGTAATGCACTTTCTCCAGTTCTGTGATTGATAACTTCAAACTCGGCGCAAAGACAGCCTCATGATCGCGTCTGCAACTAGTAGACAACACGCAAGTCTCTTCATTCACAAACTATGCCTGAAGTAAAAGTGAAGGTCTCTCTTTGTGCATTATTGTGTGAACTATTTAATATATCTGCGTAGTTGTCTAAAATAATCTCCTGTGAGTGATTTAAACCAGACGCGCACCCATACAGGAGGATCTAGCGAAGCTCTTGTTTCTGCCATAGAATGTAAAATAAACTTGCAGATGAGCTTTAGACGCGCTCTGGCGGAGCTGTTCACTGATCCTGTCAGCGATCTCCTAATAATATCCAGCTGCAAACTCAACCGCCATCAGATCCCTGCATTTCAACAGATTTAGGGTGTTTACTGCATTTTACATTTGTCTGTATATTAAAGGGCCATGAAAGCCCCTCGTTTCAGCAGGGTGTTTTCACACCTCTACTTTGGAAAAAGTCAGAAAAGTGGGCGTGTCCAGCTCTGTTTAGGGGGAGTGTCGGAGGAAGAAAAGTGGGATGGTGTGGGTGTGTCTTTTTGGGCACGCGCGAGTTTCAGAGTCAAAACACACACCCCACACACACACATATACACACACACACACACAGTAGAAAGAGATGGTGTTTAACCTACATGGACATCTGTAGTCAAATTATTTGGCAAATTATTAAATGTTGGACTTTAACTGCAGTTTGGCTCTTTCATTCAGGGAATTCATTCATGCCCCTCGCGACAAACGAGATATTTTATTCGAGGATCTGCTCTAAGCGTGTATTTTCATGCAATGTTTGATACCGCACGGCGAATGAGAGAAAAAAAAACCCTCCGCATTTCCCGGAAACTTAGATGCACACGGCAGGTAGTGTCAGTGTGTTATTCCGGTCACAAAATGCGGTGAAAATCCTACACAAGGTTAAAGTTTGGTTGTGGTGCTAACATGTTTACACTCTGTGCAATAGTTAACTTAGTTCGATACGAACAAACTGAATAAACAAAGAGCACTGGTCGCTCACTTACCAAATCTGTAGAGACAGGACAATCACCAGCAACTAGAGCCGCGTCTTTATTAAGAGGAGACTACAGGCGAATCCGGATCTCAGCGTTTGCAGATGAGAACAGCTCTCAGGTAAACAATAATCCTCCTTAGACACGTAAGTTATTGTTGTGGAGCGTCGCGTACACTGTTAATCCACACGTGACTCCAGCTGAGCTCTCACAGAGAGAAAATGAAAACAAAACTTCACTGCAGCAAACTATAAAAGCAACACTTCACGCTTGTTTTGCCAACACAACGTGGCGTCTCTGTCGTCTAAACACTGTGACAGTAATGAATATTAATGAAGTTGCACAATAGAGCGCGCTGATTGGTTTGAACCAAGCTTTACTCATGCATTAATGCAGCACACTGTAAGACGTAATAAGACTCACTCTGGCACAGACGTCCAGTCTGCACGCTGGAATACATGATATTATCTCATGACCGTGACGCAGCTTCAAAAATTAGTTTCAAACCGGAAGTACGCAAAAACAACCAATTTACACTTTTTAGTGAAATATAGGTGTCCTAATAGTGTTTTTAGCAGTGTGGGACACATATATGACAGTCAACAGCTCAAAAAATGTGTTTTGGTGTTTCATGACCCTTTAAAAAAAATAGATATTTAAAAGTGGATATTTAGTCAGTTCAGCTTAAAGCAGAAGCTGCTCTTTTGCAATGTCCCTCTTGACCTGTGGTTCTCTTTGAAAATATATAATATATAATTAAGTTTTAATATATATAAAGTATATATATATATATATATATATGTGTCATTTTGACGTTGTGGAGCCCGCTGTTTAAATATCAAATGCGCTCATATGTGTGCCCATAGGCATTTTGGTCTAAAAAAAAAAGCAGGTGTGTTAAGGTACATTCTGGGGCGTTGCTATTTTGAGAAACTATAATAGATTATTCAATAGACCAGTACAAAGCCAGTCTAAAGTCCAGCGCAGAGCACATCAGTTGTGCTCCTCGCTTACACGCTGCTTAATACAGATGTACAGCAATATGCAAATATAAAGGGCTGAAATATTACAAAACATTATTTTCTAGCCTACAAAATATAATCACGATACCATCATGCCTTCATCTCGGGAGGCTTTTTCAGTTCATTCATAACAATTTGCTTTTGTATAATGTTATTATTATTAGCAGTATTATTTATTATATCCATATTTATCTTTGTTTTATTAAAAACAAGCTTAGATTTGTCCACCTGTCAGGTTTTAGACCGCATGTGTATTTGGAAATAACTCAGTATTTTGAACACACTTGGTCCTTATTGTTCATTTATTCGTTTGCTGGAAATTAGAACTGAATTTAGAAATAGTTTTGAAACAAATCTTTGCGCTTAACAAACGAAATTAATTATTTATAGACTAATGGTCCTGTCTGTACAACATGTTTCCCTATCCACAAGAGTGAAAGTGAAAGTAAAGAAAGAGGAGGTTCATCTCTCATTCTGGTGCTGTAGATGCCCTGTTTAACTGTTTACTCGCAACTGGTTCTTAAAGGGAATGGGAGATGAGACTCTGATTGGTTTATTCTAAAAGCACACCTATAACTCATTAAGAGAATAAGCTCAACCCTGTTAGACCATGCACCATGGCGCAAAGCGTCCTTAAAATAGCAAAAGTGGATTCAGGCATGACCTTAATGCGTTTGCGCCCTGCGCTTTGCACTTTGCGCATGAATCATCAAAATAGAGCCCTTAATTTTATATATAATTAAATTTAAATAATTTTTTTTATAAAATGCTGATAATAGAAAATAATAGAAGGCACAACAAATGTATTAGAGGTATAAATAAATAATACATTTGTACATAAATAATACATATATTTATAATAAATAACGGTTAAAATAAGCATTTCATACAAATATTTTAGAGAAAAGATATTTTTTAGGTGGGCCTACACTCTAAACAATAACTCAAGAGCTCTGTTACCACTACATAGTTCAATACATTATTGTAACTTAAAAATTCTAAAATGCTGATTAGATTAAAACTTTTAAGTTGCCAGAATAATTTTATTCAGTTTTCAGAACAGGAAAATATCGATAATTACATCAATTTAAAAATGCAGCTAATTTAAAGGTAAACATATCTGTCAGTTGCTTTAAAACAATATTTAACTTGTAGCAACCCAAAGAAATTGGGTCGATAACTCACACTAATGGAGTTGTTTTGCATTTTTAGGTCCACACACTGATGTTTTTTGGCTATTTTTTACACTGATAATATGGGACAGTACATGTTTTTGTTTTGTAAAACAATGAAAACCTGTAGTTTAATACAAATAAAAAACTACAGAAAAACAAAAATGTTTTATAAATGTATTTCTTACAAGCATGAACTGTAAATTTGAAAACAAACAAAAAAACATTTTTGGCTACTTAATTACATGCACATTTTCAAGTTTAGAATTAACCCCAAATAAATTAAGTACATAACACTGCATATAACGGTCTCCAGCATCGTCTAGTTATTACGGAGCCGTTTTGACAGGAGCAGTGATGTTCACGACGCGTCCAAGCATTTATATATCAAAATTAACTTTATTTTTCTTACAAATGCCACAAACAAACACGGTCAAAAACGGCCGCTATTCCTGCCAGCTGATCACCCATCACCAGTGAGCCCTTACGTAAGCAGGTGAGCTGATGTGACATGTAGGTGGAGTTTATCTATATCATTAAACCACTCGATCAGTGACACAGAATAATACTTTATAATATTATTAATCTTAATCATTCATGCAACAAATAAAATATAAATATATATAAATATCACAAATGGCTCCAACACTGGATTTGTTTTTAATTTTAAAATAAAAAATGTAAAAATGTCTCTGGTTGAAGAGGAAAATATTTAGCAAACATAATAAAGTTTGTTGTCTGATCTTCATTTTTGTTAGATGTTGTCGTAACTTTTATATATTAATGCAAACTGTTGCGTTAGTTTGTTTTGTTTTGTCTAAACAATATTTTTAGAGTGTACAAGCATTGATCAGAGAAAGAAGTGGGCCCAAAGTGAACTCCTGCGATAAAGAATCCTGAATCAGCATCAGTTTTACAGCCTTCTCAGGGAGAAAGAGCACATCTCTGCGCTGCCACACCACACTGAGCTGTTCTCAAAAGGAAATTTACTTTTTCACATTTTGTCAGTTTTGTGGCTAATTCGTACAAGTTTAGTCGTACGAAATAAAAAAAAGGCGTGGCACCCACACCCCTAAACCCAGCTATCATTGGTGGACAAGCAAATCATACTAAATTGTACAAATGAGACTGTAAGAGTCCATATAAATTAGCAAATAAATCAAAAAGTTAGGAATATCTGTGAGATTGTGTTGTCCTCACGCTCCAGCTTAGGGCCCTATCATACACCCGGCGCAGTGTGGCGCAAGGCGCGGCGCAATAGTCTTTTGGTAGTTTCAGCTTGGCGCAAGAGTGGTTTTGAGGCGTTGCGCTACGCTGTTTAAATAGCAAATGCATTAGCGCTCATTTGTGCGCTCATAGGCGTTCTGCTCTAAAAAGAGAGGTGTTCTGAGGCGGACCGCTGGCGCATCGCTATTTTGAGAAACTATAATAGATTTTTCAATAGACCAAAACTAACCCGGTCTAAACTCCAGCACAGAGTTGCACCTCACTTACACACTGCTTAATACACACAAGAGAGCAATAGGCAAATATCTTTACATATGAAAAACATTAAATATTAAGGATATATATAGGATATAATAGGAATAGATATAGGATATAAATATAAAGGATTAAAATATTACAAAACATATTATTTTCTAGCCTACATAAATATGAAAAATCACTGCTTTTATGTCTTCTTCATCTCGGGAGGCTTTTTCCGTTCATTCATAACAATTTGCTTTTGTATAATGTTATTATTATTAGCAGTATTATTTATTATATCCATATTTATATTTGTTTTATTAAAAACAAGCTTAGATTTGCCCACCTGTCAGGTTTTAGACCATATGGGGCACAGCATGTGTTTTAGGATATAACTCAGGTTTTTGAGCACATTTTGTTATTGTTTTTCATTTTTTCGTTTTTCTAGAAATTAGAACTGAATTTAGAAATAGTTTTGAAACAAATCTTTGCGCTTAACAAACTAAATTAATTATTTATAGACTAATTGATGTCTGTGCATAAAGGTTTCCCTATCCAAGAGCGAAAGTGAAAGTGATCCATTATCTCTCATTCTCACGCAGTAGATGCTCTGTTTAACAGTTTTCTGTTAAAACACTGTTCACTGTTTGCTTGTGAAATGCTCAGTTTTTCCACTTAGACTTACTTTGCGTCCTGTAAATAGTGAATGCGCTCTTGGTGTGACGCAGCTGGCTCTTAAAGGGAATGGGAGATGAGACTCTGATTGGTTTATTCTCAAAACACACCTATAACTCATTAAGAAAATAAACTCAACCCTTTTAGACCATGCGCCACGGCGCAAGGCAGATTTCCCGTCCTTAAATTAGCAAAAACGCATCCTGACACGCCCTGAAAGCGTTTGCGCCCTGCGTTTTGCGCTCTGCGCATGGACCGTCAAAATAGAGCCCTTTGTGTTTTATGCTGATCAAATTAAAACAAATCTGAAGTTGTTGTTTTTAAGATATAAATATACCATAATTTTACTGATCCAGCCCACTTGGGAATAGATTTACCTCCATGTGGCCCCTGAGCTAAAATGAGTTCGACACCCCTGAGCTAGACGATCTTAACTTGCCTCCACAGTTGACCACATTAAAGAGAGGGATGTGAATCACGGTTGGAGTGTTTATGCCTTTAAACACATAGAAGTCCTTTGGTTTCTCGATGTCTTGATCAGGAATGTTGACTTGAGGGAAAGGGATGTTTAGCTTCCTGCACGTCTCCGCAGCTCCTCTCACTGTCTGAAGTAGAAAATCAACAACGATTTAACACTCTGTAGCTCTGAGATGCTGAAACTCACTAGTAAACCTGTAGAGGATTATTTCTGCATAACATACCATGAAAGGATCGCCTTCACTGAAATCCAGAGAAATGATGAGGTCTGTGTTTCTTTCTTTTCTCAGCACTGAGAGGTAGGGTGAGTTCAGCAACAGCCCGGCATCTTCATAGTCTCTGGTATCACTTGTCCGCAGAGCAGGGGGAATTGCTCTATCTGAGGGATCACAGTGTAGAATGAGTCTGTTTATTGTTCACACTGAATTCCCAGACAATAGCAGGTCTGTTCTCACCTGTCATGTTGTGGAGAAAGTTATAATTCCTGCCCCAGATCCACAAAGCCATGCATACATTAATGCGCATCCACATGCTAATATCTGAAATTCAAATTGAATAAATAGTTCTTATTTTGTCTTTTTTTAGGGAACTGAACAGTTCTTTGGTGAAACTATATCTTTAGCTTTATAATACATGACTGGTTGTCTAAAAAAAACTAAAGAAGGTCTCAACATTTACTCGAATACAGTACCTACTACATCTGGTAACCAACTGGACCTGATCTACCTACTACGTACTGCTCCACTTGCTGATAACCCCAGTGGACACCTTAGACTAATTCCTCCTCACCCAAAACCTAAACCTCAAAGGCTGTCTCATGCCACCCCTCTGCTCCAATAGTCCTAACAATGTGCTCTACCTTGTCTAGGCTGGCCCACAACCATCCACACTTACCCACTTCCTTAACCCTAATGGATTGGTAATTGTCAATATAGATTTTGAATTGTTAATCTGATATCCCTCATTCAGACTGCCTCATCCCACCCCCTCCCCTGTTTTTGCCACTCCTGTTTTTGTTCTGTGTGCTGAGAGAGATCTCAGTGATCAGAGGTCCAGAATAATATTTTCCACCAATAATGATTCTACGGGCTCAAAGCCCAAAGAGAGTTGATGGGTGGAAACACACACAAGAAAACAAACCCTTACCCCAAAACTGACAGATTACCTGGCACTGCTCCATGGCCAAAAGTCGGCTTGGTGTGCTCCAGCATTAACCCTAGAAATCTGCCCTGTCTCTCCCAGGCCGGCTCACACCACCCCCTACACCCCTAACAATCTGCGCTCAATCATCCACTCCTTTAACTCTGACCCAAAAAATCTGCCCTACTTTGTGCAGGCTAGCTTATGACACCTATTCCCCCACTCAATTAACCCTAACCCAAACAATCTGCCCTACCTTGAGCAGGCTGGCTTATGACACCTATTCCCCCTGACTCCTTTAACCTTAACCCAAGCAATCTGCCTTATCTTGTCCAGGCTGGCTGGTTAAACCCATTCTTCCCCAACTTCTTTAACCTTATCCCAAACAATCCGCTCTATTTTGTCCAGGCTGGCTGGTTACACCCATTCCCCTGGCTCATTTAACCCTTTCCCAAACAATCTACCCTACCTTGAGCAGGCAACCTTATGACACCCGTTCCCCCTGACTCCTTTAACCCTATCCCAAACAATCCGCCCTATTTTGTCCAGGCTGGCTGTATACAACCATTCCCCCGACTGCTTTAACCTTAACTTAAACAATCTGCCTTATCTTGTCCAAGCTGGCTCATGACATCCATTCCCCCCAACTCCTTTATCCCTATCCCAAATAATCTGCCCTATCTTGTTCAGGCTGGCTGCTTACACCCATTCCCCTAACTCCTTTAACCTTAACCCAAGCAGTCTGCCTTATCTTGTCCAGGCTGGCTGGTTACACCCATTCCCCTTGACTACCTTAACCTTCACCCAAACAATCTGCCCTATCTTGTCCTTGCTGGCTGGTTATACCCCATCCTTACCCTGACTCCTTTAACCCAAACCAAACAATCTGCCCTGTCTTGTCCTTGCTGGCTGGTTACACCCCTCCTTACCCTGACTCCTTTAACCCAAACCAAACAATCTGCCCTATCTTGTCTAGGCTGGCTGGTTACACCCCTCCTTACCCTGACTCCTTTAACCCAAACCAAACAATCTGCCCTGTCTTGTCTAGGCTGGCTGGTTACACCCCTCCTTACCCTGACTCCTTTAACCCAAACCAAACAATCTGCCCTATCTTGTCCTTGTTGGCTGGTTACACCCCTCCTTACCCTGACTCCTTTAACCCAAACCAAACAATCTGCCCTGTCTTGTCCTTGCTGGCTGGTTACACCCCTTCTTTACCCTGACTCCTTTAACCCAAACCAAACAATCTGCCCTATCTTGTCCTTGTTGGCTGGTTACACCCCTCCTTACCCTGACTCCTTTAACCCAAACCAAACAATCTGCCCTGTCTTGTCCTTGCTGGCTGGTTACACCCCTCCTTAACCTGACTCCTTTAACCCAAACCAAACAATCTACCCTGTCTTGTCCTTGCTGGCTGGTTACACCCCTCTTTACCCTGACTCCTTTAACCCAAACCAAACAATCTGCCCTGTCTTGTCCTTGCTGGCTGGTTACACCCCTCCTTAACCTGACTCCTTTAACCCAAACCAAACAATCTACCCTGTCTTGTCCTTGCTGGCTGGTTACACCCCTCTTTACCCTGACTCCTTTAACCCAAACCAAACAATCTGCCCTGTCTTGTCCTTGCTGGCTGGTTACACCCCTCCTTACCCTGACTCCTTTAACCCAAACCAAACAATCTGCCCTATCTTGTCTAGGCTGGCTGGTTACACCCCTCCTTACCCTGACTCCTTTAACCCAAACCAAACAATCTGCCCTGTCTTGTCTAGGCTGGCTGGTTACACCCCTCCTTACCCTGACTCCTTTAACCCAAACCAAACAATCTGCCCTATCTTGTCCTTGTTGGCTGGTTACACCCCTCCTTACCCTGACTCCTTTAACCCAAACCAAACAATCTGCCCTGTCTTGTCCTTGCTGGCTGGTTACACCCCTTCTTTACCCTGACTCCTTTAACCCAAACCAAACAATCTGCCCTATCTTGTCCTTGTTGGCTGGTTACACCCCTCCTTACCCTGACTCCTTTAACCCAAACCAAACAATCTGCCCTGTCTTGTCCTTGCTGGCTGGTTACACCCCTCCTTAACCTGACTCCTTTAACCCAAACCAAACAATCTACCCTGTCTTGTCCTTGCTGGCTGGTTACACCCCTCTTTACCCTGACTCCTTTAACCCAAACCAAACAATCTGCCCTGTCTTGTCCTTGCTGGCTGGTTACACCCCTCCTTAACCTGACTCCTTTAACCCAAACCAAACAATCTGCCCTGTCTTGTCCTTGCTGGCTGGTTACACCCCTCCTTAACCTGACTCCTTTAACCCAAACCAAACAATCTACCCTGTCTTGTCCTTGCTGGCTGGTTACACCCCTCTTTACCCTGACTCCTTTAACCCAAACCAAACAATCTGCCCTGTCTTGTCCTTGCTGGCTGGTTACACCCCTCCTTACCCTGACTCCTTTAACCCAAACCAAACAATCTGCCCTATCTTGTCCTTGCTGGCTGGTTACACCCCTCCTTACCCTGACTCCTTTAACCCAAACCAAACAATCTGCCCTATCTTGTCTAGGCTGGCTGGTTACACCCCTCCTTACCCTAACTCCTTTAACCCAAACCAAACAATCTGCCCTATCTTGTCTAGGCTGGCTGGTTACACCCCTCCTTACCCTGACTCCTTTAACCCAAACCAAACAATCTGCCCTATCTTGTCTAGGCTGGCTGGTTACACCCCTCCTTACCCTAACTCCTTTAACCCAAACCAAACAATCTGCCCTATCTTGTCTAGGCTGGCTGGTTACACCCCTCCTTACCCTGACTCCTTTAACCCAAACCAAACAATCTGCCCTATCTTGTCCTTGCTGGCTGGTTACACCCCTCCTTACCCCGACTCATTAACCCAAACCAAACAATCTGCCCTATCTTGTCCTTGCTGGCTGGTTACACCCAGACGTGTCTTATCTTGTGAATTGTAAACATTCATTTTCTATTTTGCACCCACATTCGGTGTCTCATCCTGACTTGCTAATAGCAACCAGTCCCTCCCCTGTCCCCCTGCTTGCTTAATTATAACCCTCTAATCCACGGGTTTCAAACTCAGTTTCTGGAGGGCTGCAGCTCTTCACAGTTTAGTTCCAACCCACCTACAGGCCATTCCAATTGCAAACTCTGCAAGTATGTGCATACATCCAAAGTGTACTGATTCATATTCAGTCTTGCATCTCTTTTATCAGGGACAATCAGTTTTTCCACTTGAAAAATGAATTGACGTTTGCCTCCAGAGAGCTCTGTAGAAGAAAGCAGTGTTGTTACATGCAAATTATGCTGCATATCTTATATTGTATAAGCTAATTTTGATTAACATGTAAACGGCTATAAGTTTCAAACACTTTTGTTTTAAGTTTTAGAAAGAAAATCATCAAGTTTTGCAATCAATTGTGGGTAAATTTTGTGTACCCTCTCTGATTAATCAATAGAACACTATGCTTTCTAGCACAATTCTTGAAATCTTACCTTTCAGCTTTATTCTGATGGATCTATCCAAAGCAGTGGGGTTTTGGCCATTCAAAACACAGATATTCATGTCTGCTAGCTCCAGGAGCACCTGTGAACACTTCTGTATAGGTCCAAACATTGGGTCTTCTGAAGGAAACAAACATTAAACAAACATCAACACGCAATGAAACAACCTCAATGCAAGTTCTTTCCATTCCCCAATGATATCAGGTGATATCTAGCAGCCAATTGAAAATGTTTTGAAGTGAAACAAATATTAATTTAATGAAATTGAGGCTGGAAGGGCATCCGCTGCGTAAAAACTTGCTGGATAAGTTGGCGGTTCATTCCGCTGTGGCGACCCCGGATTAATAAAGGGACTAAGCCGACAAGAAAATGAATGAATGAAACTGTAACAATCTGTTCAGTAACGCTTCAAAATATGGTGCACAATTAAACATCAAAGATACAACTGTCAAAAGAGTAAAGTGGAAACCTGAAGAAATGCTTTACCTCTCTCCATTTCCTCAATCATCACACGAAGTAAATGTCTAAAGAACTCTGTGGGGAAATTCAGATGAAATCAGTATCGACTTTATAACAATCATATTAAGTGAAAAGTCATTCTTGAAATGCACCTTTGATTTTTTCCCAGAGGAATTTAGCAATCTCTACTCCATCTGCTAAAGCGCTGCCACACAGAGCTGCAGGAAATGATTGACAGTAATCAAAAACATGTTCAGTCCATATTTAATGAATTCTTACTTTATTCAACAAAAATTATATGACCAGGCTGGTTTTAGAGGGGTTTTGGCCACTTCCAGGCTGGTTTCCAGCCATTTCCAGCCTGGTCTTAGCTGGTCAGGCTGGGAGATGACCAGCTAAAACCAGCTTGATCAGCCTAGCCAAGCTGGGAGTCCAGCCAAAACCAGCTATACCCAGCTTAAACCAGGCTGGTCAAGCTGGTTTTAGCTGGATTTGGCTGGTCATTTTCCAGCCTGACCAGCAATGACTAGGCTGGGAATGGCTGGAAACCAGCCTGGAAGTGGCCAAAACCCCTCTAAAACCAACCTGGTCGACCAGCTAAAACCAGCCAACCAGCCTAGGCTGGTTTAAGCTGGATTTTTTAGCAGGGAAGTTTAACTGTTTCTACATGCACTGTTGGCCATATTTCTGATTGTATATTTCATATTAGTATATGTGAGGGGGCAAACTTTTCAAGATGGGTGGTGACCATGGGGGCCATTTTGAAGTCGGCCATCTTGGATCCAACTTTAGTTTTTTCAATAGTAAGAGGGTCATGTGACACATCAAACTTATTGGGAATTTCACAAGAAAAACAACGGTGTGTTTGCTTTAACTTTATTCTTTCATGAGTTATTTACAAGTTTCTGACCACTTATAAAGTGTATTCAATGTGCTGCCCATTGTGTTGGATTGTCAATGCAAGCCTCTTCTCAGACTCTTCACACACTGATAGCAACACCACAGGAGAAATGCCAGCACAGGCTTCCAGTATGCGTCGTTTCAGGTGCTGCACATCTTGTATCTTCACAATTGCCTTAAGATGACCCTAAAGATAAAAGTCTAAGGAGGTCAGATCGGGAGACCTTGGGGGTCATTCAACTGGCCCATGACCACCAGTGAACTTTTCAGGAAACTAGGAATGCTTGGACCTGACACCCATAATGTGGTGGTGCACCATCTTGCTGGAGAAACTCAGGGAATGTGCCGGCTTCAGTGCATAAAGAGGGAAACCATCATCATGGAGCAATGTCAAATATCCAGTGGCCTTGAGGTTTCCATTGATGAAGAATGGACCCACTATCTGTGTTGTGAAGATACAAGATGTGCAGCACCTGAAACGACGCATACTGGAAGCCTGTGCTGGCATTTCTCCTGCGGTGTTGCTATCAGTGTGTGTAGAGTCGGAGAAGAGGCTTGCATTGACAATCCAACACAATGGGCAGCACATTAAACACATTTGTATCCATATAAATGGCCCTCCCTGTATATTAATATTAAAGGAATAGTTCACCCAAAATAGATTTATGCACTTTGAGAAACTTCCTATCCTTTATGCAGCCTGAAGAGCGAAAATAAAATGTAAAAGCTCTCCGACTGTGTGTGCATGGCAGAAAACGTCATATAGTTAAATAAGTTAAATGATGTCGTAATGTAGAGAAAACTTTTACTCTCTTTAGAAATGAAGAGTGATGAAGAGATCATTTTTAGTTTTAGGTGACTACTATTCCTCTTAACACAGGCTCGTTGTGGATATATACCCCCATCTAAAATTCTGGAGATTGTGAAATAGGGTATGTCTGACTGCATTTTGTCTGTAAAAGGAACGCTATGAGGCGGTTGCCGCTGACAGCTTCTGCCAGGCCCGTGCAGAGACCGTCCAAAGGGCATGTGCAGGATAAATGTTTTGAAGACCGGGGGGTGGGGGGGGGTTGTACTGAAGTGTTTTTGCGCGTGTACTGAAGAGTCGTGTTGTCGCGTGCGTACTGTAAAGCGGGGGAGGGGGGGTTGAGCGCGCGTACTCAAGATCAGTGTTGTCGTGCGCCTACTGAAGGGCGGGAGGGTGTGTCGCATCGCGGGGGCACTTTTGATCATTTTGGAAGGGCACTTTCTGTCCAAGACTAAAAAGGGCATGTGCACTGCACAGGTTGAGCCCTATGTGTGCACGTGCCTGGCTTCTGCTCTTTTTTGCGCTTACCGCTTAGCTCCATATGGACGACTTTTCTGGTATTAAGAGTTTGAACAGTAGCTCATGGCATATGCTGATGGACCTGGGGACGTGTTGTGTGTTCAGAGATGCTCTTCTGCAGACCTCGGTTGTAGCGAGTGCTTATTTGAGTTACTGTTGCCTTTCTATCAGCTGGAACCAGTCTGGCCATTCTCCTCTGACCTCTGGCATCAACGAGGCATTTACGCCCACAGAACTGCCGCTCACTGGATATTTCCTCTTTGTCGGAGCATTCTCTGTAAACCCTAGAGATGATTATGCGTGAAAATCCCAGTAGATCAGCAGTTTCTGAAATACTCCGTCCAGCCCTTCTGGCAGCAACAACCATGCCACGTTCAAAGTCTCTTAAATCCCCTTTCTTCCCCATTCTGATGCTCGCTTTGACCTGCAGCAGATCCTCTTGACCATGTCTACATGCCTAAATGCACTGAGCTGCTGCCATCTGATTGGCTGATTAGAAATTCGCATTACCAAGCAGTCGGACAGGTGTACCTAATAAAGTGGCCGGTGGGTGTATATACTAATGACACTCTTGAGAATGTGGTAAAATCTGTAAACGTGTGCCTCCAACTCCTTTTCTTTTTCTAGATTAGCTTTTGAAAACACTATCGGTTGGGTTTAGGAAAGGGGGTGGGTGGGTCAGTTGGCTGAAGTGTGTGTTGTTGCGCCCTCTGGTGGAATTATGTGAAAAGCGGACACCCGCATGCCACACCCAAGAGAAGGTTGAGATCATTAAAAGCCATGCACAGCGGCAGCCAATGGTGGATTTGCGAAAATAAAGAATGCAAGCAGACGTAGCGGTCTCCAGAAATGTAGACAGGGGTACGTATCCACAATGAGCCTGGGTTGATTACATTAATTAACTCTCTTGTGTTTGTTACCTTGCAGGTACAGCATGTCCACTTCAGGCTGACGCTTGACCTTACTGCCGTTCTCAAACTGGCTGCAGAAGCTGGGAGAGCTCACAAATGCTCCAGTGAGGGAATAACCTGTTTCACGAGGAGTGATCTCGAACCAGGGGTCTGTAGATGCACATTATGCCATTAAAACAGCTGATATGAGCACTTTAACACTTTTATTCTGGTATACACACCTCCATCTCCAGACTGTTTGCACTGCTTGTCGATCACGGTGAAGATGGGAAACGGGTCTTTCTTGTGCTGCTCCCGCTGGTCACTGAGTGTGCTCTCGTCAATCTGTAGAGAATACAGTGCTTAGCATAAATGAGTACACCCGTCTCTTGCAAATAAACACTTCTATCCATCTCTTTGTGAATATAGTTAATTTATTTTAATGCATTTGAACAAAACAGTCTGATTATGTCCATTAAAATAAGAGTTTGGTACCTGAACATGTTTAGTAACAGTATGATAATACATTTAATTTCAAACCAGTCATTCAGTCATTTTCTTTTCGGCTTAGTCCCTGTATTAATCTGCGGTTGCCACAGCGGAATGAACTGCCAACTTATCCAGCACATATTTCACACTGCGGATGCCCTTCCAGCTGCAACCCATCACTGGGAAACATCCATACACATTTATTCCCACTGCTGCCAATTAAGCTAACCCAATTCCCCTATAGCGCATGTGTTTGGACTATGGGGGAAACCGGAGTGCCCGGAGGAAACCCACGCTAACAAGGGGAGAACATGCAAACTCCACACAGAAACACCAACTGACCCAGCTTGAACCAGCGACCTTCCAGCTGTGAAGCAATCGTGCTACCCACTGCACCACCGTGACACCCAAACGAGTTATTGCAAACAAATTACAAACTACAAAACTTCATCAGAATTTAATATTGTGTGTTTCTCTTGATTTGTCCGGCGTATTAAATGTGTGTGTCATATTTCCCCCCAGTTGTATTTAAACTGCTTTGTCTGAAAAGTAATTGAATGGGCTGCATGCACAGCAAGTGCCACTGATAAACTTCTAGTGAATGTTTAATGTGACTAAATCAACCCAAGCTCCTTCTGAAAACGTACCCCTATATACATTTCTGGAGAGCACCAAATACTTTGGCTCTCGGCGAAGGCGGTCACACTTTTTTTCCTCTCATTCCCATATCTGTCCTTGCTGGCTCCTCTTGTCTTCATCTTATTCTATGTGTGAGGCTCTTCCTGCTCTGCTATCAAAGGCATTTCCACACTCATTTCAGTTTTGTCCCCAACCCCCCCCCCCCCCCCCCCCCCCCCCTGCTCGTGAACGGGCATGGGGGGTAGAGAACAGGGCATGCAGCGAGACAACAAATGCTGAATATAAGTGGGAGCGGTCGGGGTTCGGGCTATGGCGGGAGCGGGGTTCAAAATGTAGTCCCGCGCAGATCTCTAATGCACACTCGCTCTCGTTTCACTCAAATGTGCCTCAGTTCATGCATTTCTAATGAAACTGGATGACTTCAGCATTGGAAATGTTTTGCTCTGATAACATGCCACGTTCAAAGTCACTTAAATCCCCTTTCTTCCCCATTCTGATGCTCACTTTGACCTGCAGCAGATCCTCTTGACCATGTCTACATGCCTAAATGCATTGAGCTGCTGCCATCTGATTGGCTGATTAGAAATTCGCATTACCAAGCAGTTGGACAGGTGTACCTAATAAAGTGGCCGGTGGGTGTATATACTAATGACACTCTTGAGAATGTGGTAAAATCTGTAAACGTGTGCCTCCAACTCCTTTTCTTTTTCTAGATTAGCTTTTGAAAACACTATCGGTTGGGTTTAGGAAAGGGGGTGGGTGGGTCAGTTGGCTGAAGTGTGTGTTGTTGCGCCCTCTGGTGGAATTATGTGAAAAGCGGACACAGGGCATGCAGCGAGACAACAAATGCTGAATATAAGTGGGAGCGGTCGGGGTTCGGGCTATGGCGGGAGCGGGGTTCAAAATGTTGTCCCGCGCAGATCTCTAATGCACACTCGCTCTCGTTTCACTCAAATGTGCCTCAGTTCATGCATTTCTAATGAAACTGCATGACTTCAGCATTGGGAATGTTTTGCTCTGATAACATGATTATCCTGCAGGGCTGTGTGATTCTGATTGGCTGATCAATGTCCTCAGGGTGTGTTTCCACCAAGTGTACATTTTATTACTATCAATGAAAAACACATGCATGCTTTCACTTTCTATCCAGTACACACACACACACACACACACACACACACACGTGCTTTCAGTGTGCTTCATACTGAGGCAGGACATGACCTTGTACCTCCAGTAGTGAGGTAAAACTGCAGCTGTCCTCTAATAAAATTAGTTTCGCTAATAGTAGACACACTCTGGCCAAACACAGACACTGCTACTCTCCTCATTTCTCTTTCTTTCTTTCAGATCTGGAATAAATAACAGTTTTTCTTGATTGCTTTGACTTATTACAGTTTTTCTTAGTTGTTTACACACAATTAGTTGTACTATAGACACAATTTCTACAACATGTAACTGATGCACCCACCCCCTGAACCAATTCTGCTAAACTACAAGCACAATTGCTGCTTTACACTCAAATTACAGGTTTAAAACACACTTTTTTCAAAACACTACTCACAATTCTCTGCATTTTACACAATTTTCATGCAGAAAATCTTGTGTTTTCACAAGGAACACACTGTCATTCACAATTGTAAAGTCAGACTCAGTTGCCTTACTTTGCATACTAACTCATCACATAAACACTTGTCCCACAGAGTTTCAATTTAGAAATCAGAGCTCATCTGGATCATCACTGGTTTACTGCCCACCCACAATTTTTAGTGGTTTATCTCCCTCCATATTCTCCATTCCTCAAACCTATTGTTACGTCCCAACCAGTCTAGGGTTGGTGGGAACAATAACAAGTGTAAAAAAAAAACAAAGAGATAAACTCAAATACTCAATTTAGGGTTTTCCCCTTCTCCTGTCCCAACAATAATCACAACGCTGATCAAGTAGTAACAATATTTATTATTTACTCAGACAACAAAGATAGAAGCATCTCTTCGGAAGGGAATCCAGGCCAAAATAATAAACAAAAAGACAGCTAACTTGCGGGGAAATAATTCTAACTTACCTGCTCAAATAAAAGTACCCCAAATAAAATTACAGCAAACTTCCCTTTCTCCCTTGCTGCCACAAACCAGGAGAAAACGTTTTAAAGTAAATGGCGATTCCCAACCTACCGCTTCTGTTTCTAACCAAAAATAATACATATAAATATTTAAATCAGAAAAGCCAATAGATTCAGATTTAACAGAGAGCCGTTTTAGAAAATAATTAAATTGTCAGTAACAGAAATCAATCAATTCACACCAAGTCAACCAACAGTTTGGGGCAGGAGATAGGAGACGCTCGGAACAACAGCGGCGACGACGGCGGCGACGACGACGACGACGACGACGGATATTTGCGACCTGCACCGAGCAGAAAGATCTCTCCATTGTTCCTCTCCTCCAGCTTATATACACTCCCACACGCAACACGGCTGGACCGCAATCAAGCGCAGCTCTAGAGGGAGGGGGAGAGAGAGAGAAAGCTGCGCATGCTCCACAGCGCACAACACAATATCAGCTCCAAATGCATAAACAAAACACAAATCTGTGTATATATATATATATATATATATATATATATATATATATATATATATATATATATATATATATATATATATATATAATAATATTTATATATATAAAATTAGCAAACAAATAATTAATACGTTCTATAACGTAACACTATTGAGGAATTGTTTTTCTGCCTGTAGATGGAAAGCGTATGACCGAAATCCACACACACGTATACCCCTTCTTCAAGCTATAGCAGTTGATGCTTTTCGTGGCTGGATTTGCCATGCAAGGTGACATTTCCCCCGCTGCTTGGCCAGACCAAAACAGAAAAGAGGATGCAGTATAGCTGTTTTTTTTTTTATAGCTGTTCTGTAAATACTTCTGTTGATGGTACATGTAGACCATGTTACAGTTTTTCTCGATTGCTTGGATGCAGTTGTCAACTGAAACTCCACATTTTCAAAACAGTTAACACACAGGCCTAAACAGCGGCACTCATGGTCAAAATGACACATTTTGCTTGCAAAAGGCACATATCGTGTCAAAACATTTAACATATGCAACAAAAGCTAGTTTTACCTTCAAACAACACAACTTGCAAACAAGCATATGAGCTCTTTCAATTACAGTTTTTCTAGTTTGCTTTGACCTGGTTAAAGAAACTAGGTTCCTCTTCATTTTCATTATCACTATCCCAGCAGAGCAGAGGACAGGTCTTGCAAATGTCTGAACGCTTTCTCATTGGGTTGACACATTTTCCCCACCATTTTTCAAAACGGTTAACACAGATGTCATTCAAGCAGTCCAAACTCCATTGTTTTAGTTATGGTAACCAAACAGAATCCATCTATTCCTAACTATTAAAAACTACCAACATCAGCGTGAAATCACTGAAGCACCGGTTTGACACTCCTTCACACAAATCTTCAATTAGCCATCATTCTGCAAACCTTATATAAACGATGAAAGCTCTGTGTTGTTCTGTGCCAGCATTGATGGAGGAGGTCAATATGGCTATGTCCTATACTCCCAATAGATTTGACTGTATATTAGTTTACATGTGTTTTCTCTAATATTTACAGTATTTTATTACTTTTGTCTGTTTTTTTATATACAGTATTTCAGTTTTCAGCCACAGTTTGAAAAATGTCATGAATTCAATATATATTCAATCAAAGCACATCTTATTCTTGATCCAACTCTTTGCAAAAAGGCGAATTTGACAGCCCAAATAGAGACAACAAATGCCATTGGCTATAAGCTACAATGGCAAGCAATGGTGGTGCATTTTGAGTTCTGTATTTTGTATTTTGTTGTCCATTGTGTAATGATTAATTGAAAGAGCTCATATACTTGTTTGCAAGTTGTGTAGTTTGAAGGTAAAACTAGCTTTTGTTGCATATGTTAAATGTTTTGACACGATATGTGCCTTTTGCAAGCAAAATGTGTCATTTTGACCATGAGTGCCGCTGTTTAGGCCTGTGTGTTAACTGTTTTGAAAATGTGGAGTTTCAGTTGACAACTGCATCCAAGCAATCGAGAAAAACTGTATAGCAGTTGATGCTTTTCGTGGCTGGATTTGCCATGCAAGGTGACATTTCCCCCGCTGCTTGGCCAGACCAAAACAGAAAAGAGGATGCAGTATAGCTGTTTTTTTTATAGCTGTTCTGTAAATACTTTTGTTGATGGTACATGTAGACCATGTTATCTACAACTTTGTGTTGGTTGGGATGAACACTGTGTACACAGTTTTTGAGGGGAAAATACAGTCAAATGTATTTGGTATTTGTGTGTTTTGTATAAAACAATATTCTGAAGTATTTTACAGTGCACTTCTGTAGGCCTATGTACTGTCTGTCTGTAGTAAGTGTAACACTGAACAAAAAAGCCTGACAGTAAGTCATTATGATGAATGGAGAAGAAGTGGTCATGGTGTTTTACATTCAGCACATCAGTGTTCAACTGTTCTTATAATTGTCTATTGATGTGATGACTTGTGTGTGTCATTTGAAAACAAAATACCATTTTGAGAAGAAATCACATGGTTTTGAACATAGAGTTTGATTTTGCAGAAGAATTGAAGAGTTTTGCCCAATGTGTGTGTGTGTTTTTTGATTTGTGTGTAGAGCTCTGACAATATGAGATCTGCTTACAGAAAATGTGTGTAAACAATTGGAAAAAACTGTAAAGGAACTAGGATAGTGATGATGGAAACTGAGTGACAGTTCTGAAAAAAGCTGCCTCATCTGTGTTGTTTTGTGCCAGCATGAATGGAGGAGGTCAATAGTAGCTGTAGTAGAAGTCAGAATTATTGATCCTCCTCAGAATTTATTTCTCTCATTCAAATATTTCCCAGATGATGTTTATCCGAGCAAGACATTTTTCACAGTATTTCTTCTGGAGAATGCCTTATTTGTTTTATTTCGGCTAGAATAAAAGCAGTTTTTAAGTGTTTAAAGCCATTTTAAGGTCAATATCATTAGCCCCTTTAAGCTATATTAGTTTTGGATTGTACAGAACAAACCACTGTCTCATGATGACTTGCCTAATTACCCTAAGTTTACCCAAATTACTCTAGTTAAAGTACATTATTGAAGGTTGTCACTGACCTCTTTCACAAATGTTGTGACGACCAGCACTGCCCAGACGTCAGTCAAGGTGAAGTAGT
>NC_133180.1:2700000-2722500 GCF_049306965.1 Danio rerio | reverse complement strand
AACTTGTTTGTCAAATATGTAACTTGCATGTAGTGAATTGCCATATATCAGATTTTTATATGGATTGTTATTATGCGTATGAATTTAAGCTGGATTACCTTTCCCGGAGTCTGGATGCACTCATCGTTAATTATTAACTCGTCTGTCAACATTAAAAGCCAACATTAAAATATAACTGGATATGAAAGGGTGAAAGTCTTACTCTCGCTGTTTTAAGTATTTTTTTTTAATTATACTCACGATTCTTGTCAAATCCTGAGGATCAGCAACAACAGCACAGCAGCAGTGTGTTCAGAACTGACCAAAGATGCACTTTTATATGCTGCAGGTCATCATGAGGGGGGGAGGAAACATTCCTCCATGTGGTTTCTTGTAAATGGGGGGATTGGGAGGAGGACTGAAAGTTCTGACATTAAGATAACATTAAAAGCAGGAACCTGTTTCTTTCATTTTTACTGCTACTTCATATGATTACGTTCCCTATTTGTGGATTTCCATTTGTTCCAGACTTTACATTCTAAAATATGTAAATATATTCGGGATGTCTTGATCAGGTTTTTTTTGGTCTCGAGTCCGAGTCATTTGATTTTCGGTATCTATCAATACAAAAACCTGATCTGATACTTCTATAATGCATTAATTCATTTTCTTTTCAGCTTAGTCCCTTTATTAATCAGGGGTCGCCACAGTGGAATGAACCACCAACTTATCCAGTCAATCATGTAATAAATAACATCAATTCTTTACCTCTTGCAATCCCAAGTTTACATATCTCACAGTTTGCTATGCAATGTTGTCACCATCAACTTACTTTATTCCAGCTGTTTTCAAGGCAAGTTCATACACGTACCGGCCACTTTATTAGGTACACCTGTCCAACTGCACATTAATGCAAATGTCTAATCGGCCAATCACATGGCTGCAGCTCAATGCATTTAGGCATGTAGACATGGTCAAGACGATCTGCTGCAGTTTAAAGTGACCATCAGAATGGGGAAGAAAGGGGATTTAAGTGACTTTGAACGTGGCATGGTTGGTGTCAGACTGGCTGCTCTGAGTATTTCAGAATCTGCTGATCTACTGGGTTTTTCATGCACAACCATCTCTAGGGTTTACAGAGAATGCTCCAACAAAGAGGAAATATCCAGTGAGCGGCAGTTCTGTGGATGCAAATTCCTTGTTGATGCCAAAGGTCAGAGGAGAATGGCCAGACTGGTTCCAGCTGGTAGAAAGGCAACAGTAACTCAAATAAGCACTCGCTACAACCGAGCTCTGCAGAAGAGCATCTCTGAACACACAACACAGCCAACCTTGAGGCGGATGGGCTACAGCAGCAGAAGAGCACACCGGGTGCCGCTCCTGTCAGCTAAGAACAGGAAACTGAGGCTACAATTCACACAGACTCACCAAAACTGGACAATAGAAGATTGGAGAAACGTTGCTGCTCTGATGAGTCTCCATTTCTGCTGACACATTCGGATGCTCAGCTCAGAATTTGGCCTCAACATCATGAAAGCATGGATCATCCTGCCTTGTATCAGTGGTTCAGGCTGGTGGTGGTGGTGTAATGGTGTGGGGGAGATTTTCTTTGGGTCCATTAGTACCAATTGAGCATCAACGCCACAGCCTACCTGAGTATTGCTGCTGACCATGTCCATCCCTTTATGAGCACAGTGTCTCCATCTTCTGATGGCTACTTCCAGCAGGATAACGCAGCATGTCATAAAGCTGACGATGAGTTCACTGTACTCAAATGGCCTCCACAGTCACCAGAGCTCAATCCAATAGAGCAGCTTTGGGATGTGGTGGAACGGGAGATTGGCATCATGGATGTGCAGCCGACAAATCTGCAGCAACTGTGTGATGCTATCATGACAATATGGAGAAAAATCTCTGAGGAATATTTCCAGTAGCTTGTTGAATCTACGCCATGAAGGATTAAGACAGTTCAACCCGGTACTAGTAAAGTGTACCTAATAAAGTAGTAGAACAATTAGAAGTAGAAGAAATTATTTAACATTAAGGAGTACTAACATTTATACAGTCTTAGCCATCCCTTTAAGAGTATCCATGATGCTGAAGTGGGGCTCAGTGAACCTAAAACCCCTGCATTAGATTAGAAGTTTCTGCGTTTTAATCATTTTAATTCTTTGTTTTTGTGTTTCGCTTTCTGTGATTAGTTTATGATTAGTTTTTAATCTTATCTTTTATGTAGAGCACTTTGAGTTAAGACTGTGTATCTAATGTGCTATACAAATATCCTTGCTTTGCATGTAATGATGTAGATGTTGAGGGGTCAGTCTTGTTTAGTGTGGGGGATACGCACGTATAATATCACACGTCTGCTAATGTTCTCAGTCTCTCAGCAGTTTCACTTCATGGTTTCGTGGTGACTGGACATGTCTAATGCAGCGTGCCTGACCAATAAAGAGGAAGGTCAAGGGGGATAACAGACCAGATTGTAGGAGACCAGAATTAAGAAATGCATTGATGAAGAAGTGAACCTTGCTGTTCTGTAGTATATATGACATTTCAGTGATTCATTGCAGTGATTTCAATTATTTATTTTAATTTCAAGTGATAGTTGGATTAAGCCGCGTTTCTAAAGGCACAACATATATTCATTAAAGTATCCCAAAACTACCAGAACAGTGTTGCTGACTTATGCACTTGCATTATTCAAAATATTTGCAAGAATGTTTAAATCCAGAGAAATAATGCTTGATTTCTGGTTTGGTTTGATTAATATTATTGACTCAACACTTCCAGCATCAGTCCCGTCCATTCATTTTTAACTGTTAAAAACCGCTCGTTATGCTGCTTGATCAACACAGGCTCATTCTGCATTTCGATAGACTCATTCCAACACTATGTGGAGGTGTGACGCTGTTTCTTTTTGTGTGTACCAGCTGACCGCTTACCTCTGTATGGATGCTTTTCTGATGTTTGTCCAGTAGCTCGCCGCTTACGTCAGTATTACCCCGACACCACCCAACCCGCTCCGATCTGGTATCGAACCAGCGACCATCCACATGGGAGTCGGTTGCTCAAACAAGGAGGCTAAAGACCATAGCCTCTAGCGCCTGTTACTAGAGCACCTTTAGAGGTCAGAGGAGTGAGGTTCACCTGCACAGCACACACTAGCTGGCCTCTGTTACACTCACCCCGCTAAACCTCACTCTCATTCGGGTCACGGCACCATTGTAACTCCGCCAGTCCTACGCCACCCAATCCGCTCCCAGCTGGTATCGAACCGGCGACCTTGCCGGTGGGTTGCTCTACCAAGGAGGCTAAAGACCATGTCCTCTAGCTCATGCTCGTCATCTGATGGTCAACTATCGCTGTAGCCACTGAGATAGTAGCCTGCTTTTCCTGCTGTTTGTACTGTGTTGATGGATGAGATGTCTGTCTGTTTTTATGTTCTGCAGAGCAGGAACCTGCTGAAAAACAGCATTCGTGCTGAGTCAGGCCCGATTGTCTTTTAATATTTTACTGTTTAAAATTTTTTATGATTAAATAAATAAATAGCGTCTGCCGCTAGAGCACCTGTAGAGATGACCGCAATAATGGTGTTCAAATTGGGCGAAGAACAGTTCCAGAAAGCAGGTAAGACAAAACCAAAAGCTGCAAGCAGCAATGAAAGGGACCAGTGCCCTCAGGATGACAGAGAATAGCGGATAATGATAATTTAAGCTGATTAATAAAAATCCTGAGAAAGTCACAGATTTATGCCAAACTTCTTTCTGTCAGCAGGTGGCGCTATGACTGTCTGTTGGCATGTAGGGCTCTATTTTGACGGTTCATGCGCAGAGCGCAAAACGCAGGGCGCAAACGCTTTCAGGGCGTGTCAGGACGCATTTTTGCTAATTTAAGGAGGGGAAATCTGCCTTGCGCCGTGGCACATGGTCTAAAAGGGTTGAGTTTATTTTCTTAATGAGTTATAGGTGTGTTTTGAGAATAAACCAATTAGAGCCTCATCTCCCATTCCCTTTAAGAGCAGCTGCGTCACGCCAAGAGCGCATTCACTATTTACAGGACGCAAAGTAAGTCTAAGTGGAAAAACTGAGCATTTCACAAGCAAACAGTTCACAGTGTTTTAACAGAAAACTGTTAAACAGAGCATCTACTGCGTGAGAATGAGAGATAATGGATCACTTTCACTTTCGCTCTTGGATGGGGAAACCTTTACACACAGACATCAATTAGCCTATAAATAATTAATTTAGTTTGTTATGCGCAAATATTTGTTTAAAACTATTTCTAAATTCAGTTCTAATTTACAGCAAACAAATAAATGAACAATAATAACAAAATGTGCTCAAAAACCTGAGTTATATCCTAAAACACATGCTGTGCCCCATATGGTCTAAAACCTGCAGGTGGGCAAATCTAAGCTTGTTTTTAATAAAACAAATATAAATATGGATATAATACATAATACTGCTAATAATAATAACATTATGCAAAAGCAAATTGTTATGAATGAACTGAAAAAGCCTCCCGAGATGAAGAAGACATAAAAGCAGTGATTTTTCATATTTATGTAGGCTAGAAAATAATATGTTTTGTAATATTTTAATCCTTTATATTTATATTATATATCTATTCTTATTATATCCTATATATATCCTTAATATTTACATTTTTTCATATGTAAAGATATTTGCCTATTGCTCTCTTGTGTGTATTAAGCAGTGTGTAAGTGAGGCTCAACTCTGCGCTGGAGTTTAGACCGGGTTTGTTTTGGTCTAATGAAAAATCTATTATAGTTTCTCAAAATAGCAACGCGCCAGCGGTCCGCCTCAGAACACCTTCCTTTTTAGACCAGAACACCTATGAGCGCACAAATGAGCGCTAATGCATTTGCTATTTAAACAGCGTAACGCAATGCCTCAAAACCACTCTTGCGCCAAGCTGAAACTACCAAAAGACTATTGCGCCGCGCCTTGCGCCCCATTGCGCTGGGTGTATGATAGGGCCCTAGATGTCTTCAGGAATTTTGTCTAATCTGTGAATTTTCAAAAGGATCAGACATTGTGCGGCTGAGTTATAGGTACTTCCTCCTCCATGGTAATACACTGAGGTTTGTCAGTTCCACAGACATGCAATTTCTTCACAATTTATCAGCACAAAGGCCTTTGGATTACACTGACAAACATAAATTCCATCTGATAACATTTGTGGGAGGAGTTTGTTCAAGTGTAAAACATGTCATTTCCTGTTTCCAGCAGGTGGCGCTATAACTGTAACTGGATATTGGCATGTAAACGTGTTCAGGTCAGGACTCTTATCAAACGTGTGAGTTTTGAGGCAGGTCGGGCAATCCCAGGTAGCAAAGAATTCTGGCCCAGATTTGGCATAAAGCTGGCACAGCAGGCATTCATCCGGCACTGGCATACAGCATGTGGGCCAAACGTGGCCCAGGTTTGGCAGAGGTGGCACCGTCTTTAGGGCAGCACACAATACTTGGGCCTCATCAAATGCAGTATTTGGCCCAGATGTTAAAAATGTGGGCCACGTAAGTTTGGCCCACCTTGACCCACTTTTAAAATGCATTTCAATTATTTTTGAGTAAATAAAATAAATTCTATCAATCAGGTCGCTTTGAGGAAAAGCGTGGGTTTATTAAGTTCAGTGCAGTCGTGACACATTAACATATCTGGCCCAGTTATGGGGTAACTTGGCTGAGACTTGGCCCAGATATGATACATGTTTGGCCCTTGGAAGCCAGACTTGGTCCAGTCATGAACCATAATTCATTGCAGCATGTGGACCAAGCAAAAGCTGATTGTGTGGCCAGATCTGGACCAGGGAAATTTTGCACATAGTAGCTGCGTCCCAAATCGCATACTTATGCACTATTCTACGCCATTTTGTAGTATAAATAGTGTAAGTAGTGTGTTCACACTGAAAACTCTAAAAACATTAAGTGCACTTTAATTACCCGGATGATGCACTCATTCAGCCGCTAAAGTGAAGTGTGTAATGATGGACACTTCACGCACTCAACGACCGCAGGTTTGCTTACATTGCGGAAGGGGCGGAGCTATCGGACGCACATGTTGGATAACTATTTATTTTGGATGGTGAAAGCAAAATTCTCCTACGAGAGTGATTATAGCGCCTCCCAATGGTGAATGCGGTTATACTCACGGCAGGTAATATTTGATAATTCGGTCGTTTATTTCACTGATTTGGCAACCGCCAAACGTCATCAGGGAAACGGTTTGAATTTCCGCTAAGTAAAAAACCATTAGTGTTCCATTTGGGACGACACTACATACATGTACTATCCTGTTGAGTGTGTAAGTGCATAAGTACATAGTGCATGAGTGCACAGTTTAGTGTGCCATTTGGGACGCAGCTATAGCTTCCTATTTCATAGCGAAACATCAAAGTTTGAGAGGCCGCCACGGACACACCCTTCGACGAAAACTCTAGTGCAGGGCTATTCAATTGGCGGCCCGCAGGCCAAACCCGGCCCCTGAGGCAATTCGATCCAGTCCTTCAATTAGTGTGACCAAGACATCAAAATAAATTTAGTTCAGTCGAAAAATGGCCGCTATAGTAATGAAGTGACGTGCGTCTGTTCAATACAGCGCGAGTTGTAGTTGAAGGCTGCGCAGAGAGTGATACCCCATTTACACTTATGCGTTTTAGTTTGAAAACGCATACGTTTTGCTACGGTTAGGCAATCCATCCACACTACGCCGGCGTTTTTGAGCGCCGAAAATGGAGCGTTTTGAAAACGCTGAAGAGACTGTTTTCATTCTAAAGCGCTGCTGCTCCGTCTCAGTGTGGATGAGGGAAAACAAAGACATCTGAAAGCGGAGGCGGGGCTGCTGAGATTTGCTGCCTGATTGGGGCTTTTGTGTCATTGCACAGAACGAAATTGCTGTAACTAAACATGTTATGCCACCTGTGCGCTAGTTCAAAGTTCTGAGCTTATACACAGAGACTGCGCCCCAAATCGCATACTTATGCACTATTCTACGCCATTTTGTAGTATAAATAGTGTAAGTAGTGTGTTCACACTGAAAACTCTAAAAATAATAAGTGCACTTTAATTACCCGGATGATGCACTCATTCAGCCGCTAAAATGAAGTGTGTAATGATGGACGCTTCACGCACTCAACGACCGCAGGTTTGCTTTTGTAGCGGAAGGGGCGGAGCTATCGGACGCACATGTTGGATAACTTTATTTATTTTGGATGGTGAAAACAAAATTCTCCTACAAAAGTGATTATAGCGCCTCCCGATGGTGAATGCGGTTACACTCACGGCAGGTATTATTTGATAATTCGGTCGTTTATTTCACTGATTTGGCAACCGTCAAACATCATCAGGGAAACGGTTTGAATTTCCGCTTAGTAAAAAAACATAAGTGTGCCATTTGGGACGACATACATGTACTATCCTGTTGAGTGTGTAAGTGCGTAAGTGCATAGTGCATAGTGTATAGTGTAAAGTGTGCCATTTGGGACGCAGCTAGAGGCTAATACGCACGCACACTGGATTAACTATAGCAGCAGGTCGTTCACATATCGTGTCTTTTCTGAGCGCAACTTTGTTATTTCTAAGGTAAGAATAAATAGTGAAGATTAATGAGATTTGATAACTTGAATCTATTTGTTTATAGAAGCTATTAATTGTAATAAGCTGAACTGTTTGCTAATTTATTTGCTGCTAATGTATACTATTATTTACTACTAATAATAAATAATGATAAAACATATTACTGATAACTTAACTGCTTATTTACAATGAAACAGCGTCAATAGAAAACAAAAAGATGCTTTAATGTGTTGTATGTTTTATAGCGTGTAGAATTAATACTGATAAATCCAAGTAATTTACTGTAGTATGGTTAAAAACATAATACTATTTGCTAGAAATTGACATTATGTTTTCATTAATATTTTATTTTGTGTAGAACAGATTTTTATCAGGTTTTTAATGTTTATTTTTGGCTGATCTGGCTCTTTAATTGAACAATTTGGAATGTTTATATTGAGTTTGTTGACCTCTTGTGGCTAATATGATGTAGCGTCTTCTTTTCTGCTTCGCGTTTTGCGTTTTGTCCCTCGCGCTCTGCCGTCACGCGTCGGTGTGGCGTCTGTATCGCAGTAGAAACACGTGTGTGAGAGAGTGTGTGTGTGTGTGTGTAAATGCGAGTGAGTGGATTTTTCTTTTAATCATGGAGTTTGAAGGTTGTAGCGGTTTTAGACAGAGACTCGTGCTGTCCACATTAAGTGGAAAACCAGTGAAGATACGAAACATCAGATCCAAAGACGACAATCCAGGACTGAGAGGTGCGTCACAAACACACACGCACACACAAACACACACTCTCTCTCTGTCAACAATCCATTACACTCATCTGTACTTTAAATATCTGTCAGGACAACACCAGAAATCTAGAATACACACCGTCGAGTTATTCCAAGATGTTAATGTTTTATAAATGTTTTACATATTTAATTAAATGTTTATTTCTGCACTCCATAAGTCTGCAGTTCAGTTTATTTATTTCTAATATTAGTAATAATGTTCATTTAAATTTTCTGTGTTTATACTTCACTGGTTAATTTTCTGGGCAAAAATCTATCTCGATTAATCGCACCAAAATAAAAGTTAGTTTTGACATTGTAAGTGTGTGCGCTGTGTGTATGATGATGTTGTTATTACGTATATTTAAATACACCCATGCATATAATTGAGAAAGTGTTCATATTTAGATAAATGTATGTGTATTAAATTTAATGTATATTTATTATAATAGTTATATGTAAAAACAAACTTTTATTTTGGATGGATTTTATTATTTGGATTAATTTTTGCACAACACTACTTATGCTTATTATTTACGATATTAATTATTTAAAAATTGTATCCACTTTTATCTCTGCATTATTAATTACACCTGTTTAATGGTTTTGTCTTCTGTTTTATTGTCCGGTTTGTTTTAATCTCAATGTTGTGCATTTTTTTTGTTTGATTTGTAAATTAAAATTTTCTTTCAACTAATTGTACTTTTCAAAATAATATCTACATTATTTTACCTAATGAGTCTCAGTTCTAAAAATGTTTAATTATTAAATATATTTTTTCAATAAGGACATTTTTCTGCAAAGCTTGAGACTAAAAGAATTATAAAGAAATTATAGAATTTTTATCTAAAGTAATTAATACAAATAATTTTTATTTTACTTTGTATTATGAAATATTGTTGATGCTTTTTAAAGTTATAAATCTCTATTATATAAATGCATTTCATGTTTACTAATTAAACAAGTTGCCATGAAATAGCATTGCAGCTGATCTGTAAATAAACAGTAAACACTTTCTCAAAGCTTGAATAAAACTCGTCCCATCAAACTTTTTGTTTTCAATATTTTATTATTAGAAATTTTTGCAAACATTCACTTGAAAATACACTTTTTCTTTTACATAAAACTTCCATTTTAACAATTAGACATTGACAAAAAACCAAACAACAACGTACAACAGTCATAAAAATTATATTAAACAAAAAAATAAATAAACATGCATTCCCCTCACCACCCACCCACCAGTGCTATCCAACAATAAACATGGGTACTAAAGGCGTAGTAAACATTAATCACAAGTTTGTAAAAGGAAAATAAAAGGGGACACATTTTTTCAAATAAACTTTTTTACTTATTTAAATATTTTTACATCTTTATTCTGTTTGCAAAGTCTGTTTATGCTCTGATGACAAAAACAACAAAAACAAAATGAGCTGAAATGGAACTCAATTTATTTCAGAAGGACAAAATCCTGCAACAAACACTCAATAAATAAGAACAAAACCTCTATAGGCATTTTAAGAACTTACTAAATTGGTAAACAACCAATTTAACTAGGGGTGTAACGGATACAACGGTGGATCCATGATTCGTATGGATCACAACCCATTGTTCAGAACACACATGCATTTTTTGTACTTGTACATTAATCCTAAATTTGTAACAATCACAGAGAGATCGCCTCTGGTGTCATTCAGATCACATGTATGAAAGCATTTCGGCTTTCCTGTAAAATATAATGATGACAGAAGAAGTTGTGGTGGGTTTCTTAGGTTATTAAAGGTGTTTTCTGTCACTGCTTGTTTAGTGTAAGCTGTAAGTTTAGTGTAACGATTAATTATTAAAAGATCAGGATCTTAACACCCACGCAACATCATTTATAAATGCAGCTGTTATGCAGATGTTTATTAATCCTTCAAATCGCTGCATTCAAATCTGTGTTTGAAAAAGGTAAACATCAAGAAAGAGGTTGAGTCTTTTAAGTTATGGCCTGTTTCCTCTGAGTGGTATGGTACGGTTTGGTTTGGTATGCTTTTATGGCCGTTTCCACTGTCAAAAGGCGTACCGAACCAAACCGTACCGTGCCACTTTTTCGGGAACCTTTCGAAAGGGTCCCAAACTGTAGAAAGGGTCCCAAAAGGTGGAGCTACACGCGCAGCTGAACGCTTTTGGTTTACAGAGATACGTCATTCGTAGACTCAACAAGCCAGAATGTAAACAAAGGACCCGCCATGTTTGAAATACTCAGCGAGAGATTACAGCGGAATAATAAAAACATATGCAGCCATGGTCGATCCTGCAAACAAACCCTGTCGTCGTCATGATAAACAGCCACAAAGCCATGGAGAAGAGCAGATTCACCCTGTGCCGCGTAGTTTTTTAAGAGCCAGTCTGAAGCCGGAGTGGTTTCGCTTTCTTTCTTGCGCTCGCCGTGCGACTCTATCTGAAATAACAAACTTCTTGAGCTGATAATAATAGTGTGCACTTGATTATTGACAAGCTTTGGAAACCCGATCCTGTGAGAAGCTGATAAACGCGAGAGTGTCACATTCAGAAAGAAAAGGACAAACGCGAGAGTGGAGCTTGGGAAAAAAAGCGGAAGCCAAGGAGCACGTTATTTCTTCAGCAAACGTGAACAAACTGCCTTGTTTACTCTTTATTATCACCTTTTGGAGTAATATGAACTGGGAATGATGGAGTGACTCTCTAACACAGAGGTTCTCAAAGTGGGGGTCGGGACCCCCCGAGGGGTCGCGGGACAATGAAGGGGGGTCACCTGGTGATTTTCAAAAATCAATTAATTTTTATTAAACCTTAAGACTTACTGTATTTTATCAATAACCTACTGAAGAGAAAAAAATAGTCGTTTATAGTTACTATAAACTGTATAGTTACTATAGTAGCTGATAGTTACTAGTTCTATTGGATTGCGACTTCTCGGGTAATTACATTATACTAAAGACACAGCAATACTGTCAGATGCAGCAGATTTTGTAACACCAGGTTAAACTTTCTAGCCCATTTACAGCACTGACATACATAAACAAAAACAAAGAATAGACTTGGGTCTATTGGTGTGTTTGTGCGCGTCACTGCATACAAGCTTTCTGTATTTATAACCACCACCTCAGAGAATATTGGGGGTCACGAGTCACTGGCATTGTCATTTTGGGGGTCGCGGGCTGAAAAGTTTGGGAACCCCTGCTCTAACAGAGGCTTTATGTGCTGCTGAAGATTACAGACACAGATGAGAGGTTTACTCTGACTGTAGGCTATTACTTTGTGTTGTTTTGAACCTAATTAAGGACGAAATGTCTGCTTTGTGTAGTTCTTCTGTTGTTGGTAACATATCGGGGACTGTAAGGGTCTGTATGTGTTCATATATGTTCATTTATTTATTTATTTAATATAATTACAGACGTTACAGTAGGCTATTTCGCACTGTTATTGATCTGCAGTTATAATCAACTCCTGTTTATAGAAAAGTTAGTAATAAACATTTATACACAAGTATTTATGTGTGTAAAGCGTCTGTTTTGTGAGAAGTGCTTTTCATATGATATGTGAACGACCTGTGCTGTGCAGCTTTATTGTAGACATTTTCTCAAGCGAAAATGACGTCGACTGAAACTTTGTCGTACACCACACCCACCAAAAGGGTACCCCTGCTAGTGGAAACGCAAGCCTGATAAAGGTTACCCGTACCGAACCGTACCGTACTGTACCAGTCAGTGGAAACGAGCCATTAGTGATGAAGTTACAAACAATCAAATAACACAGCAGTACTGGGAGAACAGTTTATAGTTTAGATGAAACCACTGATGTTTATGGTGAAGATTAAATCACCATCATCTGCATTTAACTTGACGCTCAAATGAAAGTTGTAGGCAGCAGTTACATTATTTAACCAATAGGGGGTGACAATCCATCCATATGCCGCTGAATAATTCCTCAGAAATGATCATCTAGCACTAGCTATGTTTCCATCCAAAAATGCGAATAAACTTTATGCATAAAACTCGATTATCGTATAAAAGTTGTGTGAATGAAGCATCGTTTTCATCCAACGCGTCAAAGCGAACAAAATCGTCACTTCCTGATTAACTGGCGCCAAATATCAACAGTAAAAACTGCATTTGCTGCAGTAGGAGAAGCTGCATCAATCTTTTCTACATGAATGCGCCTCAGAAGACAAGCCTGATATGCAGTGAGCGCGCAGTGAAGGTGTCAGACGCAGAGCACAGGCGCTCTTGATTCTGGAGGTCATTAATAATATAATAACATTAATACTGAAACAGTAAGGCGTTTTATAATGACCAAAACAACATTTCAGATGTTTTATAATGTGCTCAGCCTGACGTTTTGTCCATTCACACTCATTTTAAGCATCACATGATCTCTTTTAACAAAATCACATGACCTTTTTTAATGCGCATGCTGGAGTTTGTGCGGTAAAAGTGTTTCCATCGCAGTTTATGCGCATCTTTCCTTATCGAATAAAAAGTTTATCCTACCCAGTTAGGCGCGTACGTTTATTTATGCGCATTTTCAAAATTTATCCGCATCATGGCGTTTCCATCAACTGGTTTTTTATGCGCATTCGCAAAATGCGCATAAAATAGGTGGATGGAAATATAGCTACTGAAACATGAAGTTTTATGAGTGAAGAACTGAATCATTTATTGACTAAAATAATAAAAGACTAAAATAAATATGGGCTGTACAATTGATAATGCTAGATTTCTACATTTAAGCGTCATTAGCAACAGTAGTAGTAACGGTGAATTTTTCGCAGCACTGAATATTTTACCATTTATTTTATTTAGCTGATTAATTCTTCATGTTATCTTAAATAAATTACAGGTTCTCATTTCTGTTTGTTAAATCCAAAAGTGTCCTGCGGTGCTGTTTCTGTAATAAATAGAAAGCAAATGACATTAGGCTCCTCCCCTTTTTGGCTGATCCGAAAAACGGTCCGACCATGAATAAAACACCATAATGTGATCTGAACCGAGAGATGTGTGATCCGTTACACCCTTTTTACAACTTTACAAACATTACCTAACAATAACTTGTATATTATAGGACTGATGCTGAAGCTGTAATAATACTGTGTAGTGTGTCACTGAGCTCAGGGTGTGTGTTGTGTGTGTTGTTGTCAGATTTCGAGGCGAGCTTCATCAGGATGCTGGATAAGCTGACCAACGGCACCAGGATAGAAATCAACCAAACCGGTGAGCCTGACTACAGATTATACTGCTGGAGGGAATTATTGATTATTGATGGGTTGATTGACCAATCGATTTATTAGATGATGGGTGGATGGAGGTAGTTATAGATTGATTGCTATGATTGATGTTTTGATTGATTGTCTGATGCATTGTTTGGGTATTGGATTGATTGGTTTATTGATTGATATATAGGTTTGTAGATTGATTGATTAGATTGATTAGATGGATGGATGTATTGATTGATTGATGATTGAATAAACAGATATATGGGATTAATTAATTGATTATTGGTTTGGATGGATGAATGGATTGATTAGATATGTGGATGGATTAATTGATTGATAATTGAATAGATGTATATATGGGATGGATTGATTGATGATTGATTGTAGGGATGGAGGGATGGATGGATGGATGGATGGATGGATGGATGGATGGATGGATGGATGGATGGATGGATTGATGATTGATTAGATGGATGGATGTATTGATTGATGATTGATTAGATATGTTAATGGATGAATTGATTGAAAATTGAATAGATGGATTGATTGATGATTAATTGGATGGATGGATTGATGATTGATTAAATATGTGGATGGATAAATTGATTGATAATTGAATAGATGGATTGATTGATAATTGATTAGATGGATATATGGGATGGATTGATTGATGATTGATTGGATGGATGGATGGATTGATGATTGAATAGATGGCTATATGGGATAAATTGATTGATGATTGATTGGATGGATGTATTGATTGATGATTGAATAGATGGATAGAAGATTGAATGGATGGATTGATTAATTGGATGGATAGAGGAATCGATTGATAGATGATTGATTAAATTGATTGATTATTGATTGAATGGATGGATGGATTGAAGGATGGATGGATGCATTAATGATTGATTTGATAGATGATTGGATTGATTAATTGATTAGATGGATTGATTGATTATTGATTGAATGGATGGATGCATTAATGATTTTATAGATGGATTAATGGATGGATTGATTATTGGATAGGAGTGATTAATACAGTGTTTGAGTGAATGGATGGATTGATTGATCAGATATATGTATTGATTGTTTGAAGAGAAATTGATTGGATGGATAGATTGATGAATTAATAGATGATTGTTAGATGGAAAGGTTGATTGATTATTGAAATTGTTGGATGGATAGATGTATAGATTAATGATTGATTAAATGGATGGATTGATGATTGATTAGATGGATGGATGGATAATAAGTGCATGGTTTAATGGAGTGATCGATGAAATGTTTGAGTGGATGGATTCATTGATTTGATTGATGTTTGATTGGATGTGTATGGATTGATTGGTGATGAATTGATTGATTGGACGGATAGATGGATGAATTGATTGATGATTGATTAGATGGAAGGATTAACTAATGAAATGATTGGATATATGAATGGTATGATGGATTGATTGATAGTGGATTGATTGGATGGATGGATTGATTAATTGAATATGAATAGATTCATGGATTGATTAATAAGTTAGAAGGATGGATGGATGCATGGATTGATTGATTCATTGATTGGATAGATAGTTGGATGGATGCATTGATTGATTGATTCATTGATTAGATAGATAGTTGGATGGATGGATTGATTGATAGATTAATATATTGATTGATTGATGGTTGAATTGATTGATTGCTTGATAGTGGTTGCATTTATGTATGAATGGATTGGTTGACTGATGTATTGATCAATGTATATATGTGTTGTTGTGTGGTGATGCAGGAACGGTGTTGTTCTACCAGCCGGGTCTGCTGTACGGAGGCTCAGTGGAGCACGAGTGTAACGTCCAGCGCTCTGTGGGATATTATCTGGAGGCTCTGCTGATGCTGGCTCCGTTCATGAAGACCCCGATTAAAGCTGTGCTGAAGGGCATCACCAACCACCCCACAGACCCCTCCGTGAGACACACACACACGCACACACACACACACACGCACACAGAATCAGTTTTCTTCTATATTGGTTGTGATGTGCTCCGTCTTCTGTGTTGTCCAGGTGGATCTGCTGAAGGTCACTGCTGTTCCTTTAATGAAGAGGTTTGGCATTAATGGAGACGGTCTGGAAATAAAGGTTGGTGTGGACTGATGCTTTAGCGTTTAAGGTGTAATTTATATATATTTTAACTTGTTTTAAGATGCATTAACATCAAACTTTTGTATATTTTTCATTATATTTAACTGAACATCAGAATTGATTTAAATAAAGTTCATATGCTATCAAGATACACATTATATGTGTGTTTAATTACAGTGTGTATGTGTGTGTATTAATGTGTTTTGTGTGTGTATGTACTATGTGTATCTTTAATTACAGTGTATATTTATGTATATCAATATGTATGTGTGTGTGTGTGTGTGTGTGTGTGTGTGTGTGTGTGTGTGTGTGTGTGTGTGTGTGTGTGTGTGTGTGTGTTTGTATGTATGTATGCATGCATGCATGCGTGTATGTATATGTGTGTAAATATGTGTGGGTGTGTGTTTGTGTGTTATTGTGTGGGTATGCATGCGTGTGTATCAGTGTGTGTGCGTATGTGTATTTGTGTGTGTATGTATGCATGTGTGTGTATTAGAGTGTATATTAGTGTTTGTGTGTGCATATTTATATATATATATATATATATATATATATATATATATATATATATATTTGTGCGTAATTGTGTGTGTGTTTGTGTTTGTGTGTGTGTGTGTGTGTGTGTGGGGATATGTGCTTGTGTAAATATGTGTATTTGTGTGTGTGTGTGTATGCATGCGTGTGTATGCATGCATGTATGTATATGTGTGTAAATTTGTGTGTGTGTGTGTGTGTGTGTGTGTGTGTGGGGATATGTGCTTGTGTAAATATGTGTATTTGTGTGTGTGTGTGTGTGTGTGTGTGTGTGTGTGTGTGTGTGTGTGTGTGTGTGTGTGTGTGTGTGTGTATGTGTATGCATGCATGCGTGTGTATGCATGCATGTATGTATATGTGTGTAAATTTGTGTGTGTGTGTGTGTGTGTGTGTGTGTGTGTGTGTGTGTGTGTGTGTGTGTGTGTGTGTGCCCGCGTGCGTGCGTGTATGCATGCGTGTATGCATGCATGTTTGTATGTATGTATATGTGTGTCAATTTGTGTGGGTGTGTGTTTGTGTGTTATTGTGTGGGTATGCATGCGTGTGTATCAGTGTTTGTGCGTATGTGTATTTGTGTGTGTATGTATGCATGTGTGTGTATTAGAGTGTATATTAGTGTTTGTGTGTGCATATATGTATATTTGTGTGTGTGTGTGTGTGTGTGTGTGTGGATATGTGTATTTGTGCATGTATGCGTATGTATATGATTGTGTCTGTGAGTGTATATTAGAGTGTATATTAGTGTGTGTGTGTATGCATGCATGCATGTTTGTGTATATTAATGTGTGTGTGTGTGTGTGTGTATGTTAGTGTGTATATTAGTGTGTGTGTGTGTGTGTTTGAATGTATCTATATTTGTTTATATTAATGTGAGTGTCTGTGTATGAATGCATGTTTGTATATGTGCGTTTATTAATGTGTTTGTGTGTGTGTGTGCAGGTGGTAAAGCGTGGCATGGCTCCTGGAGGAGGTGGAGAGGTTCATTTCTCCTGTCCAGTTTCCCGCTCCATGAAGCCAGTTCAGCTCACAGAAGCGGGAAAAATCAAGAGGATCAGAGGAACAGCGTATCCTTACACTGAGACACACGTGATGAGCATTACTGTCACGACACCACTAACATGTCTTTAAGCATTTGGTGCTGTGATGAAAGAACACCGGCATTACAGTGAGCTGAATATTCTTGAGTCACTTTAAAAGTTAAAACACTAGATAAAATAAAATTACTCAGATTTCTCAGAAAATAAAACATCAGAAAAAGTCACAAAACTAAAATAAAAAAATCTAAAATATTAACTAAAAATGTAAAAATCTCAAAGTCACAGAAAAGTAAAAAACGTGAGTTCTTCACAATTTTTTTCATTTCCCAGAAAAAAAGTCACGGACAATTGAGCATCTACCGTCATATCATCCTGCAGGCCAAGACCGGTTAGGGCTGAGCCTGGTCAGTACCTGGATGGGAGACCACATGGGAACACTAGGTTGCTGTTGGAAGTGCTGTTAGTGAGGCCAGCAGGTGGCGCTCAACCTGTGGTCTGTGTAGGTCCTAATGCCCCAGTATAGTGATGGAGACACCGTACTGTCAGTGAGCGCCGTCTTTCAGATGAGATGTTAAACGGAGGTCCTGACTCTCTGTGCTCATTAATACAGGGTTCGTACGGGTGCTGGAAATCCTGGAAAATGCTTGATTTTTAATACAGTGTTTTCAAGGTTAGGAAAGTGCTTGAATTTTGTACAAAGTGCTTGAACCTGCTTGAATTTGAAATTGCAAGGCTCGAAATTGCGACAGTTTTAGTTGCATAGTGTCAGAAATCTTATCTATACAAGCTCAAAATATATATTTTAGGTGTAAATATTCATTTTGCGTAATGGTCTCCTTACTACGCACAAGCAGTGAACATTTTGCAATGAAAACTGGTCACACGGCAACAATTTTATGCACTCTCACAAATGCAGCGCTTAGAAATAGTTTAAAACAATTGACTTATAACTTATTTGCATACTTCATCTTAATAGCAGTAAGGGTCTTTTCATAATAATAATAATAATTCCTTACATTTTTATAGCGCTTTTCTGGGCACTCAAAGCGCTTTACACAGTGGGGGGAATCACCTCATCTACCACCAGTGTGCAGCATCCACCTGGATGACGCGACGGCAGCCATTTTGCGCCAGACCGCACACCACACACCAGCTGATTGGTGGAGAGGAGACAGTGATGAAGCCAATTGAATATGGGGATGGTTAGGAGGCCATTATGGACAAAGGCCAGTGGGCAGATTTGGCCAGGATGCCGGGGTTAAACCCCTACTCTTTTCAAAGGACATCCTGGGATTTTTAACGACCACAAAGAGTCGGGACCTCGGTTTAACGTCTCATCCGAAAGACGGCGCTCACTGAGTAGTATAGCCTCCCCGTCACTATACTGGGGCATTAGGACCCACACAGACCGCAGGTTGAGCGCCCCCTGCTGGCCTCACTAACACCACTTCCGGCAGCAACCTAGCTTTCCCATGTGGTCTCCCATCCAGGTACTGACCGGGCGCAGCCCTGCTTAGCTTCAGTGGGCGACCATGTGAGAGTTGCAGAGAGCTAGCTGCCGGCAAGCTGGCAATTTTCATGAGCTGCAATATTAGCTTAATCTTAGTGAATGCAAGCCCTTTTGCGATGGTGAATGCGCTGCAGTTGCACCACTGACAACATCGTGACTGAAGGATTAAATAGAACATCTTGTGATTAAATTGTGCGGCAAACGCTGTAAACTGCAAACTCCATCCCTCAGGCTTTATAGTGAATGGCTCGGACCCATAATGATTTAATTTGTTACATGAATTTTGAATAGCAATGCACATGAAATCTAATGAACGACTGGTCGTGAAAAGATACTTCATCCAAAAACTTTTTTGGGTGAACTCTCCCAATAAATCTATGCTCCAAAGTATTCAAGAATTTAAGTTAAAATGTCATATTGTGTTTTTTTAAATAGCACAATGGACTTAAACGTAAAAAAAGTACATACAGAACATATAAACGTAATTTACCGTGGTTGTTAGGTACTTGAAAAGTATAAAAATGCACCTTTAAAGTGCTTTAAAAATGCTGGAATTTGAAGTTGGAAAAGGTGTAAGAACCCTGTTAATAATCCCATGGCACTTCTGGTAAATATTAGGGGTGTAACCCTGGTGTACTGGCCAAATTCACTCCATCGGCCCTTACCCATCATGGCCCCCTAATCATCCCCATTCACTGAATTGGCTCTATCACTGTCTCCCCTCTATCAATAGCTGGTGTGTGGTGAAGCACTGGCGCCGTTGTCCTGTGGCTGCTGTCGCATCATTTAAGTGGAGCTGCACACTGGTGGTGGTGTGGAGAGACCCCCCTCGTGACTGTGAGGTGCTTTGGGTGTATGGCCATACACAATAAATGCGCTATATAAATACACATGCTACGTTACATCTCAAATATTCACAAAAACAGAAATCAAATTAAAAAGTCCCCAAAATGTCACAAAAGTGTACAAATGTGAAAAGTTTTTCGAAAAGTAAACAATTTTTTAAGAGTCACAAAATAAAGAAAAGTCACAAAATTTAGAAATCCCCCAAAACAAAACAAATTAAGCATCTCAAAAAGTCACAAACAAAAAATTAAAAAAGAAAAATACTTAAAGTAGCAAAACATTTAAACGAAATTCCCAAATTGTCATTGTCAACCATTACTGCATCCAAAATGGTGAAAAGCCTTGGAGTAACGATTGATGACCAACTAAACTTCTCTGACCACATTTCTAGAACTGCTCGATCGTGCAGATTCGCACTCTATAACATCAGAAAGATCCGACCCTTCCTATCTGAACATGCAGCTCAACTCCTTGTTCAAGCTCTTGTTCTCTCCAGACTGGACTATTGCAACTCTCTACTTGCCGGGCTTCCAGCTAACTCTATCAAGCCTCTTCAGCTGCTCCAGAACGCAGCAGCACGAGTGGTCTTTAATGAACCTAAAAGAGCACATGTCACTCCGCTGCTCATCCGTTTGCACTGGCTGCCAGTTGCTGCTCGCATCAAATTCAAAGCTCTGATGTTTGCTTACAAAGTGACTTCTGGCTTTGCTCCTTCTTATCTGCTCTCGCTTCTGCAGATGTATGTGCCCTCCAGAAACTTGCGTTCTGTGAATGAACGTCGCCTCGTGGTTCCATCCCAAAGAGGGAAGAAATCACTTTCGCGAACTCTCGCATTCAATCTGCCCAGTTGATGGAATGAACTCCCTAACTGCATCAGAACAGCAGAGTCACTCGCTGTCTTCAAGAAACGAGTAAAAACTCAACTATTTAGTCTCCACTTTCCTTACTAATCTGCAATTGCCTCTCTGGCTCCTCCACTAACTACAAAAAAATAAAAAACTCGTACTAATGTTCTGCCTCTTACACTTTACAGACCTGAAACTTGCCTACAGCACTTATCCATTGTTGCTCTTATAGTTGTGTAAATTGCTTCCTTGTCCTCATTTGTAAGTCGCTTTGGATAAAAGCGTCTGCTAAATGACTAAATGTAAATGTCATGGAAAATAAAAAATATCAGAAAATGGAGAAAATCTGAAAGTCTAAGAAAATTAAAAACAAAAACCAAAAAGTCATGAAAAATTTCCAAAAGTTGCAGAAAAATAAAAAAAAATCTAAAAATGTAGCAGAAAAAAAATAATTACGGAAAATTGAAAAAAATATCAAAGTTTTAAAAAATAAATAAAATCAGAAACGTCACAAAAATCTCCAAACAAATCAAGTGACAAAACATGAAACAATCCCCAAAAAGTCAGTATTAACGGTCCTGTGAAGCAATCAGAAAATTCATTCACTCATTTTCTTTTAGGCTTAGTTCCTTTATTAACCCTGGGTCGCCACAGCGAAATGAACCGCCAACTTATCCAGCATATGTTGTACACAGTGGATGCCCTTCCAGCTGCAACCCATCACTGGGAAACACCCATACACTCTCATTCACACACATACACTAGGAACAATTTTAGTTAATCAATTCCTCTATGGCGCATATGTTTGAACTGTGGGGGAAAACCGGAGCACCCGGAGAAAACTCACACCAACACGGGGAGAACATGCAAACTCCACACAGAAATGCCAACTGACCCAGCCGAGTTTAGAACCAGTGACCTTCTTGCTGTGTGGCATCAGCGCTACCCGCTGCGCCATCGTGCTCTGAAATGTGCATTTTTATTCAATGTCTGACGTAACCACTAGTAAAACACAGAGAGAGGGCGGGGCATAGTGTAGCACCTCCCCCTTTGAAAAAAACTGCCAGTAGTGTTGTGGTTCCTCGCAGCTCTGGCAGTGAGAGTGGTTGAGCTCAAGCACATCAAATGAAGAGACATTAAGAAGGGGGCGGGGCATGTCAGACACTAGAGAGCATTTGATTGGTCGGAAGATTTGATGAGAGACTGAAGTATGAGGAGACGAGAATAAAACTGTTGATGCATTTAGACAGAATGACAAGCTGCAAGCTTTAAATGTGTCAGGTATATCAGGTTTCTATCTTCTACATTTGCCACTAGATTATAGATAACCTTAAAACTAACAGCAATGATACAAACATCTGAAAACCCTTTAAGTTGCCCAGTCTATCAATATAATGACTGTAGAGCGTCACACTTAATGTCATTATTGAGCATCGCAGCAGTGGTGTGTCCTTCAGGTGTGTGTTTCTCCTTGACCTCCGTGTGTATCAGCTTCTCGGTGCGAGTTTCTCCTCAGATGGCCAACAGAATCGTGGACTCGGCCCGGAGCATCTTGAACAAGTTCATCCCAGATATTTACATCTACACTGACCACATGAAGGGACCCAACTCTGGGAAGTGAGTTCAAACTCGGCATCTCTCCGCGTCTAGCTAGCAAAAGAAGGCCTGTGTGTGTTGTGTGTTTGTGTGTTTGTGCGTCTGTCTGTCTGTGTCTATTGGTTTGTGTGTGTGTGTGTGTGTGTGTGTGTGTGTGTGTGTGTGTGTGTGTGTGTGTGTGTGTGTGTGTGTTGTCGTCTGTCTGTCTGTGTCTATTGGTGTGTTTGTGTGTGTGTGTGTGTGTGTGTGTGTGTGTGTGTGTCTGTCTGTCTGTGTGTTGTCTGTCTGTCTGTGTCTATTGGTTTGTGTGTGTGTGTGTGTGTGTGTGTGTGTGTGTGTGTGTGTGTGTGTGTGTGTGTGTGTTGTCGTCTGTCTGTCTGTGTCTATTGGTGTGTTTGTGTGTGTGTGTGTGTGTGTCTGTCTGTCTGTGTGTTGTC
>NC_133180.1:2692500-2695000 GCF_049306965.1 Danio rerio | reverse complement strand
TGAATGAGAGTATATATTGGATTATTTAGAGTCAGAGGGGGGTATTAGGCTTGTTATAAGGTATGTAGTTGGTGGATGAGTGCTTAATGGAGATGCGAATCGTTTCAAATGATTCAGTTCGATTTGGTGAACTAGTTCAACCGGTTCACTAAGAAGTTCCGGTTAAAAAGATTCATTCGTGATCGCGATACAGAAATAAACCCCATTATTGAGCACAAATGTGTTAAAGTAATAGTTTTAAGTGTCTGTATTTAATGCCGTGCTGCTGTCATGTTCACTCGTTGTTTTTGTCGCGGGAGCAACAGCGAGGATGACTGGAGGAGAGCCGGCTCGATCTGGCCAATGGCAGCAGGAGAGGGTCAAACACAAACACCTGCAGCGCGGATTATATTTATTTCTAAAATGCTTACAGTAAGTTTATTTATTAAACACATTTACAAATACGAAAACGAAAGAGGTTTTTGCTATAATTTTAGTTAGTTTCAGTTAGTTTTGTATGTCAACAATACAGTTTCAGTTAGTTCTAGTTTTTAAAAAACTCTCGTTTTTATTTTTATTTCAGTTAATGACAATTATTTTACTTTTTAGTTTTAGTTTTTTCGTTAGTTTTCGTTAACTATAATAACCTTGCACACAACTGGGTTTTTAATTTTTTAAACACCATTTTAAGGTCAATATTATTAGCCCCTTTAAGCTATTTTTTGATAGTCTACAGAACAAACCATCGTTGTACAATGACTTGCCTAATTACCCTAACCTTCCTAGTTACCCTAATTAACCTAGTTAAAGGTACAGTAGGTGATCTGCCAAAATGCTAACCGCTTAGCATATTATCTTTGGACGGCGGGGAGAGACTGTGATTAAAAGCCACACCCCCTAAAATCGCGAGCATGCAAACCGCATCACAATAGCAGACAGACAACCCACTAGTTCATGTCATTCGCCAGTTAGTTAGCGCCAGCGCCGGGCAGGAATTACATTTATTACTTTGCCACACTTACATGCTATTTCAGAGCGAATATTCAGAGTAGCATGGTAAACAGTATAGGAAGGCTGTCAGTGTTCAAAAATGACCCAATGTGAATATAAAAGCAACTTCACCTCAATAAAGCAGGTTAGGCGGAATAGCGCTATTCACTGGTGTTTTGTTGGTAAACTAAATATAAATCTACATTATAGATGCTGTCAAAGGACCTTATGAAGCTGAAAATAATCACATCAATCTGTCACCGGGAGATTTCAGTGGCTGAACAACACGTCTGTGCATAGAAGTCATTCATAACAACACAATCTAACATAAAATAGTTTTAAAACAGAACATGACCTGTCTAACAGTAATACTTCAGCCATGGTGTCGTCCTTCCTCCAGCATGCTAAAGTAACTCCAATATTGATTCAGGTTTTTAAAAGTTTCAATGCAGCATTTGATTTCTCCCGGTCTGTCTTGTGATCGCGCGGCCGCTTTAAGTGCGAATTATACCCGCGCCTGGCTTTACAGTAATCGGCCCGAGCTCGGCTATCCTTCGGCGCCTCCGACTCGGCATTTTCGAGCGGCCCGCAGCTCGCTCGCACGCATGCGTTTGTGATGCAGACGGGCACGCGCTAATGGCGGATCTGCGTAAACAGATGCGCAGAAGTCCGAATCTACATTTGCTGACAGACAGTCTGACCTGCCTATTGGAATTATGGGAGATGTCGGTCCGCCTCTATTTAATTGGATAACAATGTTTTAGTTTTATGCTTTACCCAGAATATAAAAATACATATAAACACATTTAGATCATTTACTGTAATCATCACTATTGGACTATGAAGAGACTTTCAACCAGCACAACAACAAATGTTTCTGCAGACAATCACCTACTGCACCTTTAAGCCTTTAAATGTAACTTTAAGCTGTATAGAAGTATCTTGAAGAATATCTAGTGTAATATTATTTACTGTCATCATGGCAAAGATAAAATAAATCAGAAACATTGAAACTATTAGAAACTATCAGAAGCAGAGTGTGTCTTGTGCAGCATTAATGTGAAAGTAAAAACATGTGCGCGTCAAACAGTGTACGTTGGTTTATGTCTCCCCCTGGTGCATGTTAAAGGAATTGCAGCAACCATATTCAGTTGAAACAATGATGATAGTAGAAATAACCGCAATTAGACAGCTATTAATAATAGTGCATAGTATGAGAATGTGTGTGTTTATGTTTGAGACCGACACACACCGCAGTGATTAGAGCAGCTCTGCTAAAGGAGATTAGAGCGCTGTACCTGTAATCCATTATGTGTCTGTAACTCGCTGTACTGACTCCAGATAAACACTCATGATACGTCTCCGCACGCTCCCTGCGCAGTGCGCACTTGAACAGCACAAACATCACTGGAGTCTCCTCTGGCATGTGAGTTGAGTTACTATCGGCTTATTCTGTGGATGTTATATAGTGAAGACTGGAGCGGTGATATGGGCGATTTTAGCCATGTTCATGATTGAATGTGCAGACTAA
>NC_133180.1:2655000-2687500 GCF_049306965.1 Danio rerio | reverse complement strand
TAGTATTTTTGTATTTGGGATGGCGCAGTGTCTCAGTAGTGTTGCATTGTGGCCTCACCGCAAGAAGGTTGCTGGTTTGCATGTTCTCCCCGTGTTGTGGGTTTCCTCCGGGTGCTCCGGTTTCCCCCACAGTCCAAACACATGCGCTATAGGGGAACTGATCAATTAAATTGGCCATAGTGTATGAGTGTGTGTGTGTGTGTGTGTGTGTGTGAATGAGTGTGTGGGTGTTTCCCAGTATTGGGTTGCGGCTGGAAGGGCATTCGCTGTGTAAAACATTTTCTGCAATAGTTAGCGGTTCATTCCGCTGTGGCGACCCTTGATAAATAAGAGACTAAGCGGAAGGAAAATGAATGAATGAATAGTGTAGTATTTTATGTTTGTTAACACACACGCATATATTATGCAAATACCAGCTTTTCTTTTGGATGCTATTAATAGTGATTAATCCATTGATTATGCAAAAATCAATGTAAAATGATATTGGGATTTTGTATATTGGTATCAAATACATGTAAAATTAGAGATGTAGTTTTCCCCATTTTTAAATTGTGACAGGATAATGGGATATAATGCGACAATAATCATTAAAGCCGATGACTTTACTGAACTGAACCATCAATCTAATAAGAATAAGAATAAGGGGCGGGACTACTGTTTTGATCACCCAATGAAAATAGTGCAGTTGCAGTTTTGTTGATGCTTCAGAAACGACACACTTCATCTTCATAAGGCTTTATGTACAACACAGTGTGGTTGTTTAAACATTCACACAGTGAGTAAAATCTCAGCCTTCATTTGTTTATGAATCCGACCTTACTGTGTACTGTATTATTGCGATTTTTGTATAATTTTTTGTATTTTGTATTATTTTTGTATTATTAATTTTGGAAATTCCAATATTTGCACTAAACTGCGTGAACTTTTCTCTTCATGATGGTCATTTCAGCAGCCAATCACTGACGTTGTTTTTGGTGTTATTGAGAATGAGTTTTCTGAATGACGCAGACGTTTGTTTGTACTGAGTGTGTTTTGGCAGGTCTTTACGGTCACTGACACACTCATGTCCTTGTGTGTGTGTCAGTCAGGGTGAGAGTATTGACCGCTTTCAGTGCCTCTAATAGTCTCATATTTCACTAAAAACTTAAATAAATAAAAATATTATATATATAATACTGAGACATTTATATTGATGATCGTAAAATTCATATATACATACATACATGCATACATACATACTGTTGAGGTCAGAATTATTAGCCCCCCTCTGAATTTTCTTTTCTTATTTAAATATTTCCCAAATGATGTTGAACAGATTCTGGAAATTTTCACAGTATGTCTGATAATATTTTTCCTTCTGGAGAAAGTCTTATTTGTTTTATTTTGGCTAGAATAAAAGCAGTTATTAATTTTTTAAACACCATTTTAAGGTCAATATTATTAGCCCCTTTAAGCTATATTTATTTTCCTGATAGTCTACAGAACAAACCATCATTATATAATAACTTGCCTAATTCCCCTAACCTGCCTAGTTAACCTAATGAACCTAGTGAAGCCTTTAAATGTCCCTTTAAGCTGTATAGAAGTGTCTTGAAGAATATCTAGTCTAATATTATTTGCTGTCATCATGACAAAGAGAAAATAAATCAGTTATTAGAGATGAGTTATTAAAACTATTATGGTTAGAAATGTGCTGAAGAAATCTGCTCTGTTAAACAGAAATTAGGGGAAAAAATAAACAGGAAGGCTAATAATTCTGACTTTAACTGTAGATATACTAAATATAAAATATACTAAATATACAAACAGAATTGTGCATAAATGTGATGTGGACAGAGCGTCTCTTTCTAGAGATCTCATGTCTTGAAAACATGCGGTCGACAGTTATGCAAGTTTGACAAAGACGGTCAGTGTGCGATTGGATAATTACATTTGACAATTTGTGCAGCTGTGTATGGTGAATCTGCAGGCGTGTGTGTGCGTGTGTGTGCGTGTGTGCGCGTGTGTGTGTCTGTGTGTGTGTGCGTGTGTGTGCGTGTGCGTGTGTCTGTGTGTGTGCGTGTGCGTGTGCGTGTGCGTGTGTGTGTGTGTGTGTGTGTGTGTGTGTGTGTGTGTGTGTGCGTGTGTGTGTGCGTGCGTGTGTGCGTGTGTGTGTGTGTGTGTGTGCATGTGTGTTTAATGTAACGTCAGCTCAGGGTTGGAGGAGACGCACCTTCAGCCGGAATCTTTGGGACTTTTCCACATCCGTCACCAAACTTGAGCTGTAAACTATAGAAGCATAATAAATCAGTGTTAGACGCTCAGATCGAGATGTTTATCAGGACTTTGACTGCAAGTCTTCTGGATGATGTTGGAGATTCTGTTCTTGGTGAGGCAGTTTTTAATTTCTAGTTAATGCAAATGTGTTTCTGATGTTTTGCATTTGTAGATAAAATTATTGAAGTTTTTAATTTAACCTAATAGTTTTAATAACGGATTTAAATTATCTTTGTCATGATGACAGCACATAATATTAGACTAGATATTCTTCAAGACACTTCTATATAGCTTAAAGTGACATTTAAAGGCTTAACTAGGGTAATTGGACAGGTTAGGTTAATTAGGCAAGTCATTGTATAACAGTGTTTGTTTTGAAAAAAAAAATTCTTATGAATCCTATAATATATAATGTTGACCTTGACCGTTTTATCTATCTATCTATCTATCTATCTATCTATCTATCTATCTATCTATCTATCTATCTATCTATCTGTCTGTCTGTCTGTCTGTCTGTCTGTCTGTCTGTCTGTCTGTCTGTCTGTCTGTCTGTCTGTCTGTCTGTCTGTCCATGATGACAGTAAATAATATTAGACTAGATATTCTTCAAGACACTTCTATACAGCTTAAAGTGACATTTAGGCCGTACTCACACTACAGTTGCCTTAACCCTGGCCGAAGCACGCTTGTCCCCCTCCCGTCTCCCCCGGTCGGCCTACACTCACATTACATTCGGGCCTGGGAATGCTTACATCATCGATGATGCGCTGTTCAGTAAGAGCTTTCACTCAGCACAGTGGACATTTCTTTAGTTATATTGTTTAAGTCGTTTGGGATGCAGTGACGCAGTCAGATATTTCGCCAAACAGATCCGCCACTTTTGATGCTCATAAACAATCATAAAGCTCTCGTGCTGCAGGAATGAGGAGGTCTGCTGAAGGTGTGCAGCTGTCGTGCAGTGAGGAGTTTGCGTCTTTAATAAACTACGGCAGTTTGCGTTCACTGAACAGTAAGAATGATTCATAAATCCATATGAAACAGTATAAATCCATATGAAACAGACCCCTTAAAAGTCACGTCTCGCTTTCAGTTTCGGGCTTTGCCGCGTTTTGCACTCACACACAAGCGTACCGCGCCAAAGCCCAAGTGAACCGCGCTCAGGCACACCTCTTCCAACCGGGCCAGGGCCGGCCAAGAGAACCGTGCTTGAGCCCGATTCAGCGCACTCACACTTCTCAAACGATCCGGGAAACGGTACAGATAGCATAGTGTGAGTGTGCCCTCAAAGGCTTGACTAGGTTAATTAGGTTATAAAAATCATACAAATTTAAATCTTTCACTCTCTCTGTTTTTCAGGGCGGTTGTGTGGATTCAACCAATCAGAGTTTGGCTCTTCTGTACATGACTTTAGGACAACAGGACGTCTCTAAAACTCTGTTAGGACCACTTTCTCCCTACACGTAAGGCAACACACACACACACACACACACACACACACACTCACACGTTTGCTTTGCTATTTTAGTGAGGACATAACATACAGTCAAGTCTAACATTCTTCATACCCCTGGCGATTTAGTTGCTTTTATTTAACTAGCAGGTTTGTTTGTTTGACTGTAAATGACACGGGTGTCTCCCAAACGAGAATAAGACGATGTATAAGAGACATTATTGTGGGAAACAATATTCTTCTGCTTTTTTTTTTTTTTTTACCTTTGAACAAAAACTTTAAGTCAGATTTTGCCAGGGGTATGAATAATGCTAGACTGTAGACTTCCATAGATATATACACTAGATATTGCATAGGGACCCTGAGCATGCGTCAATAGCGCCGCCACATTGGTACAGTGCTCCCAGGAGAAATGTCATTCAACCGCACTAGTCAAGACAGTGTTATTACGTGAAGATGCGGGACTTTAGCGCTGTCTACGAGTGTAGTAACGAACAAACAAAGAAAACAAAGCACAAAGGCAGAACATTTCATAGGTAATATTAAGTTTTTTTCTGTTTTTGTATGTTCTGAACTTTTGTGCTAATCAGGTAACATTATTGATGATAACAGTCACTTACTGCATTCACCATACGGCAAAGCAGCTCCAACTCGCACTAAACACTCGGCTTATGCTAGTTTTGTTGAATAAAATCAGCAGACAATGCAAAAGAAATATGACAACGAGATGCTGCGCTGCCAGAAACTTGTATTATTGTCGGCTAACATTAGTGAAAGAGTCGTTCGGGGGATTCATTCACAAACGAATCGCTCCCTCCGTCAGTATGAGAAGTGAAAGCAGGAGAGGAGCTGTGTTTCAGGACATGATCAGATCAAATTTAACAGGGAGGGTGAATAGTACATTTCTGTACACACAAACACAAGCTTTTTGTCAGGAATGCCCGTGCGGTCACTGATCCATCAATGTAGAAGAGTGATGTAAAATTATAATTTACGTAATTAGAAAAAAAAATTACATACTAACATCCAGGAAAACTCCCGATCACAGATATATGTGTATATGTGTATATCTCTGGCTTTGGATGGCCACAGTCCTCCACTGTACATTGGTCCCGCATTCATTTCAAAGGAGCGCTACCCTGTAGCAAGATGGCGGCGCTATTGACGCATTCTGTCCAATAGACAACAATAGGCCAGGCGACATCTAATGTATATATCTATGGTAGACTTCCAGTGTTTTTCTCTCATTGTTTTATATCTGAAAACAAACAGGAAGTGCATTTTCAGATTTCTATCAAAGATTACAAGGGCAAACCATTGTTTATTTTGTTTAAATGACATGCACAGATGAATTGTTCACCACAAAACTAGCAATGTGAGCTAACACAATTAATAAGGCTAGTTTTGAGTTCATGTGTACTTTAAGCACTGAGTGTAAACAAACCCTATCGAAATGACTTCAGCCATTCTAATATTAAAGACATATTTGCATTCATTTTCCTTTCAGCTTAGTCCCTTTATTAATCAGGGGTTGCCACAGTGGAATGAACCACCAACTTATCCAGCATATGTTTTACGCAGCAGATGCCCTTCCAGCTGTTTGGGAAAACCGGAGCACCTGGAGGAAATCCACGCCAACACAGGGAGAACATGCAAACTCCACACACAAACACCAACTGACCCAGCCGAGGCTTGAACTAGTGACCTTCTTGCTGTGAGGCGATCGTGCTACTCACAAGGCCACCGTGACACCCTATTTGCATACATTTAAAACACATTTCTTCCCAGTGATTGGTTGCAGCTGGAAGGGCATCCGCTGCGTAAAACATAGGTTGGCGGTTCATTCCGCTGTGGCGACCCCTGATTAATAAAGGGACTAAGCTTAAGGGAAATTAATGAATGAATAAAACACATTTCAGGGTTGTCATTTAGGAGTGTTTTCTTCCAGGACAGACTGACTGTCAGAGGAATCTGTGTTGTTATGCTAATGTTGGTGTTTTGGGGATCTGCAGTTTTTCCCTCAGCGCTCCTCCGTCATGAATTGTCCATTTTCAGTTATCATGGTACCGGTGCTGTGTGCCTGTCAAGTACAGTACTATGATAACTGAAGATTGACGGTGCCAAACATCAGTGGAGTCTTCATCCATGCTGAAAACAGCTACAAAAACTGCTCCCTCCTTCTGCTTCAGCAGAGTTGTTTTAGTTTCATTTAGAAGCTGTTATAGTTTTATTAATAGTTAGAATTTTTATATATTTTTGTCTACATTTTAGTAGGTGTTTGTTTTTTTTTTCAGTTTTCCTTATACTGTATACAATAATAATTTTCTTACAGTTATAATTCAGTAAAATAAATTTGTTTTATTTTTATATTTGTCAATTTGTATTTTTTCATTAATATTTAGAATTTTTTTATTTTTTCTTTACATTTCTGTCAAAGATTTGATCATTTTAATGTGTGTTTTTTTGTCTTTCTTAAATGTAATTATTATTTCAGTTTTAGATATATCAAGTTAAATTAAAAGAAAACATCTTATTTTTTAGCTAGATTAAATATATTTGTTTTATCTTTATTTTTGTCGATTTATATTTTTTATTAATAGTGTGATTTTTATTTTAGTTTTTTTTATTTTAGTCAAAGATTTGATCATTTTAGTGTGTTTTTTATATTTAGTTATAGTTTTCTTAAAATAGTTGTTATATTTATTTCAGTTTTTTTAAATATATCAAGTAAATTAAAAGGAAATATCGGTGTGTTTTTCTTATAATTATAATTTTATTAAATATAGTTTTATATTTTTTATTTCTGTTTGTTTTAAATACATCAAGTTAAATTAAAAGAAAATGTCTTCTTTTTCAGCTAGATTAAATATATTGGTTTTATTTTTATATTTGTCAATTTATATTTATTTCATTAATATTTGAATTTGTATATTTTTTGTTTAAATGTTAGCTATAGATATGATCATTTTAGTCAGTTTTTCTTATAAATAATTAAAAATTATAAAGTATAGTTTTTGTATTTTTAATTTGTGTTTATTTTGTATATTAAATATATTTGTGTTATTTTTATATTTGACATTTATTTAACATGATTAAAAAAGTTTTATATTTTTATTTTAGGCAAACATGATACAGTGATTTAGTTTTTTGTTTTTATTAAATTTATAATTGTTATTCTGTATATTTAGTCACACGACATCCTGTCAGAAGTGTTTAACGTTTAAGTGTTCAGCGGTTTGCCTGATAGTATGAAAACATTTATTTTAATTTAGCAATTTTTAATTATTAGCCTAATATTTTAATTATTATTTTAATTATAATTAGTATTATTTTCGATCAACTTACAAGGCTGTGGGATTTAGATTGAAACACCTTTCTCCTAAAAATGTAATAAATCCAATAAATTAAATTTGACAATTAGAAATAAAGAAACGATAATAACAATTTTGTGTAATATATTTCAGTAATCTTTCATGCACAGCTTAAAAATATATATTTTAAAGAGTATTTTCATGTAGTTTCGTGAGAAATATTTATCTAATTTTATACTGTACTGAGCTTAAAACATGACTGAAAATAATCATTAATTATGTTCCCAAATCACGGTTGAAATCAAAAGGTCTCACCTGTGCCTTTACATATCAGGTCGTGCTCTTCCCTTGGTGCTTTTAAGTCTCATTTTAAAAAGCACCTTCTGTCTCTTGCTTTTGATTGCAAATAATTAATTTTAATCTGTTTTACATATAAGTATATGTGACCCCACCGGTCCTACACCACCCAACCCGCTCTGAGCGGGTATCGAACCGGCAACCTTTCGTATGGAAGTCGGTTGCTCTAACAAGGAGGCTAAAGACCATGGCCTCTAATGTCTGTTGCTAGAGCACCTTTAGAGGTCAGAGGAGTGAGGTTTACCCACACAGCACTTACTAGCTGTCCTCCGTTACACTCACTCCCCTAAACCTCACTCCCATTCGGGTCACGGCACCAATATAACCCTCCCATTCCTACTCTACCCAACCCGCTCTGAGCTGGGATCAAACCCGGGACCTTCCACATGAGAGTCGGTTGCTCTACCAAGGAGGCTAAAGACGATGGCCTCTAACATCTGTCGCTAGAGCACCTTTAGAGGTCAGAGGAGTGAGTTTACCTGCACAGCGCTTCAATAGCTGGCCTCCGATACACTCAACCCCCTAAACCTCACTCCCACACGGGTCACGGCACCAATATAACCCTGCCTGCCTACTCCACCCAATCCGCTCCGAGCTGGGATCGAACCGGTGACCTTCCGCATGATTGTCGGTTGCTCTACCAAGGAGAGCACTTTGGTCAACATCTGTTGATTTTAAATGTGCTCTATGAATAAAGCAAATAAACAATTAACTTAAAATCTAGAAGTTAAAATCTACTACAATGTCTAAAACTGAGTAATTAATAACTTACAAAACTAAATCCTAAAAATGCAACAAAAATTAAATTGACATGACAGATGTGACAGATGTCATGCACCAAGTTATAATTTGAGTCATATGTTCTTTATGTGCCCTCTGTTACAGAATTATTGGATTAATTATTTTACAATTATGTCCAAGGTGTTGCAGGTAAATATAAACCCATCCCCTGATGTTGCCATTTTTGGGGTTCCAAAGATTTGGTCCAAATTTAATTATAAACAACTTGATGTTTTGGCCTTTACCTCACTAATAGCCAGGCGTCGTATACTACTTCACTGGAAATCAAATAAGCCTCCAACTACATCCCAATGGCTTGTGGATACCATGCATTTTCTTAAGTTGGAAAAGGTTAGATGCTCTGGGAAAACTAATTTCTTTAAAAAGTGGCAATGTTTTATAACTTACTTTAACTCTCTTAAGGTATTGCCTTCTATTTAATGGATGCACTCTCCTGAGTTCCCTCCCTTTTTAATTTGTTTCGTATTAATTAAACTTTTTTGTTTTATCTAATACCATTTTATACCGTTTAATTGTAAACATTTACTTTCAACATTGACAATGTATCCGAACATTTAATTGTGATATTTGGTTGTAATTTTCAGTACACTTAATACTCATGTTTCTATTTTTCTTTTCCTCTTTTATTATTATCATTATTAATATTTCTCTTTTTTTATTATATATATTTTGTTATTTTTTTTGTCTCTTTTGTAAAAAAAAAAAAAAAAAAGAATGATATGTAACTATCTGTACAGATGTAATGTTTGTTTTTTCACAATAAACAATTTAAAAATTAAATTGACAGAAAACACAAAATAAGCACAGTATTAATCACTATAGTATTATGGTGATGTGTCTCTGTGATGCTTTCTATGCTGATGCTGCTGTGATCTGTCACCGTTGAAAGCGTTGTCTAACTGTGAGTGTTTTATTTATTTAGGATGGACTTCTTGAGGCACATCCGAGACTTCTTTCAGATCATGTTCAAGATCGAGACGCAGAAACCGAGTGAAGACGAGTGTAAAGGAGGAGAGAAGGTGCTGATGACGTGTGTGGGAGCCGGATACAACAACATCAGCAAAAGCATCAAATGAACTCTTATTCACTGTTCCCAGATCAGCTGCTTTTGTACTTTCAGAGACATTCACGGTGTGCTTTCAGATTAAATTTGTAGTAAAAGAGCCGCGTTTCTGATCTCACTCCTTTATGAATCCCAGCTCAGAGCAGTGTGGTATCATAATTATATTAAAATATTATTAAAGCCAAAAGGTGATAAATGCTAAATTTTCTTTCTACCAGCAGATGGCGCTATGAGTGTAACTGAATACTGGCTAGGTCTATGACTCTCCGGCTTATATACACTATTATCAGTGTTTTGCCATAGCAACTACAGATTTGCCACAACAGATTAGTTACCATATTCATGTTGCCATAGCAACTACAGAATTGACACATAGATTAATTGCTATAGTTGTATGTATAGCTCCATAGCAACTACAGAACTACCCAACAGGTGAATTGCTATAGTTGTTTATAGAATTACCACAACAATTTATTTTTGCAGTTGTGTTACCAGAGCTACTACAGAATTACCACAACAGATCAATTAAAATAGTTGTTGTGTTGCCATAGCCACTGTAGAATTACCAAAACGGATTATTATTGTTGCATTGCCAGAGCAACTGCAGAACTACCACACAGATGAATTGCTATAGTTGTCATATTGCCATAGCAACTACAGAACTACCATGACAGATTGATTACTATAGTGGTTGTATTACCATAGCAACTACAGAACTACGCAACAGAATAATTGCTATAACTAGTGTTGCCTTAGCAACTACAGAATTACCACGACAATTTAATTTTGCAGGTGTGTTACCATAGCAACCACAGAATTACCACAACAGACTTATTTTTACAGTTTTGTTACCAAAGCAACTATAGAATTAAAACAGATTAAATCCTTCTGTATTGCCATAGCAACTACGGAAATACCACAACTGATCATTGTTGTTATATTGCCATAGCAACTACGGAAATACCACAACAGGTTTTTAATATTATTTCGTATTGCCATATCAACTACAGAACCACCACAACAGATTAATTACTATAGTTGTATTGCCATAGAAACTACAGAACTACCACAACAGATGAGTTGCTATAGTTGTTGTATTGCGATAGCAATGGCAGAACTACCACAACATATTAATTATTATAGTGGTTGTATTCAATTCAATTCAGCTTTATTTGTATAGCGCTTTTACAATGTAGATTGTGTCAAAGCAGCTTCACATAAATGGTCATAGTAACTGGAACAGTGTGGTTCAGTTTTTAGTGTTTAAGTTCAGTTTAGTTTAGCTCAGTTCAGTGTGATTTAATCATTACTGAGAGTTCAAACACTGAAGAGCAAATTCATCGATGCGTAGCTCTACCAATCCTGAACCATGCGAGGCTTTGAGGCTTTGTATTACCAAAGTGACTACAGAATTACCACAACAGATTAATTATTACTATTGTTGTATTGCCATAGCAACTGTAGAATTACCACAACAGATTAATTGCTATTGTTGTTGTATTGCCATAGCAACTGTAGAATTACCACAACAGATTAATTGCTATTGTTGTTGTATTGCCATAGCAACTGTAGAATTACCAAAACAGATTAATTGCTATTGTTGTTGTATTGCCATAGCAACTGTAGAATTACCACAACAGATTAATTGCTATTGTTGTCATATTGCCATAGCAACTGTAGAATTACCACAACAGATTAATTGCTATTGTTGTTGATTTTCCATAGCACCTTTAGAACTACCACAAAAGATTATTGGCTGTATTTGTTGTATTGCCATAGCAACTACAGAATTACCACAACAGATTAATATAGTTGTAATATTCCCATAGTAGCTGTAGAATTACCACAAAAGATTAAGTGAAGTACCTCACTATAGTATAGTTAAAAACTATTTACTATAAATGAATATAGTATTTTTTTAATTTGGGTTTTGGTGAAAAGCGTCCCAAACACGCCTCTGCTTCCTCTCCACATCCCTCAGTTTCCTCTGCTGTTGTTTGGACGGATCGCTGCTGTTTTAGTTCTGATCTTTGCTCAGGAATTTTTCGAGAGCTGCTGTTTAAAAGCTTCCTATTATTGTGTTTGGCTCTGGTTCTCCGTCAGCCGTTCTTGCACTCAGTCTACGCTGTTTTATGTTTTTATTTTCTCCAGTCTGTCAGAAAAAGGTTGCGTAAATGCCTAAATATTGACACTTGAGCTGCAGTGATTTCTGTGAATGGAATAAAAACCACTGAACTGCATCTGAAGGTCAAGAGCAACAAACAAAAGCAGTGGAGTTTAGTGTGCGTTGAATAAGAATTGAATGATATACAGTTTTGCACATGGATTTAAATCAAAGTACATTATTGCTAGAAGTAGTTATCAGGAATTAATCATATATTGGCCATTAATGAAACTCTTATACAAGTGCATAAATATCAAATCGATAGATATACAAAAAGGCAGCAACACCAAGCTACAAAAGTGCCAGTTTATTAAATTTGGTGTTGCCACCTTTATGAATATATTTGCTGTTTGTCTGAGCACCCATTTAAAGATTTGTGTGTACTTCTGTGCAGACCATTAGCATCTCGCTCAGTCAAAAAGTCATTTTTCCTATTTAAAACTTGTTTGTAGTTGCATTGTGTAATAAGACTGATGGAAAAAAAGTCACTTGCTCTGGACTATTTCCAGGGTTTGTATAATATCATTGTGCCTGCTGCAGCCATGATATGGCAGCAAAGTTCCCTGATTATTACACCAGAACGAAAGTATAGTTCCTAGCCATATCAGCTTATAGAAAATAGCAACTTCCATTGAGTTTTTACTTTTTCAATGCATCTTTGAAAATCTCAATGTTCCCTTGACTTTTAGCCACAGATCTGCCTTGTTTTTTCTGAATGTTAAAAGCCGTCACATTGGGATAGATGACAGGGGTTTTGTAGGTAAGATAAGGTCAAGTATGCATTAAGAATATTGTCTATGACACAATAGATTGATATTGAAGCCACACTCCACTATTTTGAGGGAAATAGGGTGTTTTTACACGCTCACAAGTGTTAAACAACTGAGTTTTATCTTATTGAATCCATTCAATCGATCTCTGGGTTTGGCGGGAGCACTATTAGCTTAGCTTAGCATAAATCATTGAATCAGATTAGACCATTAGCATCTCGCTCAGACAAAAAGTCATTTTTTCTATTTAAAACTTGACTCATTTTGTAGTTATGCTGTGTAATAAGACTAATGGAAAATAAGTCGCTTGCTCTTGACTATTTTCAAGGTTTGTATAATATCATTGTGCCTGCTGCAGCCATGAAATGGCAGCAAAGTTCCCTGATTATTACACCAGGACGAGATTATGGTTCCTAGACATACCAGCCTCTAGAAAATAGCTACTTTCCATTTCCCATCAGACCTTGTAGATGTTGGAACTACAGAAGAGTCTAGCTTTAAATAGGAAAGATCAAAACTCTCTTACATTTTTAAATGAGATGCTAATGGTCTAATCTGATTCAATGATTATTAACACTAATAGTTCATAATAATAATAATTTAATTATAACATTATTTGATTATTAATAATTAATTGAAAAATAATAAATTTGTACAATTAATTTTTAATACAAATATGCAATTAATATTTTACTAATTAAAATATTGTAAATGTTAGTATTTTAGAACATTAAATGACACATATTAACATAATCATGACATTATAAATGTTACATTTATCAATTTCTATTTATTCATTACAAATAATAAATTATTAACAGCAATAATTTCCGTGGAGAACATGCAAACTCCACACAGAAATGCCAACTGATTCAGCCAGGACTCGAACCTGTGAACTTCTTGTTGTAAGGCATCAGAGCTAACCACTGAGTCGCCTTATACATTGTATATACAACACATAACTTATTAATTAAAATATTGTAAATGTTATTTTAAATAACACATTTATAAATGTTTAACATATCAATTTTTATTTACACATCACAAATAATAAATTACTAACAGCAATAATTTACAAGTATAAATTATTTAATGATTACAAATTAATTGCAAATTGTTTTTTTAAGTACCTGCATTGTTTTTTAATTTTGGAGTTGTAATAAAATAACTAAAAGTGTAAAGAATTATGTTTTTTTTCATGTCCATATTTTATTAATTAATGTAATTTTTATTACTGTAAGTGTTAGCATTTTAAATGAAGCATGGTAAAGGTCACACGTTTATAAAATGTTAAAAGTTCTAATTATAAATGACAATAAATTATTAATAGAAATAATTTACAAGTATTAATCATTTAATTATTATTTTTTTATTAATAAATGAACATTGTTTAATTTAACATTAAAGTAGAAAGATCGTGCAGTTTTCTGATATTATATTGCTAAACCAGTGTGCAAGATAAAGCTGAGTTTATTTTATGAAAGTGCTCTGATATGCAGCTCGAAGAAAAGGATTTTATTATTTTTAATAAGGATTCTTGTTTTCAACATTTGAAAATTTGTGTTGGCACAATAGCCCAGTGGTTAGCGCACCGACAAATGGTGTAATAGCACGTCAGGGCATCGCGAGTTCGAATCCCGACTCGACGACATTTCCCTACTCACCCCCCCTCTCTCTCTCTTTCCCACTTCGCTTCCTGTCTCAATACTGTCCTATCTAATAATGAAGGCAAAAAGACAACAAAAAAAAAAAGAAAATTTGTAAATGGGCAGTAAAAACAGCTAATTGAAAAAACCCTACATAATCTACATTATTTTAAAGCCTTAAACCTGTTTTTGTGACTTTTTGATTTGACTTATGTATTTGTTGTCTTTCATTTTTTTTATTAAATTATTCTTTCGGAGACATTCACAGTGTGCTTTCAGATTCAATTTGGAGTAAAAGAGCCTCTTTTCTGATCTCACTCCTTTATGATTCCCAGCTCAGAGCAGTGTGGTATCATAATTATATTAAAATATTAATATTAAAGCTGAAAGCTGCATTGAAAAGGGACTTGCACATTGCTGCCCGGTGGCCTAATGATGACAGAAGACATTCATTCATTCATTCATTTTCTTGTCGGCTTAGTCCCTTTATTAATCCGGTGTCGCCACAGTGGAATGAACCACCAACTTATCCAGCAAGTTTTTACACAGCGGATGCCCTTCCAGCCGCAACCCATCTCTGGGAAACATCCACACACACACTCATACACTACGGACAATTTAGCCTACCCAATTCACCTGTACCGCATGTCTTTGGACTGTGGGGGAAACCGGAGCACCCGGAGGAAACCCACGCGAACGCAGGCAGAACATGCAAACTCCACACAGAAACGCCAACTGAGCCGAGGCTCGAACCAGCGACTCAGTGACCTTCTTGCTGTGAGGCGACAGCACTACTGCATGACAAAAGATAGTGGTCCATAAATAAAGGTGATCAATGCCGAACTTTCCTTCTGCCAGCTCAAAGATAAGGATATTTTTTTATGAGGATTCTTGTTTTCGATATTTGATATATCTTGAGTTTACTTATTATTTATGAAAAATACTTTTTTAATGGCCAGTAAAAAAAGCTCATTAAAAAGTAAAGCCTTTTTTTTAATATATATAATTTCTTATTACTTACAACAAAATTGACTTATGGACTTAAGGTTTTTCAGTTTTAAAAAATTTACTTATGTCAAATTCTAATTTTATTTGTCACATTTGTCACCACACGATATACAGTGTACTGCTTATACAACCACTTGTGACCTTAAAAAAATAATATCAATAAGAATCTACAATATGGAACACAATAAGAAGTAAAAACACAGACAATTTTAGAAATAGAAATAGAAGTAATAGCTACAGAATATATAAAATATTAAAAACTTTAGATATGGAGAATATAGAAAATAAACAAAATATTAATATATAAACGCTTAGCTAATGTATACAAACATCCATAGAACACATAGAAGTGTTTCTAACAAAGTGCCCATATGTACATAATGCAGTGCAAAATACCATGACACACTTTATTTAAATTGAATACATACTGTCTTTACATAAATAGACAATACATATGTAAATAAACACGTTACTGTTTATCCTTTATTTTTACAATTGTACTCATTTTCTATCATTGCACTTGTATGTTCGTTATTATACAAATGGCAAGAAATTAAAAATTGAAGAGCACCAAAAAAACCTTGAGAGATGAAAGCTGAAGCAGGAGCGCGCGCGCGTGTCCGAGTGTGAGCGCGCGGCGCGTGCTCATGATGGCGGCGGCAGTGGCGTTGGAGGTGGAGGTGAGCAGCGACTCTTCCAGCAGCACCGCGGAGGAGGAGCGCCTGCAGCGGCTTTTCCAGACGTGTGACGGGGACGGAGACGGATTCATTAACCGGTCAGAGTCGCACACCGATCCGCTGTCCTGTGTTCACACACACACTTACAAAACTAACGTACAAAACTCTGCTGCACAGTCGAGAAGCGGGACAGGCGCGTGACGTCACGAGCCTTTTACAGTTAACACGGGCGATCGCGAAACTAACCATTTAATTCGTGAAAACGGCAAAAATTGAGCGTATAAAGTGAGTTTTGACGGGTTTCGGGGTGGCTGGAGTGTGTTGTGCTATCATCGGAAGTGACAGGAAATGTTTCATCCTCATCCGCTAAACTTCGGGGTTTGTTTATGTTGCCTTCAAACTTCATTCTGTGTTTTCCGTGAGATTGTTTATTAGCACATTCCTCTGGTTATTGAGGTAAAGTTCGTTTTATATTCAGACTTTCTTCTTAATAATTTAATTTCAGAAAAGTATTCACAAATTCTTAACAGTAAAATATGAGCAGCCAATAACTATCAAAGTGCATTGTTTACAGTCAAACAAATAGTGCTAATAAGTAAATTAGTAAGTCATACTTGCATGCTGTTTCTGACTGAATATCCAGAGTACCATGGTAAACAATATAGGGGGCATGTTATAAGTTGTCACTAAATGAATGTGCATGTGAATATAAACCCAACTTTAGCTCAATCCTGTCATTTGATGAACAGAAGTGATTCTGATGTGGTCATGTTAGTGTTCAGATTGTCACTGAAGATGTCAAAACATCTCTGAAAATACCATAATCGGATTAAAATAAGATTAAACATAAGACACAAAACTATTTGACTCTTAAAAGTGTGTATTGCATTAAAGGGGACAGTTCACCCAAAAATGAAAATGTCCTTATTTATATTACTCGCACTCAAGTGATTCAAAACTATTATGAATATCTGTCTAATGTAGAACACAAGCTAGATATTCAGAAGAATGCTTAAAGCTGCCATTAACTTCTATAATAGGAACACAAATGCTATAGAAGTCATTATAATATCAACTATTTTCTTTTTCTCACATTCTTCGAAATATCCTCTTTTGTGTTCAACAGAAGAGAGAAACTCAAACCACGTTAATGAATAAATGAGTTTTTGGGTGAACTGTCACTTTAAATTTAAAATTTCATCAAATGTAATTTACTAATAATAAATATGCACTTTTCAATCACAGTAGTAGACAAAAAAAGCTTACATTGCTAAAAATCATGAGGTTTTACGTGCTGTGACACGTTATAGTTGTGATTTGTATGGGATTAAAAAGATGCCAGTTGTCTTTGAAACAAAATAAATCATGTTTAAAACTATAAACCCTGATCCTCAGACATATTGGTCTCTTAATTAAAGTTGGTTTTGTATTCAGACTTTCTCTATAATAATATAATTTCAGTAAAGTATTATTCGCACATTCTAAATAGTGAAATCATATGAGCAGCCAATAACTATCAAAGTGCATTGTTTACAGTCAAACAAATAGTGCTAATAAGTAAATTAGTAAGTCATACTTGCATGCTGTTTCTGACTGAATATCCAGAGTACCATGGTAAACAATATAGGGGGCATGTTATAAGTTGTCACTGAATGAATGTGCATGTGAATATAAACCCAACTTTAGCTCAATCCTGTCATTTGATGAACAGAAGTGATTCTGATGTGGTCATGTTAGTGTTCAGATTGTCACTGAAGATGTCAAAACATCTCTGAAAATACCATAATCGGATTAAAATAAGATTAAACATTAGACACAAAACTATTTGACTCTTAAAAGTGTGTATTGCATTAAAGGGGACAGTTCACCCAAAAATGAAAATGTCCTTATTTATATTACTCGCACTCAAGTGATTCAAAACTATTATGAATATCTGTCTAATGTAGAACACAAGCTAGATATTCAGAAGAATGCTTAAAGCTGCCATTAACTTCTATAATAGGAACACAAATGCTATAGAAGTCATTATAATATCAACTATTTTCTTTTTCTAACATTCTTCGAAATATCCTCTTTTGTGTTCAACAGAAGAGAGAAACTCAAACCACGTTAATGAATAAATGAGTTTTTGGGTGAACTGTCACTTTGAATTTAAAATTTCATCAAATGTAATTTACTAATAATAAATATGCACTTTTCAATCACAGTAGTAGACAAAAAAAGCTTACATTGCTAAAAATCATGAGGTTTTACGTGCTGTGACACGTTAAAGTTGTGATTTGTATGGGATTAAAAAGATGCCAGTTGTCTTTGAAACAAAATAAATCATGTTTAAAACTATAAACCCTGATCCTCAGACATATTGGGCTCTTAATTAAAGTTGGTTTTATATTCAGACTTTCTCTATAATAATATAATTTCAGTAAAGTATTATTCGCACATTCTAAATAGTGAAATCATATGAGCAGCCAATAACTATCAAAGTGCATTGTTTACAGTCAAATAAATAGTGCTAATGTTGAATGTTGAATGCTGACTGAATATTCAGAGTACCATGGTAAACAATATAGGGAGCGTGTCACAAGTTGTCACTGAATGAATGTGCATGTGAATATAAACCCAACTTTAGCTCAATCTTGTCATTTGATGAACAGAAGTGATTCTGATGTGGTCATGTTAGTGTTCAGATTGTCACTGAAGATGTCAAAACATCTCTGAAAATACCATGATGGGAATAAAATAAGATTAAACATAAGACACAAACATATTCGACTCTTAAAAGTGTGTATTGCGTTAAAGGAACAGTTCACACTAAAATGAAAAGGTCCTTATTTGTATTTAATACTTAAGTGATTCAAAACTATTTTATATATTTAGTGAGTTTGGGTCCCAAAAGTTCTAAAATACACCTTTAATTTTTATTTTAATTGAATTTTTTTCTTATATCCTTCAATCTCTTTTTCTACATTTGATCTTAAAGCAAAATAATAATAGTAATAATAACATGTAAAGCACCCTGTAAAACTTTTGAAGCGATTTATTTTCTTAAAATGAATTCACTGCAAAAAATTAATAAATTAACTATTTCATATTTAAAACTAAGTCTTTACTGATTTGACTGCTAGACTGGTCCATGATTGAAGGTGGGGGACACATTTAAATTGCGCACATAACAATTACGTTTAAATTAAAAATTGTAGACTCTCACCGTTAGAGCTGCACAGTTCTGGCTAAAATGAGAATCATGATTTTTTTGCTTACAATAAAGATCACGATTCTTTAGCTGTAAAATAAAGGTTAATAGTGTATATGCCGAAGCATGCTAATGGGACTTTTAATTTGCCAGTAACCTGGGTTAAGCGCTTCTGGCGAACTGTATGCAATGCAAAATCCGGTGCGTTTAAGGGCTGTTTTCTTTAATAATCAGCAATCTCCAGTAGCTGAGTGATATCTGATATAAAGTGGGTCTTAGATTGTGCAAGAAGCACTGAATTAAATAACATTTTCCCCGCCATATCTTTATAATATGAGCATTTATTTTACTCTAGTATATTTAATGGAGCTTCTGCGCTAGCCTGCCGATTCTGACGGGCGCGTGCGAGTAAACGGCTTTTTGTCTCATTTTACGCTTGAGCAACTAAATGAATGCCAGAGTTTATTTACCTGAATGTATTTTAATGACATTACAACATCCATGCTGTAAAAGAGAACCGTATAAAATGGAAATAAGTTCCCAATAACAGGTCACGGGAAATTTATCAGCATGGGAAAAACACTAGCTCGGCATATACCCTATACAAGTCGGCAATTATTAAAGTTTTTTCTCAAACATATGGTAAAACAACAACAGTAATAATATTATGTTTATGTCTACTAGTTTCTATAAATAATTCTATTCTACTTATAATAATTCTGATGTTGAATTATGTTTGAGATATAGGCCTATGCTTGCAATCATTGACAACATTATTAGACCATTTAATTTACTGGTAAAGTCAACATTATATAGGCTAGAGTAGGTATACTGATACTTTTAAACATTTATTTTCATGCACAACTGTGTGTTCGCTATGAAAGAAAACACATATCAAATGCTTGTCGCCATCATAACTCTAAAATGCGATATGATCATTTAAATGATGTGCACGCTTTTGGTTTCATTTTCACTGCCGTGTGCTGTTCTTACTTAGAGCGCAGCTCTCAAATGATCACTCTGTGCCACAAACTGAATATTATTTTCAACTGTATTACCTGTTACTCACAGCATATGCAGGTTCTGTTCATTGAAGAAGACGCACGCGCATCTATCATTAAGTAGAGCGCACGCCCCTTGTGGTAACAGCTCACGGTCAGCAGCTCACGTCACGTATGTTTTCCTGGCCGCGAATACAGCATCATATGAAGACAAAAATGACATTTTTAGGTGAATTATACCTTATAAATATAGTATGTGACTCTTTCAACATCATTTGGAGGTGTTAATGTCACTGAGCAACGTGTGTGGAACAATGAAAAGACTCGTGCAGCTTTGCTTCTCTCCTTCAACCGTATAGCCGAATTAATGTATGCATTGGCATGTTACAGCCCTGATGAGTATGATTATGTGAAACTCCATATAGATACATATTGCAATGATTTCGGGTACTTTCTTAGCGATGCACACACACATAAATGCACACTCCTTAAATGCTCCGCTGATTTGGACTCTATAATACCTGTTTTATAACTTTAAACTATTAACAACCACCACTGAGCTTTATTCTAGCGATCGTTCTTCCCGCTTCGTGGTGGATTTTGGCATAGTCCATTTCATGTGAGATGGGGGGGGTGAGGGGAAGAAACCAAGTCGCGGGGGGAATATTTTCTACAGAAAAAAATTATGATTTCTTATGTGGCCCTGTACCAATTGTTCCACGGACCGGTACCAGTCCACGGCCCGGTGGTTGGGGACCACTGGTCTAGGGGGTCGAATCGAGATCACGATCTTTTTTCGATTAATTGTGCAGCTTTACTCACTGTACAAAATATGATAAAAAACAATGTTATATATAATTTGTGGATATCATTTATACTTCTATGTGTGTGTTGTGTTAAGGGGACAGTTCACCCAAAAAAGAACATTTCCTTATTTATGTTACTCGTACTCTTTCTGATGTTAAACACAAACTTGATAAAGCTGCCATAGACCTCTATAATAGAAACCTGAACATTCTTCAAAATATCCTCTTTTGCATTCAACAGAAGAAGAAAAACTCAGTCACGTTTAAAACAAGTGGAGGATGAGTAAATGACGACACAATTGTCATTTTTTTGGGTGAACTGTCACTTTAAATTCAAGGTGTCGTCAAATGTATTTTACTGATCATAAGTATATGCTTTTCAATCACAGTAGTTGAAGATTTGTAGCCTATAAAAAGGCCGCAAATCTTTTTAAATGCATTAAAAGGCAAGTGCATAATCTTAGCCTTGAGTTTGTTCACACTCTGCCTGTATTAACATGCATGCTGTATTTTATTATAGCTAATTTTGATGAATTAGCTCTAACTGACAGCTGTTTCTTCTTTTTCTGCGGTTATGCGTATGCATATTTCACACGCATATGCAAGGTGACTGAATATGAAATTAAAATACAAAACATACTGAGCCATTAAGTAACAAAACAAAACAACAGTTATACTTTAAAGGAGAACATTGAATTTTTGAAACAAAAAAACGGAACTAAAACTAAATTATTAAAAATAAACCCGCCAGACTTAATTTATGTCCTATTTTCATTATTTTCATTATTCATTTATTTTCATTATTCGTTTATTATTATGTGCAATAATTGAAACATAAAATGAGATAGTAAAACATAATCAACAACGAAAATGTAAATAAAAAACATAAATGAAAATGTCTTGTCTTAGTCCTATCAAAATAGCAAACACTGAACATCTCTCCATATTTAGGCTAAAAGACTGCTTTATTTATTTATTTATTTATTTAAGACTACTTATTTGTACTGAATGTTTGTGCTTTCATTTTAGTTGTCTTTCATTTCTTCAATTCTATTTTCCAAAATGAGTCTTCTTTGCACTTAAAAAGTTTACATTAAAGCGTGTTAACAAATTTTAAATGATTAATGAAGGAATTATAATGCTTTGACTTATTGTTTAATCTCATTTACAAGCACAGTAGCATATTTAAAGCTGCTGTATGGGCTATTTCTGTCTGTTCACATCCCGTCCCTTTGCGCCCCCTGGCGGCTTATTCACAAACTGCGGTCATACACTAAAAACAGAGTGGCAGCAATTTCAAACGGCGGCGGTATAAGCCCCGGCGGTAATAGCCACTTTGAACTCTCACCTACTGTAAAAACAGCTTACATTGCTAAAAGTCATATAGTGTTTAAGTTTTACATGCTGTGTAAATGCTACTTGATGGCAGTGAATGCCAAATGTCTTTGAAACAAATAAACCATGTTTAAAACTGTGACCGCAGGTCTCCAGAAATGTTTAAGATGCAAATTATAAGTATTTAAATTGTACATTTAAATTGAAAAGGATTGACCAAGTGATGAAATATCAATATGTTTTTGTTATTGCAGTACATTTAATAAGTTGTTATGAGCCGAAATACGTAATATGTACAAAAAGAATTACACTTTCAAAAGTGAAAATCAGGTGACACAGTGGTTAGCACTATGGCCTCAGAGCAAGAAGGTTGCTGGGTCGAGTCCCGGTTGGGTCAATTGGTGTTTCTGTTTTGCATGTTCTCCCCATGTTGGCGTGGGTTTTCTCCGGGTGCTCCGATTTCCCCCACAGTCCAAACACATGCGCTATAGGGGAATTGATCAAGGCAAGGCAAGTTTATTTATATAGCACATTTCATACACAATGGCAATTCAAAGTGCTTTACATAAACAAGAAGAAAAGAAACAAGTAAAATAAAAATAAAAACAGATAATAAAAATGCGTAAAAACAAAACAAAACATAAAAACAGGTAAAATGTGATATGAAAGAATGAAGAAGAAGAGAAAAACATGATAGTGCAATCTGTTGGACGCAGCACAGTGCTCATACAGTAAAGGCACAGCTAAACAGATGTGTGTTCAGTCTTGATTTGAATGTGCCTAATGTTGGAGCACATCTGATCATTTCTGGAAGCTGATTCCAGCAGCGGGGGGCGCTGTTAGTGGCTGAAAGCTGATTCACCCTGCTTTGACTGAACTCTTGAAACTTCTAGTTTATATGATCCTAAAGATCTGAGTGATCTGTTGGGTTTGTATTCAGTGAGCATATCTGTGATGTATTTAGGTCCTAGGCCATTTAGTGATTTATAGACCAGTAATAATACTTTAAAATCTATTCTGAATGTAACTGGCAGCCAGTGTAGAGACCTGAGGACAGGTGTGATGTGCTCTGATTTTCTGGTTCTGGTTAGAATTCTGGCTGCAGCGTTCTGGATGAGCTGCAACTGTCTAACTGTCTTATTGGGAAGACCAGTGAGGAGTCCATTACAGTAATCCACCCTGCTGCTGATAAAAGCATGGACAAGTTTCTCTAAATCTTCACTAGAAACAAAGCATCTGATTCTTGCTATGTTTTTGAGATGATAGTATGCTGATAGTATCAACTAAATTGGCTGTAGTTTATGAGTGTGTGTGAATGAGTGTGTGTGTTTTTCCCAGTACTGGATTGCAGCTGGAAGGGCATCCGCTACATAAAACATATGCTAGATAAGTTGGCGGTTCATTCCGCTGTGGTGACCCCTAATAAATAAAGGGACTAAGCCAAAGGAAAATGAATGAATGAATGACAAAGCAGGGTTCAACGCTAAGGATTTTTTCTACTGGTCTGTTCAGGCCAATGGTTCAGATTTTTACTTGCCCTGCCAAAATTTTCACTGGCCCCTTAAAAAAATAATAATAATAAAATTTAATAGCTATTTTTTGCCACATATATTAAATAATGTGTCAAAAATAATGTTTATAATTATTAAAATGTTAATATTATTTAAATAATATTTTTTAAATGTATAATATATGTATAATGAGCAAAATTATGTTAACAAAACAAAAAGAGCAGTATGGAAAATGTGAAGTTATTTTATTTGAGTTCGAAATTATTAAAAAAAAAATGGTGGCCCCAATCGGGCCAGTAATGGTCCCGTCTACTGTCCCAAGCATCTCCCACTCTGGCCCCGGGCCATCGGGCAGTCCTTATTGTTGAGCCCTGCAAAGTGAAAGTATAGTGCAGTCCACTTCCAGAAAAGTGACGGTGCAAAATAAAATCAAAGGCATTTTACAAGCACATTTACATCCTATATCACCGGTGTCAGAGTTTATATTTGGACATAAAAAAAATCTAATTACAGAATTTTAATGACATGGAGAATATAAAGTGAATCTGTGTATGCTGACCTGCATTACTTTGCTTTTGTGTTATAATTATATTATCAGCGGATAAAAATGGTCTTAAAATGACAATATTGTCTTATTGCAGTCAATTCTAGCGTCACGGTGGTGCAGTGGGTAGCACAATCGCCTCTCAGCAAGAAGGTCGCTGGTTCAAGCCTCAGCTGGGCCAGTTGGTATTTCTGTGTGGAGTTTGCATGTTCTCCCCATGTTGGCGTGGGTTTCCTCTGGGTGCTCCGGTTTCCCACACAGTCCAAACACGTGCGGTATAGGGAAATTGGGAAGGCTAAATGTCCGTAGTGTATGAATGTTGCCCAGTGATGGGTTGCAGCTGGAAGGGCATCCGCTGTGTAAAACATATGCTGGGTAAGTTGGCGGTTCATTCCGCTGTGGTGACCCCTATATTAGTAAAGGGACTAAGCTAAAGGAATATGAATGTATGCAGTCAATTCTGAAGTAATATATTGCATAGTTTATAGAACGCTCATCGGTAATGTGAATTAAATATTGAACACTGCTATTGGATAAAGAAACTATACGCTTATGACTGATTTAGTGTGACTGTTATTTTGCTCTAAAGCGCAGTGGTTTTTCTCTCTCAGGAATGATCTGCTGATGGTCTGCCGGCAGCTGAATATGGAGGACTCTGTGGCGGAGATCATGGGTCAGCTAGGCGCAGATGAGCGAGGAAAGATCTCCTTCGAGGACTTCACTCGCTGCCGCATGCAGCTACTCACTGAGATCCAAAAGGAGGAAGGACAGCTTTCCCTGCGCTCCAGCGACTCGGACAAGCAGAAACTTCGGGAACGCATCGCCTCCTGGCCCACTAGCAGTGAGAATAGTTTAGGTATGTCTAAAACTGTGTAGGATGACATTACGTGACAGAATTAGTAGTCAGTAATATCTCTTAAATAACACGTTTATAGTAATGTAATCTGACTACTTTTATGCTAACTCTTGTTTGATGACACGTATATTGAAGCAGGTTAATCTTTTCAAAGTTTAGTTTTATTTTTTGTATTAATATATTTATTTTGTATTGTGTATTTTTATATGAACTACTACACCGGCCACTTTATTAGGTACACCTTACTAGTACCGGGTTGGACCACTTTTGCCTTCAGAACTGTCTTAATCCTTCATGGCGTAGATTCAACAAGCTACTGGAAATATTCCTCAGAGATTTTGCTCCATATTGTCATGACAGCATCACACAGTTGCTGCAGATTTGCCGGCTGCACATCCATGATGCCAATCTCCCGTTCCACCACATCCCAAAGCTGCTCTATTGGATTGAGCTCTGGTGACTGTGGAGGCCATTTGAGTACAGTGAACTCATCGTCATGTTCAAGAAACCAGTCTGAGATGATTGAGCTTTATGACATGCTGCGTTATCCTGCTGGAAGTAGCCATCAGAAGATGGAGACACTGTGCTCATAAAGGGATGGACATGGTCAGCAGCAATACTCAGGTAGGCTGTGGTATTAACGCTCAATTGGTACTAATGGACCCAAAGAAAATCTCCCCCACACCATTACACCACCACCACCAGCCTAAACCGCTGATACAAGGCAGGATAGATCCATGCTTTCATGTTGTTGAGGCCGAAATCTGACCCGACCATCTGAATGTGTCAGCAGAAATGGAGACTCATCAGAGCAGCAACGTTTCTCCAATCTTCTATTGTCCAGTTTTGGTGAGTCTGTGTGAATTGTAGCCTCAGTTTCCTGTTCTTAGCTGACAGGAGCGGCACCCGGTGTGGTCTTCTGCTGCTGTAGCCCATCCGCCTCAAGGTTGGACGTGTTGTGTGTTCAGAGATGCTCTTCTGCAGAGCTCGGTTGTATCGAGTGCTTATTTGAGTTACTGTTGCCTTTCTATCAGCTGGAACCAGTCTGGCCATTCTCCTCTGACCTCTGGCATCAACAAGGCATTTGCGCCCACAGAACTGCCGCTCCTTGGATATTTCCTCTTTGTCAAACCATTCTCTGTAAATCCTAGAGAGGGTTGTGCGTGAAAATCCCAGTAGATCAGCAGTTTCTGAAATACTCTGGCACCAACAACCATGTCACGGTTAAAGTCACTCAAATCCCCTTTCTTCCTCATTCTGATGCTCACTTTGAACTGCAGCAGATCGTCTTGACCATGTCTACATGCCTAAATGCATTGAGCTGCAGCCATGTGATTGGCTGATTAGAAATTTGTGTTAACAAGCAGTTAGATAACTGTACCTAATAAAGTGGCCAGTGAGTGTATTTTCCATTACTTTAATAAGACCAATACCATATCAAATAAATCCAACTTATCACAACAAATAGCAATGGAGCCATTTGACGCTGAATTAGGATTTATTTACACAGACAGTTGAGACTTTACCGGATGAAGGACCATATATGCTGTTTACTTTGATTACAATATAATTTTTAAGTCATAAACGTTCTGTGATAACATTCAGTAACACTCCAGGGCTTTACACAATGGGTTATTGCAGCTCAAATTTAGCATGAATACGTTTACATTGCAGAAGTCTTTCAGTCACGCAGTCTTAATTCAGTGCATGTTTATGTGTATAGTGCTTTTCACAACAATTAGCATGTTCTCCCTGTGTTGGTGTGGGTTTCCTCCGGGTGCTCCGGTTTCCCCCACAGTCCAAACACATGCGCTATAGGGGAACTGATCAACTAAATTATCCGTAGTGTATGAGTGTGTGTGAATGTGTAGCTAGAAGGGCATCCGCTGCGTAAAACATATGATGGAATTGTTGGCGGTTCATGCTACTGTGGCAAAAAGGACTAAGCCAAAGGAAAATGAACGAATTATGCTCATGTGTGTGTTATTTGTGTATTTGCAGGCGCTCGGGAGAGTTGGGAGTTTGATTCAGGAGCCCGGGATTTACAGAGCCCAGAGCTTCAGTCTCCAACACAAACACATCCTCATCTTCATCCTCACCTTCATCATCATCAGCAGAGCTCTCCTTTACTGCAGAAACTCCTGGAGCAGCCCAGTGTTCTGGAGCCTTCATCTGGGGTCCAGCAGCTCCTGTGTCAGCCTGCATTCAGCCGCAGCGGGGGCTACCTGGAGCTGGCCAACACTGTGAGTCAATACTGATGCTTTCACTTCTGACCTTGCTTGTGGGTTTGGCATTGTTACCATGAACTGCCGAGCGTATGGGAGTTTTGGTGCAGTGTGAGTTTGACAAATCTGTAAATGAGCAGTTTTCTGTGTTTTGTGGTTCCTGTTTTGATTTTAAAGTGACATACTTTTAATACAGTAATGTGGAGCTGGTGAATATTGTCAAGATTATTGAGAATCACAAACAAACTCATCAACAAAAATGATCTGAATTTATTTTACGGTCATTTAAACGGGTTTCTTCTGCCTTTGCTGTTCGTTATTTGGATTTTGGGTTGAAATGTGACCAGGGAATGTTTGTGCTTTTCTCTCTTAAATGTTAGATGCACTGATCTGAAGAGTTGCAGCAATAACAAATATGAAGCCACAATTGTGTGTTAGTCTGTAGATGGCGCTGTTTCCGTGCATCTGTCAGATTTTTACTGTGGTGTTTGCAGGCGTTCATGATTTACTAATCTCGCTTGTGTGCACCTTTTGTTATCTTTTTTGCCTGTTGAGATCTTCCAACTTCTGATTTTAAGGGTTGTGAGTGAAAGAGCCAAAATTTTGCAGTCACAACGTGCTGACACTTCAGTCAGTAGGATTAGTTGATGAATTATTTGCACTCCTGTATATTTTGCTCCCCAATTTCTGTTTAACGGAGAGTTTTTTTCAGCACATTTCTAATCATAATAGTTTAATAACTCATCTCTAATAACTGATTTATTTTCTCTTTGTCATGATGACAGTAAATAATATTAGACTAGATATTCTTCAAGACACTTCTATACAGCTTAAAGTGACATGTAAAGGCTTCACTAGGGTAGTTAGGGTAAAGTTAGGGTAATTAGGCAAGTCATTGTATAACAGTGGTTTGTTCTGCAGACAATCCAACACTAATATTGCTTAAAGGGAAATTAAATGTTGACCTTAAAATGGTTTTAAAAAATTAAGAACTGCTTTTATTTTTGCCAAAATAAAACAAATAAGACTTTCCCCAGAAGGAAAAATACTATAGGGAATACTGTGAAAATTTCCTGAATCTGTTCAACATCATTTGGGAAATATTATATAAAAAATATATTTAAAAAAAAAATCCCTAAAGCGTTTAGCATTATGTGTATATAAACATTGTTTTTATGATGTTTAACCATGGATATTGTCATTACTGTACATATATTTTCATATAATGCCCTTTAATTTGATTTTTGATTTGTTTTAAATTACAATTATTAATTATTAATTAAATCAGCAGCACTAATTTAGGGCAGTACAGCATATACTACCAAAATATTTCCTTCTTCCCAAAAAAGCTTGTTTATTTGTTTTTTTTAGCCAAAATGATATATGTTTTTTATTTTTTTGATTGTGGATGTGATTTTAACTTTTTAAAGTTAAACCTTTTTTTTTTTTTTAAATCATTTCATATTTAATATATAAGGCAATACAATTTCAATAATTTATCCATCCATATATCTATCCATCCATCGCTCCATACATCCATCCATCCTTCTGTCCGTCTGTCTGTTCATCTGTCTGTCCGTCTGTCTGTCTATCTATCTATCCATTTGTCTATCTATCTATCTATCTATCTATCTATCTATCTATCTATCTATCTATCTATCTATCTATCTATCTATCTATCTATCTATCTATCTATCTATCTATCTATCTATCTATCTCTCTATCTCTCTATCTATCTATCTATCTATCTATCTATCTATCTATCTATCTATCTATCATCTCGTTCTTCTGTCCATCCATCCATCCATCCATCCATCCATTCATCCATCTATCATCTCGTTCTTCTGTCCGTCCGTCCATCCATCCATCCTTCCATTTATCAATCTGTCGATCAATCTATCTAACTCTTCGGTGAAATATGAGCTTTACATGATCCTGATATTTATTATTTTTTATGTTTCATATGAATTTTTTTATTGTAGAATTTTGTTAACTAATTATTTTTTATTAAATGTTATTATTTTTTAGATTCCCTTTTAATTGCACTTTTTTTTTGATATAGATATCATTGTTCTTGTGATAAATATGTATGTCAAATAGTAATATACACATTACAGTTTCCATTGAGGCAGAATGAGTTTGTGAGCTTCATCTCTTATCAGTAAAGCACCAATATTCATTACAATGATTGCACAAGATGCAGTCTGCAACAGATTTTCTAAAGGTGTGTGTGTGTGCGTGTATATGTGTGTGTAAGACATATGGCCTCTATTAGTATCAGAGTGACGTCAGCGCGTGTGTGTGTGAGCGTTTATAGTGATGCAGGAATGTGTTTGGTGTCATGTGATGTTTTAACAGCTCTGTTCTCCCGATGTAAGACTGCTATCCAGCAGATCCGGTTACCGCAGTAAAGCACCATCGTTAGAGAAGACATTAGTGAGCATGGGTCCAAACGCTGTTCTTCTTTGTGCTTTAGCAGTTTTTCTTTCTTGATATTGGCTTTAAGAAGAACATTTTAGTCATCTTCAGCTGCATTTGAGCAATTACATGCAATTGTCAACCTTATGTTTTCACCAAAATATTTAAACTCTAAGGTTTCTTGTGTAGGCTTGGGTTTTACTGTGGTCCTCAACATAACGCGCTTCACCTTTTGTGCGCCTTGCAGTTTTGCAAAATTTTTTTTGCAGGGCTCAACAGCGTGACCATTTCGCTTGCATTTTCGACTAAAAATAGACGTGTGCGAACTAGAAAATTTATTTAGTCGCACATGTGCGATCTTTCTTTTTTAATAAGCTTGATTGATGACTTAATTCACTCGGCCACGGTAAAACAACATGCTCTTTACACTAAGTGTGACTGTAGCACATGCTGACGTGATCAACATCAGCACCCCTCTACTGGTTTATTTACTTCAAGCCAAGCGGTCTTTGCATTGTTTTGTATACGCTGCTACGCAACGCATGGCACCGAATGGCAATAGTATCAGGATGCAGCCTTTGATGCAAGCTGAGATTGCATCGCTCAGAGATGCAATGTCAGACACAATGAATGCACTCAATGGAGCTAGTGACATCACTGTGATGGGTAGGGTTAGAGGTGGGGCTAGGCAAGCACATTAAAAAGCATTAGATGCAGCTCAGCCAGACCCCTCTCCCGAATGGCGGCAGAGCCACACAACCTGCGAGCCTCATAGAAAAAGTCGACTATTCGGCCATGGATGGCATATCGTGGCACATTTAGTGCCACTAGACATTTTTGGGTTGTTATAGTATTGTTAAGGTGAGCTCTTTAACTTCAGGCTTGCGTTGTTGTGGTTTAAGTGGTGTTTTGTTGAGCTCGGCAGGTTTTTTTTGCTGTAGTTTACAGATTTCGTCATTAAACAGCATATGTGGGTTTTATTGAGCAGTTAAAGATCCTGTGCGTGTGTGTGTGTGTGTGTGTGTGTGTGTGTGTTATGTCCATCTGTTTTTCACACTAATTAAATTCCATAGAAACTAATTGTGGGACTGAAGGAAGCAAGTGTGTTTTGTAAACAAGTTGTTTGGAAAACAGCAAATTTTTCTGAAAGTTTTCGATTATTAACATTAGTTATGGTGTGAACAAACAATGAGCAATGCTTAGGCCTAGATAAAGTTATTTTCTGTTTTTATTTGTTAAAGGGTCACGAAACACCAGAACACATGTGTTGAGCTGTTGACAGTCATACATGTGTCCCACACTGCTAAAAACACTATTAGGACACCTATATTTCACTAAAAAGTGTAAATTGGTTGTTTTTGCGTACTTCCGGTTTGAAACTAATTTTGAAGCTGCGTCACGGTCATGAGATAATAGCGTGTATTCCAGCGTGCAGACTGGACGTCTGTGCCAGAGTGAGTCTTATTACGTCTTACAGTGTGCTGCATTAATGCATGAGTAAAGCTTGGTTTAAACCAATCAGCGCGCTCTATTGTGCAACTTCATTAATATTCATTACTGTCACAGTGTTTAGACGACAGAGACGCCACGTTGTGTTGGCAGAACAAGCGTGAAGTGTTGCTTTTATAGTTTGCTGCAGTGAAGTTTTGTTTTCATTTTCTCTCTGTGAGAGCGCAGCTGGAGTCACGTGTGGATTAACAGTGTACGCAACGCGCGACAACAATAACTTACGTGTCTAAGGAGGATTATTGTTTACCTGAGAGCTGTTCTCATCTGCAAACACTGAGATCCGGATTCGCTTGTAGTATTCTCTTCATAAAGACGCGGCTCTAGTTGCTGGTGATTGTCCTGTCTCTACAGATTTGGTAAGTGAATGATCAGTGCTCTTTGTTTATTCAGTTTGTTCATATCGAACAAACTATTGCACCGAGTGTAAACATGTTAGCACCACAACCAAACTTTAACCTTGTGTAGGATTTTCACCGCATTTTGTGACCGGAATAACACACGCGGCTTTCTGACGCTACCTGCCGTGTGCATCTAAGTTTCCGGGAAATGCGGAGGTTTTTTTCTCTCATTCACTGTGCGGTATCAAACACTGCATGAAAAATACACGCTTAGAGCAGTTCCTCGAATCAAATATCTCGTTTGTCGCGAGGGGCATGAATGAATTCCCTGAATGAAAGAGCCGAACTGCAGTTAAAGTCCACCATTTAATAATTTAACAAATAATTAGACTACAGATGTCCATGTAAACACAGTCACTTTCTCCCCTGTGTGTGTGTGTGTGTGTGTGTGTGTGTGTGTGTGTGTGTGTGTGTGTGTGTGTGTGTGTGTGTGTGTTTTGACTCTGAAAGTCAGCGCGCCCAAATAGGCACTCCCACACCAAGCCTCTTTTCTTCCTCCGACACTCCCCCCTAAACAGAGCTGGACACGCCCACTTTTCTGACTTTTTCCAAAGTAGAGGTGTGAAAACACCCTGCTGAAACGAGGGGGTGTCATGGCCCTTTAATAGAGTTAATTAGCAACTGGGGAAATTTGCTGCCAAGTGTGATGCGGCTGGGATGAGAATAAGTACCTCTGAGTCCAAGGCCATGGTGCTTGACCGGAAAAAGGGGGTTTGCCATCTCCAGGTTGAAGGAGAGTCCTTACACCAGATGGAGGAGTTCAAGTATATCTCCTGTTCACAAGTGAGGGAAGGATGGAGCGTGAGATTGACGGGCGGATCGGTGCAGCGGCAGCAGTAATGCGATCGATATATCAGTCTGTTGTGAGGAAGAAGGAGCTGAGCTGAAAGGCAAAGCTCTCGGTTTACTGGTCAATCTACGTTCCTACTCTTTGGGTCATGACTGAATGACAAGATCTCGGATACAAGCGGACGATATGAGTTTCCTTCATAGGGTAGCAGGGCCCACCATTATTGACAGGGTGAGGAGCTCTGACACCTGGGAGAAGCTCAAAGTAGAGCCGCTGCTCCTCCACATCCAGAGAAGTCAGCTGAGGTGGCTCGGGCATGTTTCGGATGCCTCCTGGACACCTACCTAGGGAGGTGTTCCAGGCATGTCCCACCAGGAGGTCTCGGGGAAGTCCCAGGACACGCTGAAGGAT
>NC_133180.1:2645000-2650000 GCF_049306965.1 Danio rerio | reverse complement strand
CAGTCTGCACGCTGGAATACACGCAAGAATCTAATCGCCGTGACGCAGCTTCAAAAATTAGTTTCAAACCAGAGGAACGAATTTGCTTAAAATAGCGCAAAAACAACTAATTTTCACTTTTTAGTGAGATATATGTGTCCTAATAGTGTTTATAGCAAAACAGTCGACAGCTCAAAACATGTGTTCTGGTGTTTCGTGACCCTTTAATATTGTCAGTCAGGTGGTTTTTAAAATTGAAACATATTAAATAGATCTCAGAACAATGAGCTGAAGATGAAACCGAATGTGTGTGATAGTGCTGAGTTGTTTTTGCTGACAGTGTTGAGTAAATGTTGAATTATTCATCAGTGTATTTTTGTGTTTGGATGTTCAGGGCGTGTGTGTGTGTCTGTTTCTCTCCCACAGCAGCTCATTTCTGATCTATTCTCTTTTCTCCTTCACTTGTTTCCAAAAACCAAAAATGCCAGAGAGTCTTTGTGATGAATCTGATTGTGTAAATATAGCTATAAATGAGCAATATAACACTCGTAGCAGTGCGATGTGGCTGTATATCGGCACTGGTTGTAGGAGTGCGTTGGCTCTTAGGCTCCGTTTACACTAGTGTGTTTTAGTTTTAAAACGGCATTTTAGATCAAAAACGATCCGCGTCCTCACTAGCGTTTCTGAACATATCTCCGTCCACACTACGCCACCAAAAACGTATATCACGTGACCATTCGCGCACTCTGGGCATGCGCATTCTAGTATAAACAGGAAGCACGTGTCTCGCTCGGCATTTGGTTATTGTTCGTCAACAAACGCCGGTTGAACAATGAACGCGATGGCAAAGAAAGCAAGAGAGGTATTTTTGTGGACAGACGACGAGGTCGAGTTATTAAACGTAACAAATGAATAACTGCACAATGGCATCTAAAACAGACAACAGTGCAAACAACGCTCCCATTTCTGTGTCCATGTTGTTGTTTACAGTGAAGGCTGGTCTGCTGTATGCGGTAGCGTTAAAGCCATGTGTTATAGTCATGTGATAGGGGCTTGACGAATAAGGGAAGGATACGCAATGACACAAAAGCCCCAATCAGCTAGCGAATCTCAGCAGCCCCGCCTCTGTTTTCAGATGTCTCCGTTTTCCCTCATCCACACTGAGACGGAGCAGCAGCGCTTCAGAATGAAAACAACCTCTCCAGCGTTTCCAAAACGCTCCGTTTTCGGTGCGCGAAAACTCCAACGTAGTGTGGACGGATGGCGTAATCGTAGCAAAACTTATACGTTTTCAAACAAAAACGCATTAGTGTAAAGGGGGCATAGTGTCCCCCCAATGCTGATATACAGCCACATGGCACTGCTGCTTGTGTGATATTGCATTTATACAACAGTTCAACAACATATTCGTGTGTATAAAAAAGAAAATCAAACACGGAGAGTCTCAAAACTCTTTTGTATGAGGAACTTCTGTCTTCCGCCATTCATTCACATCAGCAGCTGACGTCAGAACAGTGGAAACCACTGGTCATTCACCACCGTCACTGTAGAGCTAGTGTTTGAGTGATTCTCTAGCGTAATGTCTAAAGTGAAGACAAAACAGCTGATCTTGCTCACAGTTTAAGATTATAAGGCTAAACAGCATTAAATGCCATCAGTCTACAGAGATTTCCCAGTATTGTTACAAAAAAAGTATCTTCAATATGATTAAGGAATGGAGAATATGGAAGGAGATAAACAACTAAAAACATGGGTGGACAGTGTACCAGTTATGAACCAGATGAGCTCTGATTTCTAAATTGCAATTCTGTGTGACAGGTGTTTACTCATGTGATGAGTTAGTATGCTGAGTAGGACAACTGACTTTACAATTGTGAATGACAGTGTGTTCCTTGTTAAAACGAGATTTTCTGCATGAAATTTGTGCCAAATGCAGAGAATTGTGTGTAGTGTTTTGAAAAAGTGTGTTTTAAACCTGCAATTTGAGTGTAAAGCAGGAATTGTGCTTGTAGTTTAGCTGCATTGGTTCAGGGGGTTGGTGCATCAGTTACATGTTGTAGTCATTGTGTCTGAAGTACAAGTAATTGTGTGTAAACAATTGGGAAAAACTGTAATAGTGACATTCTGCCACCTACTGGCGATTTTAGTTTTTTAGTTTAGATGTAACATTTAAAGCAAATTTTAATTATTTCAAATAACATTAGGCTATTCAACGTTTTAGGATTTAAAATCACTGTTTTGGTTATTATTATGAATGGTTCAGGGTTTGGGTAATATTAGGAAATAATATTACAATTTTAAATAATGCTTTTCTATTTTAATATATTTATTTATGTGATGCAAAGTTAAATTTTTTGACACTATGTCGCATGATCCTTCAGTGTATTGTCAAAGTTGTGCTGTTAAATGTTTTTCTATGATATTTTTACAGGATTGATTGATTGAATCCTGGCAAATTATTATTCAAAATATAAATACTATCAATGTAACATTATTGCTGAATAAAAATATATATTTTCTTTCAAAAAAGAAAGGAAACAAATGAAAAATAAAAAAATTTGTTTTTTTTATTTGTCAAAGAATCCTAATATTATGTTTTAAACGTGAAATAAAGAAGAAAGGTGCTTTAAAAACAACACAATAATGGTTAATGTAATTTTCTATTTTTCTAATATTTTACAGCAAAAGTATCAGATCTAACAGGTGACAGTGATCGATGAGTTGGTCATCACTGATATGCTGTAGGCTACATTAAACATGTAAAAAATTTAAAACACAATAAGACTTAAATGTAAAACAAATTAAAAAAAGATTTTACAAAACTAAACGACATGAATATATTAATAAACAATCTAAACTTTACCTCCGGAGATGTTATACATTTTTTATACGTTTTAATGCTATCTTGAAAACAAATATAATTATATATTAACATATTTATATTTAATTTGCACATAATTATTGTATATTGTATAAGTTAGCCGGCAAAAAGCAGACAGACGCACTAAAAACTGCTCAAATATATATATTTAAAAAAAAAGGTAGACGCAGATGTCATGTAACAAGTCAGACGTTGATGTCACGTCCATTGAGAGGAATGTATGAAGGGCAAGAAATTGTGCACTGCCTCACACACTGCACTGAGCCGTGTGAGCAGCGTGTTATGATACGTGATAGCAAAAAAATAAATAAATAACTTCACTGCTACACGTAAATCACGCGTAACGTCTGGCTTGCAACTTCACTGCCACACGTGATTTACGTGACGTCTACGTGACGTCAACGTGACGTCTACGTCACGTCTGCGTCTTAAATTGCATGGATTTAATAGCAAAAAAATGTATTTTTTAAGACGTCAGTGAGCTGTCAGTGAGACGTTCGGTGAGACGAGTGCACGTTGCAGCGTCAGGTTAAAGAGCTCGGAGGAACGCCATAGATGAAAAGGGATTTAAGTGACTTTGAACGTGACATGGTTGTTGTTTATGAGCACAGTGTCTCCATCTTCTGATGGCTACTTCCAGCAGGATAACGCAGCATGTCATAAAGCTCAATCATCTCAGACTGGTTTCTTGAACATGACGATGAGTTCACTGTACTCAAATGGCCTCCACAGTCACCAGAGCTCAATCCAATAGAGCAGCTTTGGGATGTGGTGGAATGGGAGATTGGCATCATGGATGTGCAGCCGACAAATCTGCAGCAACTGTGTGATGCTATCATGTCAATATGGAGCAAAATCTCTGAGGAATATTTCCAGTAGCTTGTTGAATCTCTGCCATGAAGGATTAAGGCAGTTCTGAAGGCAGAAGGGGGTCCAACCCGGTACTACTTAGGTGTACCTAAAAAAGTGGCAGATGAGTGTATATTGCAATATTCAATATCTTTTGAATTAAATAGTTCTATTTGCATAAATTTACATTGATTTGGATGACTTTGTCGAGTGCACAAGTATTTATAAAGGGCAGCACGGTGTCACAGTGGGTAGCCCTCTCATCTCACAGCAAGAAGGTCACTGGTTCGAGCCTTGGCTGGGTCAGTTGTTGTGTCTGTGTGGAGTCTGCATGTTCTCCCCGTGTTGGTGTGGGTTTCCTCCGGGTGCTCTGGTATCGTCCACAAGTCCAAATACATGCGCAATAGGGGAATTGGGTGAGCTAAATTGTCTGTAGTGTATGTTGTCAATGGATGTGTATGGGTGTTTTCCAGTGATGGGTTGCAGCTGGAAGGGCATCCACTGCATAAAACATATGCTGGATGAGTTGGCGGTTCATTCTGCTGTGGCGACCCCGGGTTAATAAAGGGACTAAGCAGAAAAGAAAATGATTGAATGAATGAAGTCTTAATAAAATCAGTAGAGTAATGGTAGAAATTGTTTTCTTTTTGAGACATAATAGCAGAATTCAGGTACACAAATTGAATAATCATTTTCATTGTGTGCATACTGTATATACTTAAATATAATTACTCTTTCTTAAAGTTAGAAACATATTTTTTGTGCATGATTGCTTTAGATGCTTACACAATCACTGGCCTTAAAAACAAACACTGGTCCACATGTTCCTGCCTCAACATTGCAGATCTTGTGGCCGATGCACATGTTGCGATATCGGTGTTCAAACCATATATTGTGCGGCCCTAATCTCTGAATGTGAATGCAGATCTAACTAATGTCAAACAATGACTCGACTTTGATTTTAGATGAAATGATCCTCTTGACGGCTTCACTAGGGGGAGCTGTTTAATTCAGCAGTCATAAATGCACATAATATTAGAAAGACCTCTTTATGTAAAGAACAATTATATGATAATCAATAGGGTAATAAGTGATAATGGCAAATAGATAATGGCTGTTACACCTTGGAAATGCAGTATATTCATAATAATTCTACACACTGGAGTCAAAGCATTCACTCATATCCTGTTCTCAGTGAACAAAATCTTCAAATAAAGCAGAGTAACACGTCTCTTTATTTAACTTGCATTAAATTGGTTTAAACTGATGTCACTGAACTCCTTTTAAGCAT
>NC_133180.1:2622500-2642500 GCF_049306965.1 Danio rerio | reverse complement strand
CTCTCTCTCTCTCTCCCGCTCTCTCTCTCCTGCTCAGTCTCTGGCTGGATGTCTGTGTGTGCGGATCGGTGTTGCGCTGCGGTGTGTGGATTTAATCGCGTCTCGTGTGTGTTTTTTCCGCTGGGATTGCGTTGGGAATATACTGCAGGGCTGGAGGATGAGCTGTTGGCGGTGTGTGTGGATTACTGAAGCCGCAGGAGCCTGAGCGCGCAGCCGTGTGTGTCTGAATTTACAGACCATGAACTCTGGAGTGGCTGTAAACGCAGGCAGAGAAGCGGCGGCCGAGGGGAGCGAGGTGAGACGAGTTCCTGTGTGTGTGTGTGTGTGTGTGTGTGTGTGTGTGTGTGTGTGTGTGTGTGTGTGTGTGTGTGTGTGTGTGTGTGTGTGTGAGATTTACCAGCACATTCTGTTGAGCTGAACTGACCGTTTCAGAAATATTCCTAACACCCCTGACATTGTAATTATAAGATACTGAGACTTCAAAGTCAGCGTTTGTCATTGAGGTTGGCTGTTGTCTTTAGACACTTGTTATGTTTGACACTTGACACAAATTTAAGTGGATTGAACATTATGCAAATAAGTTCTCATAAAACAGCTCTTGACTTGTGTTGATTCAGCTGGTTTTAAATAAGTATTGTGAACAAGCAGCAAACATTATAGCACAGTGCCTGACATTGAAATAATAGAAAGCGGGACTTTGTGTTTGTCATTGAGGTTGTCTGTTGTTTTGATCTGTATTTAGACCCTTGTTATTTCTCTAAATTGATGAAATATCAGCTTATTTTAAAGGAGACAGATGTCAGATTGTACATGAAATGGAAAAGGTTGATTGAAACCAAAGTTATGTGCCTTTACTGTTGAGCTGAACTGGCTAATTCAGAGTTATTCCTAACATCCCTGGGGTCCGTTCTTCGTACGTGGATTACTCAGTTAGCTGGATTTGGATATTGACGATTTGACACGATCCAGGATCGTTTCGTTCTTCAAAGCTGATCCGAGAGTTGTTGTCATGGCAACAGATCTGCTAAGTCAAACCTGATCGGGAGCAGGTTCAAATCATATAAACAGGATTAGATCGGCTCAGTTCAAGCAAAGATAATACAGAAAGTATGTACCGAGTTCTGATACTTTCTTACAGTAAAAGTTATATACACTTGGGAAAATAGTAAATAGTTTTTAACTATATATATACATATAAAGTTATAGTCATTAATAAAATAAATAAAGTTATACATATTAATAAAACTTATGCAATCTGCACCATCGAAATGAAAATACAAAGACTGCCACCTGGTGGTGCAAAGAGAAAACTTATTGATATGAACTTTTTAGATCACTTTAGTACAAATTGTGTATAATAGAAATGCACAATATGTGACTTTTTTTTAAAGCAATAATACATTTATGCAGTCATGAACATGTTTTGACAGTTAATATGACAGTGATTTGATGCTTCACAAAAGTTGCAGACGCCTTTACCAATATCAAAATGCTTTTGGAAACAACCAGTTATTCTTTACACCGATTAAAAAACTGTACTATAATAAAGAAAATCTTTTCTAAATGTAGAACTAAATACATTGATTTGCATTGAAATACATGATGAATACTCTTGTCTTGACAAATGAAAGTGTAAAGCCTGCAGCTCACAACAAATGTGAAGTTACTGCGTGTCATATTTAACAAGCCGTTTACTGCTAATTTGATGTAATTTTGCTCACATGGATAATTGAATATTAATCAGATGATGTCATTACGCTGCTGTGCCGTCAGCCAATCGTTGCATTGCTGATCATGATTTCGAGGATCGATAGATCTGTCCTTAACAACAGATGCAGCGATCTCAGATCAGTTCATCCAGACATTTTAATCTGATTCGCGAACTTGTTTGAAGAACCAAATTAGCGAGAGATCAGTTATCAAGATTAAAAGATCCAGGATCTGCCAAATCATCTTAGATCATTTAAGCGAGGTACGAAGAACAGACCCCTGATGTTGTAATGTCATTGAGGATGGCTGTTGTTTTGATTTGTGTTTAGACACTTGTTATGTCTCTAAACTGCTGAAATACACTCAAAAAATGATAAGTTGTAGGGTTGGGCATCTAAGCTATAATGCCGATCCGATACGCATCTCGATACAAAGAATACGATCCGATATATTAGCAATACATTTGTGACATATTGCGATGCAACACGATACGATTCACACCCATATCACGATACAATGCGATAATTCAGCACTAACTAATTAGATCAAGTTTATGAGATGATGTGAAAGAGGATGCTGTGCCATTGAATGAGTTTGATTAGTTATTAACCAAGCAAAACCAAGACTTTTTTTTACAAACTGGCTTTTCTCTCAGAGCCAGAGTGTCAGTTTACAGTAGAGGGCCATTTTAGAACATACAGCACATATTATTTAAGTATTTTCAAGATAAACAGAATGTATAAGTGCAATATATATTAAAATATATTTATTTGCACTCTTTTAACATAAAGGTTGAGCATTGCACAACAAGAATTGTGATTTAACTTTTCAACTATGAAAACAAGTTTTACAAAGATATATTGTGCCACTGAATATTCAAAACTTAAGGTGGTGAACTTGCAGTGTTATGCTGCGTTGAAACATCACTGTCACTGTAAACAACAGGCTAATAAAAATATAAATAAATAAAAATTAACAGGAGGTGTTTAAAACCTTTGTTCTCCGTGACACTAGGCTGAATATCTTTGCAGATGAACAATGCAATAGCATTCGTTATTGGCGTAGAGCGCACAAAACTGTTGCGCATGGAAAAAACTTGCAATGCTTTTCTCACCACTTTTGGAGCTGGTAGCTACAGTTGAAGCAGAGCAGGAAGCCGGGGATGCAGAAACACTGGAAGATGCTTCCACAACAACACCGTGGCGCCGCTTCAAGTGACATTTCAGATTAGTCGTACTGCCCGCGTATTTTACAGATGCGCGGCACATTTTGCAAATTGCATCTGTCCTGTCATGTCGTCCATCCTTAAATCCATAATGTTGACATACTTTAGATTTAGAACTCAGTGAGGAATAAAATGTTTGTTTTGCTTCTCGCACTTTCTGAGGGCGCTCCACTAGCTTCATCCGCACACCTGATACACTGAGTTGTAGTGTAAGTGTACACATCCGCAAGTCCGTTGCTAAGGCATACTTTATGTAGGTTGATTAAATTATGCGCCAAAAACAGGTTGACAACACTTGTTAATAAATAAAAAATACATTCTATATTAAAAATATAAGCTGTATCTCGCAAAAACCGATGCATCTCGATTTGCTTCCAAAATTTCATTCATCCTCTGCTTCTCTACCGATGCACTCGCATCGTGCACGCGCATGACCTCATATCGATACATATCGGTTAATCTTCCCATCCCTAATATGTTGGCATTAAGGTTGGGTGATGTTGACCAATTTGGCATTGTACGATGTCTAATGTGAAACATCGTGATGGACGATGGCATCGTCGTCGTAGGCGGGGGATGGGGGTGGTTGTTAAATATCAATAAATTCATAACGAATTAATTAATTGTAGCCTGCCGTTTTCACTACCTGACCTACATGGTCTTTGCTTTGCTTTAAAATAATAGAAAGCGGGACTTTGTGTTTGTCATTGAGGTTGTCTGTTTCTTTGATCTGTATTTAGACCCTTGTTATTTCTCTAAATTGATGAAATATCAGCTTATTTTAAAGGAGACAGATGTCAGATTGTACATGAAATGGAAAAAGTTGATTGAAACCAAAGTTATGTGCCTTTACTGTTGAGCTGAACTGGCTATTTCAGAGTTATTCCTAACACCCCTGATGTTGTAATGTCATTGAGGATGGCTGTTGTTTTGATTTGTGTTTAGACACTTGTTGTGTTTGACACCTTTGACAAATTTAAGTGGTTTGAACATAACACAAATAAGTTGTCCCCTTCAAAAGCTCTTGAATTGTGTTAGTTCGGCTCATTTTATATGTAGCTTGAACAAGCAGCGGAAATCAATGTTGAGTGCAGTACTATTGAGCTGATCTGGCTATTCTACCCATTTTTTAGGCTGGCTGTTGATTGATTTGTATTTGGACACTTGTTATGTCTCTAAACTGCTGAAATACACTCAAAAAATGATATGTTGGCGTTAGGGTTGGGTGATGTTGACCAAATTGGCATTGTATAATGTCTAATGTGAAACATTGCGATGGACGATGGCATCGTCGTCGTAGGCGGGGGGGTGTGGGTGGTTGTTAAATATCAATTAATTCATAACGAATTAATTCATTGTAGCCTATCTTTTCACTACCTGACCCACATGGTCTTTGCTTTGCTTTGAATTGATAGAAAGCGGGACTTTGTGTTTTTCATTGAGGTTGTCTGTTGTTTTGATCTGTATTTAGACCCTTGTTATGTCTCTAAATTGATGTTGTTTTGATTTGTGTTTTGACACTTGTTGTGTTTGACACCTTTGACAAATTGAAGTGGCTTGAACATAACACAAATAAGTTGTCCCCTTCAAAAGCTCTTGAATTGTGTTGCTTTGGCTCTTTTTATATGTAGCTTGAACAAGCAGCGGAAATCAATGTTGAGTGCAGTACTATTGAGCTGATCTGGCTATTCTACCCATTTTTTAGGCTGGCTGTTGATTGGTTTGTATTTAGACACTTCTTATGTCTCTAAACTGCTGAAATACACTCAAAAAATGATATGTTGGCGTTAGGGTTGGGCGATGTTGACCAATTTGGCATTGTATGATGTCTAATGTGAAGCATCGTGATGGACGGATGGCATCGTCGTTGCAGGCAAGGGTTGGGGTGGTTGTTAAATATCAATGAATTTATAACGAATTAATTAATTGTAGCCTACCGTTTTCACTACCTGACCCACATGGTCTTTGCTTTGCTTTGAAATGATAGAAAGCGGGACTTTGTGTTTGTCATTGAGGTTGTCTGTTGTTTTGATCTGTATTTAGACCCTTGTTATTTCTCTAAACTGCTGAAATACACTCAAAAAATGATATGTGGGCGTTAGGGTTGGGCGATGTTGACCAATTTGGCATTGTATAATGTCTAATGTGAAACATTGCGATGGACGATGGCATCGTCGTCGTAGGCGGGGGGTGTGGGTGGTTGTTAAATATCAATTAATTCATAACGAATTAATTCATTGTAGCCTATCGTTTTCACTACCTGACCCACATGGTCTTTGCTTTACACATAACCAAACATAAATAAATAAAGTTACACACACATGACTACCAGTCAATAACTTTTTCTCCGCGGGACTCTGGCATGAATAGGCAGTGATCCGTGTCTTTATAATGGCTTTTTTTCGCAGCTGGTGGAGGAGACGAGAGTTTATTTGGAGTTCACTGTAATTTGTATTGTAATTGATGATAAGTTCATTATTTTATTATTATTATTACGAGGAAATAATAACAAGTAAAGATGCTAGGGTTTGACTGTTTTGGTCACATATACACCCGAAATTTTATCTATGCCACCTTAAAGTATATTAGGAAGCATTTGTGCATACATTTTCATCGTTTTCACAGCAAAATCGTCACCGTGTGCGCGGATTCAGGCGACATTTATGCAGAATGCATCTCTGCACCTAAAAACGCCAAATAGGAGCAGAGTAAACAGTTGTTATGTGAACTTGCTGAAGTAAAGAAAGCCTGCAATGCTTGCCCCGCCTTTGTGCTCCTCTTATTGGCCCACTGCTCTAACTGAACGCAAATGATTGGTTAATATCAGCTGTCAATCACTCAGTCAACACCTTCTGCCTTCAGATGATAGAGCTACAGGAGCTGAAGTAGAGAGAATGAAAATAACACCGGCAGATTTAGTTTTAGAAACCACCTACAGTTACTAATAATGGCACATCTTATTAGTGATCATGTGCTGAATGTTACTCCACCCTTTACACTTTACCAAGAGTGGATAAAAGACTTCCAGTGTTTAAAGTCCGCTATAAAAATGACTAAAGCCATTCAGTGTAAAGTCTGTGGGATGGGCTTTGCAGGTAACAGCGTTTGCCACTGAGTCTACACATTTTAAGCGTGAGAGGTGCTGTATAATCCTTCATTTAATCCGCACGAGTCTGTCAGCCGTGCAAGCGGCAGCTATATGTAAAATGTAACACAGCTCATGAAAAGACTCTTATTGTTATTAAGATTACGTGCAAATAATAAGTTACATATCAATATAAATGTGGGGTGGGGCGATGGATCGGCTGAGCATTGTAAAGTTTATCGGCGATGGACGATGGCATCATCTTTCGGCCCAACCCTGGTTGGTGTTAATTAACTTTATGTCCACTGATTCCACATAACAGAGTTAGGTTACCTTTAAAGAAAGAATATTTATTTTAGTGAACCTAAGTTGCATGAAGGTAATGTAATATTGTTTAGTTTAATCAATGTAACATTCATAATTTAGCTTTAATTTATGTAGTTATGCAAGTTCAACTATTCTAAAATTGATATAATGTTTAACCAAACTAAAAAACTGTTTGCGTTTCATTGAGCTTATTCAATAGTATCACAATATTTTACTATGAACATTTTTAAAGTTTCAAAATTGTCCAACAATAAAATGATTAAAAGCTTTTTAAAATATGTATCTTCACTTATTAGTTAAAATATGAATACTAATAAAGTAATAGTATTACAGGTATGAAGTAAATTAAAAATTAATGATTTACAAAAATATGCTTACAAAAACATAATAAAAGTACACTTTTCTAAATAAAACTTTTCATATATTACAAAAAATATTCAAAAATAATATTCTGCCTGATGATGATTTACAAAAATATACTTAGAAAAATTGGTGGTTCATTCCACTGTGGCGACCCCAGATAAATAAAGGGACTAAAGGCTGATTTATACTTCTGCGTCAAACACCGGCGTATGCTACGGCGCTGACGCATAGCCCTTTGCCGTGGCCATCGGCGTCACTGACGTGCACTTCCCAAAAAATGTAACTACACGTCGCAACAACGCATAGCGCAAGCTCTGTGATTGGTCGGCTTGGTAGCGCTTACGAGTCTGGGCGGGACAGAGAGCAGCGCGAATGGCGCGAACCCAATGGAGCGATTGTTTACAAGTGTGGAGTCCCGTGAAGGAGCTCCGGATGGAAAGTTTTGTTTTGTGTTTACCTCATAGTTAAAGTTGTTGCACGTCCGCCGGTTCCTGCCTCAAAATGAGCGAGTTTGAGCCACTTGTACATCCAGGAAGTGTTCAGGAAAAGCAAAACAGCAGCGAAGAAACTCGACACAGAGGAACATTAACACCTCACTGCCAACTAGCATTTCGGAAGTGTTAATGCAGACCAACAGAGACAGCGCACAGAAGTATAAATGCACAGCCTCACTCGGTCACTTGGCGCAGAAGTATAAATCAGGCTTAAGCCGACAAGAAAATGAATGAATGAATGAATGAATGAATGAATGAATGAATGAATGAATGAATGAATGAATACTTAAAAAAGTTAAGTATTCTTTTGTAAACTGTACTGTACCTTCTTTACACTGAAAAAGCAGATAACACTTCAGCTGTTCAAAGGAAGATTTACATTTTAAAGCAAATTAACATGATCAGTACTACACCATAAATTAGACCAACCGTCACAGAACATGCAGTAGCTACACACATTCATCCCTCTGACATTTGCACCAGTTCTGCACAAAAAAAAAACATTGTGCATGAAGTCTGCTTCACACAGGTGAGTGGGCTTGACAAACCACCTGTAGAAAAACTCTTAAACTATTTGTATAATTAGCACTTCTTGGGTGTATCACCTCTTCTTGTAGATTTATCTGTGGTGTGAAGACACAAGATGTGCAGCACCTGAAACTACGCATACTGGAAGCCTGTGCTGGCATTTCTCCTGTGGTGTTGCTATCAGTGTGTGAAGAGTCTGAGAAGAGGGTTGCATTGACAATCCAACACCATGGGCAGCACATTGAACACATTTTATAAGTGGTCAGAAACTTGTAAATAACTCATGAAAGAATAAAGTTAAAGCAAACACACCGCTGTTTTTCTTGTGAAATTCCCAATAAGTTTGTGTCACATGACCCTCTTCCTATTGAAAAAACTAAAGTTGGATCCAAGATGGCCGACTTCAAAATGGCCTCCATGGCCACCACCCATCTTGAAAAGTTTGCCCCCTTACATACTAATGTGCCACAAACAAGACGTTAATATCACCAACCATTCCCATTTTATTAAGGTCTATCCATATAAATGGCCCACCCTGTATACAGCACACATACAAATTATATCAAAACAAACTTTGGATGCAATTAAAAGTATATAATCCAAGTGAATGGAAATTGTATATGCAATTTTGTTAGGCCAACATATTTATTTGAGTGCACAGATTTCTTTATATGCATATGGAATACATACATCTTATTTGTAGGGCCTAAATATATCTTGAGCATACAATATTATAGATTTCTTGAGCTGAAGACGTTTTCCAGCACGTGCTTGTAATGTCTTGTCGTGTGTTTTATGATCTGCTGCTGTTTTTAGGCATGTAATGAAGTCTTGTCTTACTCTCCCTCTTGTTTGATCCGATACCGAACGCTTTATAAGCCACACTTAATAGGGAGCAGCTTTGATTGGGACCTGCTGGCGTAACGTTTTAATTGGCCAGACATGTGTTTATGTCAAATGTACTTTTCCGAACAGCTGCTGCTTGTCAGGGAACGCTGTTTTATGGCCGAGGGAATACAGGCTTGTGTTTAAGGATGTTTACAGATGTTGATCCGCTCACATTGATCTGGGATTGTCTGGAATTGAGGAGACTTGCAGCATTGAGGAGCGTCTCTGGGGATTTAGCACATAAATGAATGTTTACTGCATGCTGTGCTGTTTGATTGGAACTGAAATGATTGTCAATTATGCCTCAGTTTGTAGAAATCAGCTGGAGATGCATCTTCAGTAATGAGTCTAATCCTTGACAGTAAGGCTGCACAATATATCGTTTCAGCATCTATATCTACAGTAGTCACATTTCAGAATAGGGCTGCTGCACGATATTAGAAAAAAATAGGACGTTTTTTTTGTGATGTATATTGGGATGTGAATATAATTTCACCATACAGATGAACCAACCTATTTACAGGGTTCTTACGGGTGCTGGAAATCCTGGAAAATGCTTGATTTTTAATATTGTGTTTTCAAGGTTAGAAAAGTGCTTGGATTTTAGATAAAGTGCTTGAACCTGCTTGAATTTAAATTAGCAGGGTTCGAAATTGTGACTGTTTTGGTTGCATATGCACACGATTTTATCTATGTGACCTCAAAATATATTTGGGAGCATATGTGCGAGTGCATAAATTGTTGTTGTGTGATCAGTTTTCATTGCAAAATATTAATTGCATGCGCGTATTTACGGAGCTAATAACAAGCCAAAACAATCTGAATTTGAATTGTGTTAAATTGAATTATTAACAACTGTAAGTTAATAAAACTGATTATGTCCTATTAGAAATGTTTTGAATTTGTATTTCTTAACTTGATTATTGAACATCTGAAATTTAAGACAACCTAATTTTTTAAGTCAGATTTTTATAGACATATTTTTAAACTTTTTTTTTTTTTCATATTTTTTTGGGGTTCTGAATTCAAAGACTGCAGATATTGGGTATGTAAAAATAAAGTTTTAAGTTTTTAAGAATTCAAATTAACACAATTCAAATTCAGATTGTCTTAGCACTATTAGCTTCATATGTATTTAGGAGACATTCACCCAGAATGCATCTTTGCACCTGAAACGTCAATCCAATGACTGTAAAAAATAACGACTGGTCATGAAAGTTTGGTACTACACCCAAACAAAATCTGACTGTAAGCTCATTTTTTTAGATATCCAAACTTAAGACCAAAGAAGACCAAACTTAAAAACATACTTCATCCAATAACAACTTTTTATTTTATTTAATTTTTAATCATTTTTGGGTGAACTTATCCCAATAAATCTATGCTCTGAAGTACTCAACAATTGAAGTTGAAATGTCATATTGTGTTTTTTAAAATAGCATAATGGATTTAAATGTGAAAAAGTACATACAGCATAAATAAACAGAATTAACCGTGGTTATTAGGTGCTGGAAAAGCATATAAATGCACCTTGAAAGTGCTGGAAAAGTGCTGGAATTTGAAGTTGGAAAAAGTGTAAGAACCCTGTATTTAGAAGTAATTCATTCAGCTAGATTGACTGGGATGATTTTGTACTGGAGTGAATCACACACAAAATAAAATAAAATAAATACAATAGAGCAAAGAAAAAGTGAAATAGATGGTGCTTTATGCTTTTTATGGGGAGTCTAATAATATTCGGGTACGTAAGTTTAATATTCAAATGTAAAAAAGCACAGTGTAGTCTTCATTGTAAAAATAATTTTACAAAATAAATGTTTATTAAAGATACAAATAAAACAATCTCCTGCTCTTGAATGCTTACACAATCACAGGCCTAAAATTTTAGTTCGTATGGTTAAAAACTGCAGTGACTTCACAAGTTTCAGCGTCTATACATCCATCCATCCAATCCCAAGCCATAAAATCTTCATCCAATCCATCCAATCCCAATCCATCCATTCAACCCCAATCCCGCCATCCAATCTCCATTGAATTTAAATCCCAATCCATCCATCCAATCCCAATCCATCCAATACCAATCCATCCAATCCCAATCCATCCAAACCCAACCAATCCAATCCCAATCCATCCATCCAATTCTAATCCATCTAATACATCCATTAAATCCCAGTTCATCCAATCCCAATCAATCCAATCCCCTCTATCCATCCATCCATCCATCCATCCATCCATCCATCCATCCATCCATCCATCCATCCATCCATTCAATCCCAATCCATCTAATCTGTCCATTAAATCCCAATTCATCTAATCCTAATCCATCCATCCAATCCAACATCTCCTAATCCCAATCCATTAATCCAATCTCAATACATCCAATCTTAATCCATTCATCTAATATCAATCCATCCAATCCCAATTCACCCGATCCATTCATCTAACATCAGTCCATCCTATCCCAATCCATTTGTCCATCCGATCCCAACACATCCATCTAATCCCAATCCATCCAATTCATCCATCCAATCCCAATCCATCCATTAAATCCAAGTTCATCCGATCCCAATCCAACCATCAATCCATCCATCCATCCAATCCATCCATTAAATCCCAATTCCTCTATCCAATCCCAATAGATCTACCAATCCCAGTCCATCCATTCAATCCCAATCCCAGTCCATCCAATCTCCATTCAATTTCAATCCCAATTCATCCAACCAATCCATCCATCCAATCCCAATTCATCCAATCCCAATCCATTCATTAATCCCGGTCCATTCAATCCCGATCCATCCATCCAGTCCCAATTCACCCAATTGTTGTGGCATTTTGTTGACTGTCGCTTTAAATTCCAACGAGATTGTGCTCTTTTCAAAAAAGGGCGGAGCTACAGATGCCTGTGTGTCAGCATAGCGGCAGATTTAAAAGCAAGATTAACGTCCTGTGCTAATGAGGGAGAGATGGTTACTAGTGGGCGGGGCTTTCCCCCTCTGATGACACGTGCAAAGGGAGAATGTCAATCAAAGTGTGTTCATCAAGTCTGACTAAAACAAATGCAATTAATACATGTTTATCATTAGAGGCTGGATATATTCACACACTGCTGCCCCACAACTGGGTTTAAACCCCTTATTAACGTGATTTTAGTATAATAGCTCCCCTTTATTTGAACTGTTTTGCTGCATCGCCTCCTCCGGTCAGCAGACGTGAAACAGAGCTCTCTTTATCTGAAAGCGGTGGCAGGCGGCCAGAAGAAGAGCACTGTTTGATAAGCACAGGCTGCTGTCTATTTTTATCTCTGCTTGGCCTCTTCATGCTGATTTAGTGCCTGCGTTCAGGGCTGTAGGACGGCTCTTTAGATGGAGGATTTCAGCCGTCTGTGGGGTCGAGACGGTCGGATTTGGGAGAACAGGGCTCCGGGGGACTGTATAAGAGAAATGCTGACGCTCTTCATCATCATTTTACAAGATCTGTGCTCCTGCAGTGTCTGGAGAGACCTCCACTGCGCACTGATACTGAGCCCACAACACGACATGTGAATTTGAGAGCAGAGAAGTGCAATTTTTGATCAGAATTGATTTTTCAGAGCTTTAAACTAATCAAAGCTTCATCACAAGCACAACAGATTTCTTCAAAAGTCTCGTCATCGGTCCCAGTTTTAAGAGCAACAAATAATAACTTGTAATAAATAATAATAATTTTTCCCATGAATCATCTGTTGAACTGCATCCCAATCATCAAAAATACATTTTTATTTAAATACACAGGAAACAAAAATAGCTTCAGAGTCTCTAAAGTACCAGATCCTAAAATGGGGATACTCTGCATTGTGTGGTAAATAATCTGCTGCGTATTTCAAGCTAAAACTTTACAGACACATTCTGGAGACATCTAATTCTGTGTTATGCAATATTTACGCATAAATAAATGCATGAACAATTTACTCGCTTTATTTGTGCGTCAAATCTGCTTCATTTGCGCGTCAAACTCGCTTGACAATAGATGCGGATTCACGTCATGGGCAGGGTGTCAAGGTTTGTTGATGGGACGGAGAAAAAAAAAAGGTGTAGGATCCAATTGCAGTTTAATAATGATAATCGTGTTAATAATCGTGTAGTAACAGAAAGACAAAACATTCAAGGTACAAAGTAACAAATAAACAAACAAAACAAGAAACCAAACAAGACTTACTAGGCTATGAAGACAAGAAAGACAAATGACGCAGTGACAAACAATGGTTAAAGAGTGAATAAATAGTCCATGAAATCAACAGGAAAACAGAGACAGCTGTGCATTGCAAATCAGTATAAGTGGGTTCCGGGTGTGTGCACGAGGCATGTATGAACTTGTAGAACTTGTAGCAACTGTAGTTCGCCACCAGAGTTCACAGCGAACCACAGTGCCATCTGGTGGTTTCAGACAGTCATGACACAGGGCTTCTGTTTGCCCTGTGAGTCTAGCTTCGTTGCGAAATGACTAACAGGGATTATATTGAGAGAGTAGCTGTGGTTGTGTGCTTTAGGAAGGTTGATAAACAGCGTCGATTTGTTTGGAGCCGTGTCTGTGTCCAGTAGATCCTTTAGAGGTGTTCCCAGCCCTGATTTCATTAACCCTTCCAGAAACTATCCCTGGATGATGGAAGCTTTCAGTGGTGCCTCAGACTGAGCCGAGCCCAGTTCGATCAACTGTTGTCTGATGTCGGCAGGAGGATCTTTCCCCGGGACACCAACAACAGGCAATAGGTCATAATCACTGCCCTAGAAGAAAAAGCTCATGATTGGTTAAACCCCAGTGCTATTTAGGGATTTCCGCCTGGATTTTGCCTACCCAAATTTAAAAGCTTCCCAAATCCACATGCAGAGGTGTAAATGCAAAAATTTGGTATCATTTTAAAGAAAACCCTTTGAATTTTCATAAAACTCTATTGAAAGTGTTTAAAATATCTGTATATGTTGTCTGTTATAATAAACACCTAAAAAAAGAGGTGCTTTTTGTATTTTTTTTTTATAAACTCAGATTTGAAAGTGTCCCCTTTAGGTTCTGTGTGGTCTAGCGTGCTGTAATTAATGTTGGTGGTTCCTGCACATGTCTGTAATCATAGGAAAAAAGTAAAATGTCTCCACCATAATCTATGCAAAAGTTATTGTATTTCAACTAATGAGAGGTGCTGTACAAGCCACAGGGAGCAATCATTGTTTTCATATTTCACCATTCTGTTGTTTGATCAAACATAATTCACTGTGTTTGGACCACATCAGACATATAAAAGGATTACTTATGCACATCACCTCAAAAACAGAGGAGAAATAGCCCTGAAGCGCACAGCATAAGGTAAGAGATGACAGCTGTCTGTGCTATCTGGGGCTGCTTATTGATCATAAATGTATTGTTTTCACTTCTCCACCATGGAAACACCGCGATTCATTCCTTAACTGATTGATAAGTGAATATAATTCAGTAAAGAGAACGCTAGAACCGTATGAGCACGGGCAAGAGCTTTCATTTGAGCTATAACTTGTACATGTGTCTTATATGAACCATATGAAAATGAACCAATGTTCAATACCCAGCTCGGGTATCCAAAATACTGTGCATTTAAGTGTAAATAAGTTTTGTACAGTACATTAAAAACCAAAGTGATCCATATGTGCATAAAATATAGATTCGACAGTTTCAAACAAAATCACTTAAGGGGGTCTGGTGCAATGCTAGCCCTTTAAATCTTAAAGGGGAAATTCGATGACGTCATGGACCCGGTACCGGGTCCACAGAGTTTGAGAGTTTAACACGCCGCTAATGTCCGCTGACGTTTTCCAATTTGAGCGATTTGTGCAATACGCGTATCAATCACTTCAATCGCGCAAAACACCTAACTCACGCCGCTTTATTCGACACGTATTGTGTTAATCATGTGCGTAACTTATCTTTATTCATTTACTGTATGACTTGTTATGGGTAAAACAAAGAGCATGTGGGTCAGGTAGTTTAAACGGTAGGCTACAAAAAATGTATTTGTTATGAATTAATTAATTATTCATAATTAATTCACTGCTGCCTATGACGACGATGCCATCGTCCATCGCAATGTTTCAAATTAGACATCGTATGATGCCAAATAGGTCGACATCGCCCAATCCTAGTTGGTCTGGTGCAATATGGCTGCCAGGTGGATGCTGCACGCTGGTGGTGGATGAGGAGATCCCCCCAGTGTCTAGAAAATGCTATATAAATGCATGGAATTATTATTATTTGTTGTTGAGTTAATTCAAGCCTTTCTGCAACGTTGAGTCACACAATGTCATTACAAAGTTCACGTGTACACAAACGTAGCGTGCATATTTAGCTTTACACTGTTTTGCACGCCAAATGTGACAGGATACACGTTAATATCCACTGCTAGTAATATCCGTTATGTTCATGTTAAAAAAAAAAACAGATTTAATGTCGACAATCTGGGATTGAAGAGTCTTCTTCTATAATTGTGCTGACATGCGGCTGTGGTGACGAATTACATCGATTTTACTGTGTTTATTACAAACATGCACTGTTTTTTGAAACGTTTTAAACTTACGAAACTCATTCTTGAGGTGCTGATGATCACAGAGAGCTCGAGATCTTTTAATCCCGGTTGCTTTGCGCACGTCCTGTTTTGTGGATATGTTTATACACATTATTACTGAGACATGTTAATACACGGCTGTCAATCAATTCAGTGTGCGGGAAAAAACGCACTTCTATGTTACGTTGCAGTCGAACTCTAAATTGATTTGGATCCTACTTTAACATCAGGAAATTTTAAAAAAGAGGCTTATTGTGTTTATATCACCCCAATATGACTGTAAACACACTATACTACACACAGTTCTGTCCAAACAGCTTACAAAAGATGACGTTCATCATAGAAACACTTTAAACCTGGAAAGTCCTTGACAACTCCTTGAATTTGAGGTAAACCCACAGCTGTAGGATCCTCCTCCGTCTCTTTCACTGTGCAGCGTCTTCAAGCTGCTAGTTTTCAGGGTACTAATGTCTCCAGATTTACCGTCACCGCGAGCTCTGTGTTTCCGTCAGGTTGACAGACGGCGAGGAGCACCGTAAAGCTCTCGGCGCTCTGATGGATGTGACGGGAGATTGTGAAAGCAGAACGTTGAGCTTGTGTTTTGACGGGCGCTGTGATTTATAGCACTTCTGCAGCGAAGACAAACTCACCGGAGAGGAAAACGGCGATTTACAGGCCCGACCGCACCACAGCCCTCCAACAATGAGCCAGTGTAGATATGAAACGGGCTTTTATTTTATACAAATTTACAGCGTGCTTTATTAAACCCGCGGGGCAGGTAAATCCACAGCGTTTTATGGGCTTTGTTTGTGTGTGCGTGAGAGAGAGACAGAGAGGAAAAAGGAGCTCAGTAGTTCATTACAGGAATGGACTGATCGTGAGTTCAGGCGTTCCAAGTTCATGTTGAGCTTTAATGTGATTCTGCTACATGTGTGGACAGAATTATTAGCCTCCCCTGTATATTTCTCCCCAATTTCTGTTCAACGGGAAGAAGATTTTTGTTTTCAGCACATTTTTTATTAAAAGAGTTTAGTAACTCATCTCTAATAACTGATTTATTTTCTCTTAGTCATGATGACAGTAAATAATATTAGACTAGATATTCTTCAAGACACTTCTATACAGCTTAAAGTGACATTTAAAGCCTTCACTAGGGTAATTAGGGTAAAGTTAGGGTAATTAGGCAAGTCATTGTATAACAGTGGTTTGTTCTGTACACTAGGCATAGGATAAAATCATCTAAATTTTCTGCTATACCGTTCCTAAGATACGAGTAAGATGTTTTTATTCATATATATATATATATATATATATACACACACACACACACACACACACACACACACACACACACACACACACACACACACACACACACACACACACACTCCACTTGCACAATATATATATATACACACACACACACACACACACACACACACACTCCACTTGCACAATATATATATATATACACACACACACACACACACACACACACACACACACACACTCCATTTGCACAATATATATATATATACACACACACACACACACACTCCACTTGCACAATATATATATACATACACACACACACATACACTCCACTTGCACAATATATATATATATATATATATATATATATATATATATATATATATATATATATATATATATATATATATATATATATATATATATATACACACACACACACACACACACACTCCACTTGCACAATATTTATATATATATATATATATATATATATATATATATATATATATATACACACACACACACACACACACACACACACACAAACAGTTCTGTCTGGTTCTCGAATCTGATTGGCTGATAGCCGTGATATATTTAAGTAATATCAGCACCCGTACAGCCTCTTTACCCTTTGTGTATTACTCCGCCCACATACAGCTATATCGTATAATTTCATGTAGGACTTTTCGCCATATTTTCCGACAAGATCCACACATGCGGCTGTCAGTAAAGGACCGCACACACACACACATTGCGAAATGCCATTCGGCGTGCGTTATTAAATTCCATGACACTTTCCCCAGTCCTTACTCCTTACTGTGCATTCACACCGAAAGCGGTGAGAGCATCCAAGGTCGCTCTGGCCGCTCTGTCGACACCGCTGTCTGCCTTCAGCTCCGGCGGCGAGAGCGTCAAAATTCGCTACATTGATCTCGTATTTAAAGCAGCCGTTGCAGAATATCAGTTACATTCCTGCATAAACATGCTTTCTAGCGTGAAAATGTTGCGCACTTCTTATCAAATTCATTTAACAATGGAAGATCGAGTTGCATGTGGTGTGGCTTTGCTCCACTTAATTATCCAATGTGTCTGAAATATCCTGAAGCAGCAGTACTGTTTTGTACTGTCGCGTGAGATTAAGGATAAATATATTTAACATTATTGCACATCAGTAACTCGCCAGTAACTTATTTAATGCATGTTCCTGTAAGAAAATTGTCATGGGGGCATGAATGAAATGTTCATGAGTGAAACTGCCGAACTGCAGTTAAAGTCAGGCATCCTGCTGATTTGATTCAAAAGGGCACTTTTTTGTCAGACGACTCACCGGTCAGGTATACATCCGCGCTAAAATATCAAGGTGAAAGTCATCATAGCTTGCGTAGAATAGACCCAGCTCCCAACCCAACTTTGAGAATAGATTAACAGCGATATTTTTTTTAATTGCGCGATAAAAGTCTCACGTTAACGTAGCACGTTAACACCGATAACAGCCCACCACTAACTTTTCCATAAGACAGAACAGTATTGTGCAGGATATTGTGCAAGAAGGTTGAAAAGTCTTGTAAGATGGAGTTTAAAGGGGAGCTATTTTGCAAAAAATCACTTTATTAAGGGGTTTAAACCCAGTTGTGTGTCAGCAATGTGTGAATACATCTAGCCTCTATTGATAAACATGTATTAATTGCATTTGTTATAGTCAGACTTGATGAAGACACTTTGATTGACATTCTCCCTTTGTTCGTGTCATCAGAGGGGGAAAGCCCCGCCCACTAGTGACCATCTCCCCCTCATTAGCATAGGACGTTAGTCTTGTTTTTGAATCTGCCACTATGCTGACACACAGGCATTTGTAGCTCCGCCCTCCTCTGAAAAGAGCACAATCTCATTTGAATTTAAAGCGACAGTCAACAAAATTTGGATCAAAGTCTAAACGGGTCAGTTTCATAGAGCTGGAGAGTGTGCTATTTTGAGCTCAAACTTCACTACAGTGGTCCCTCGCTATAACACGGTTTACTTTTCGTGGCCTGTTTAGTTTTTCGCCAGTTTAATGCAATAACATTTTTTTGTTTCTACAGTGCATTGTGTTCTGCGTTCTGATTGGCTGTAGACCGTTTTCAATCAGCCTCCTCTGTGTCATCTGTACAGTACAGAATGCATTCAGCTTGCCAAATTAACATAAATCTTCGATCACTAAAAGTGTGAGTTTCAGCAAGGATGCAGTAATCCAGTTTGTGCATTAGTCTACTTCGCATCTTCGGATGCAAACATGTCTAGTGTCAGAAAAGGAAGAATTCTCTCTCTCCTCATGTATAATATTTCTCAGCTCATGCAGGCGCTTCACAGCAGATGAAAAGCTTCCTGCAGAAATTCACTGTTAGTCTCTTAAATATTTATCAGATGTCAGATGGTTTTAGGATGTGATGTTTAAATGATGAATATGTCAGTAATATTGATGATTCCTCAGCCTGTTTCTGTCTGGAGGGATGTGAAGCTTTAGTGTGTGGTACAGATGTTCATGACCAGGCAAAATCATAAGGAAGACGTGTGAAGGCATGACTGTGCTGCTGTTGAGGAGATGCTGTATGTGGGTGAATGCATGGTTTGCTTTCTGGCACTCAGGTGGAATATACTGTAGTATAAATGGGTTTTAATGCAATTTTGAACATTTGCATCTGATTGGTAAAAGTTGAAACTCCTTTTTAAAGAATGAAGCAATGGTGCATATGTACAGGTGAATTTGAAATTATCAGCTGTTCTTTTCTTATAGTTTGGCTGGAATAAATGCAGTTTTATACAATAATTAAGGTCAATATTATGACCCCTCTTAAGAAATATAAATACACACTACATCAAGGTTTTATTAGTTAATTTTAGTCAATGCATTTACTAACATGCACAAACAATGAGCAGCATATTTATTACAGTACTTGCTCATGTTTGTGAACGTTAGTTAATGAATATACAGTCGTTCATTAGTTGATGTTAACGCAGGATGCATTGGCTAATGTTTACAGGCATGACTGTGGATGTTAACAATCCATTAGTAAATGTTGAACTATGATTAATAAATGATGTACAAGTAATGTTTCACTATTAGTTCATGTTAGTAAATAAATTACCCAATTAAACCATAAATTTATTTAGCTACAGAAAAAACCACTGACTTGCATAATTACACTAATTAGGCCTTTTAATTGCACTTTGAGCTTAATCAAAGTATCTTGCAAAAAAAAAAAATGAAGAAAAATTATTATTATTATTATTTATTATTATTATTTATTTAATTTATTTTATTATTATTATTATCATTATCATCATTATTATTATTATTATTATTATTATCATTTTTATTATTATTATTATTATAATTATCATCATAATTATTATTATTTTTATTATCATTATTATTCGTATTGTGTTATTATCAATATTTATTTAATTTATTTTATTATTATTATCATCATCATCATTATTATTATCATTGTTATTACCATTTTTATTATTGTTATCATCATCATTATTATTATTATTATCATCATT
>NC_133180.1:2612500-2617500 GCF_049306965.1 Danio rerio | reverse complement strand
GCACTGCAGAGTATTAGAAATGTTCAGAAAAGCCACTTCTTCACTCTTTTTAAAGTTAAAAGTTGTTGTGATAAAGAATTTAGCTCTCATAATGCAACCCAAAAGCATAAATAAACAGGGGAAAATGAAAAAATTGAATCTTAAAATTAGTTTTTTAATCGAAATCGATCGAAATTTATGCTCAATTTTGATTATCGAATCAAAAAATAGAATCGTCGATGCTGCCACGCCCCCATGTCACGTCAGCTTGGCTTGCCAAGCGAGAAAAAAACAGGCTTGTTGAAGTGCTTTTTAAACTGCAGAAGCAGGAGACCCGTCGACAGAGCTTAAACCCTCTCCTCTTTCAATGAAGTCGACCGGTGTGGAAGCATTTTGGATTTCCAGTGACTTATGTTGACAACGTTCGTGTTGTCGACAAAAAAAAACACAGTTTTGCAAGCTCTGCTATGTACGTATTACGTACGTTTCGTCCGATAGACAACACCGGCATCGCGATCCTCCGCTCGCCCCCGTTGCAAATCCGCTTGTGAAAAGTTCACACTCAGGCCCTGTTTACACTGTCTTTGTTTTTAAATGGCATTTTAGAACGACAATGATTTGACATCCACAGTGGTGTGTAGCATTTCTGAGCAGCCCTCCTTCCTCTCTACCTCTGAAAATGCACATCACGTGACCACACACACACAGACGCACACACAGCCATGCGCTCGAGACAGCGGGTCCAGGCAGTCAGAGGACTGCTTCAATCTTTCACTCACTTGTACTCAGTCATTTTAGCGAACACCTCAGATACTGTTGGCTGGTTCCTGTTGGTTGTGCGTCTTTTTTACCGACGCCATTATAACGACACAGATCACTGCCTATTCACGAGTCCCGCAGAAAAAGTAATTGACAGGTGGTAATCATGTGTGTATCTTGCCTTTATTCATTTACTGTATGATTTGTTTATGGGTAAAACAAAGACCATGCAGGTCAGGTAGTTTAAACGGTAGGCTACAAATAATTAATTGGTCATTAATTAATTATTCATAATCGAAAATCAAATCGAATCGTGCCTTTAGAATCGAAAATGTAATCGAATTGAGGATTTGGAGGATCGTGACACCCTTACTCAAAATACAGAAATCTGCTCATTTCCGTGTATTTGTGAAGTGATTTGTGCATTGTACGGTGTTTTGTGTGTTATTCAGTGTGTCTGAAACTGGTTTGGTGGCCAAACTAAAGCAGATGTGTTTGTGTCCGGCTGTTAATGAGCTCCGGCAGGTTTATTTCTGAACTTGTACGTGTGTTTCTCATTAACGGCATACCTGCGGCGTTCCTGTCTGATTAAAAACAGGCTGTAAGATCAGCTAGGTGGTGGATTTGCATAATGCTCCTTTGTAGTTACTGATAGAATGACTTGGATCTCTTGTATTGTTTATACAAAGCCAAGCTAATTGCATTCAGAGCTGCTGGTGCTTTGATTTGACTCTAGATGTAGATCTGCTCATTTAATGAACTGAAGAGCTGGGTTACAACTCCAGGGTTCAACATTAAGGATTTTTTCTACTGGTCTGTCCGGGCCAATGATTCAAATTTTTACTTGCCTTGGCAAAATTGTCACTGGCCCCAACAAAAAAGAATAAAAAGAGAGAAGTTAATAGCTATTTCTAGTCACATCTATTAAATAATGTGTTTAAAATAATGTCAGTAAATCTAGAATTTAAAATTGTTTAAAATGTTAATAAATATATGCAAAATTCAAAGTGTTATGCAAGCAAAAAGAGCAGTATGGAAAATGTGCAGGTATTTTATTGCAGTTCGATATTATTTAACAAAAGGTGGCTGACTTGCCAAACTCACAGCAAATTTAAATATAAGCCGCTTCAAGAGCGCACAGATCTTCTTGTGCGCTCTCAAATAAACACTGCTGAGTGCGATTTAGTGCGTTTATGTTACGAGTATGCTCTAGCATTTATTAGATTTGCTAGCAATGTTTATGAATGTCCCCAATAGACCTACAGAGCGATATTACTGCGTGCTGAAGTAAAGCAGCTATACGTCGTGTTTGCTGGCCTCGTGCATTACACACCTGTCTGTCAGTCAGTCAGCATGTAACTCTAAAGGGTTAAACAAATGACGCACAGCACTACTGCGGTTACAGAAAAGTTTGCGCTATTATAATTCACTTACTTTTAATACGTTTTGGTGCGATTATCACCCACTATTTAAAAAATAAGCTGTAATGTAGCCGTGGCGGGATGAATTTTGGTGTGGCGCCCCGCCATGGAAGAGTGTATGTAGCGGAAACCTTGGACATTTTCGTTTACCTTTGTAATTTGATGTTGCCGTTACTTCACGGTGCTGGTTGTTACCAGGTAACGGGGAAAAAATTAGCATGCTCAAAACCGAACAGAACAGAACAGAACAGAGAAGGTACATTTAGGCCGTACTCACACTAGGTACAGTTGCCTCGAACCGGGCCAAAGCACGCTTGTCCCCCCTCCCGTCTCCGCCCGCGCTCACACCATATCGGGCCTCGGCACGCTTACGTCATCGCTGCTGCTCTGTTCAGTGAGAAGCGCTCTCTATGGCAAGCCTTTTTAGCATTTAAACCTTTGTTCTGACTCCATAAATATATTTAGAGATATCTCTAATTATATTTTGACTAGTCATAATTATAATTCGACTAGTCAGAATGACAATTAGAGATATCTGCAATTACAATTGTACTAGTACGAAATCAGATTGGAGATATCTGCAAATATATTATGACTAGTCGTATTCCTCCATTGACTTCCATTGAAAAATATTTGCAGATATCTCTAAATGAGTTTTGACTAGTCACAATTGTAATTAGAGATATCTCTGAGTTTTTACTAGTCATAATACATTTGGAGAGGTCTTTAATTCATCATATTTAGAGATATTTACAAAAATATTTGAAGATATCTCTAATTTACTAATAGTCGAATTACAGTTGTAGATATCTTGAATTGGATTTCTGACTAGTCAAAATTCATTTGGAGATATCTCTAATTACAATTGTGACTAATAATTGAATAATTGAAGACTAACTGAAGATATCTGCAAATATTTTTCAATGGAAGTCAATGGAGGAATATGACTAGTCAGTCATAATATATTTGCAGATATTTCCAATCTGACTAGTCGAATTATAATTATGACAAGTCAAAATATAATTAGAGATATCTCTAAATATATTTATGGATAGTCTGAACAAAGGTTTAAATGCTAAAACGGCTTGCCATACGCTCTCCCCCAGTAGCACAGTGGAGATTTCTCTACTTATATCGTTTCAGTCGTTTGTTATGCAGTGACATGCAGTCAGATATTTCACCGGACAGATCCGCCACTTTTGGCGCTCATAAACAATCATAAAGCTCTCGTGCTGCAGGAATGAGGAGGTCTGCTGAAGGTGCAGCTGTCGTGCAGTGAGGAGTTCTCGTCTTTAATAAACTACGGCAGTTTGCGATCACTGAACAGTAAGAATGATTAATAAATCCATATGAAACAGCCCCTTAAAAGTCACGTCTCGCTTTCGGTTTCGGGCTTTGGCACGTTTTGCACTCACACACAAGCGTACCGCGCCAAAGCCCAAATGATCTGCGCTCAGGCACACCTCTTCCAACCGGGCCAGGGCCGGCCAAGTGAACCGTGCTTGAGCCCGATTCAGCGCACTCACACTTCTCAAACGATCCGGGAAACGGACCTGGGCACGGTACGGATGGCATAGTGTGAGTAGGCCCTTAATGACTTAAAAGAACAATCTTAAAATGCATGCACTGACAAATAGTCGCAGGCAAATTAAACTAGTGACTAGGGTTGGGGTGCTAAATCAATACTTTTAAAACGGTACCGGTACTTTTTAGCCACAAAATTAATCAACAAAAAAAAAAGAAAACCGTCTCAAACGTCTCTTACGCTGGCCTCGGGCCATCGGGCAGTCCTTATTGTTGAGCCCTGAACTCTGTAAAGCGTGTGTGTGTGTGTGTGTGTGTGTGTGTGTGTGTGTGTGTGTGTGTGTGTGTGTGTGTGTGTGTGTGTGTGTGTTGGGGCTGCACAATTAATAATTTCTGCGTTTATATCACAATTTACACATCCACAATAGTCACATATGCACTGTCCAGTGCTAATTATAGTTGATCAGGAACAATAGTTTGTCATTGCAAAGTGTATCTATAATGTTGTGAATGTTCTTCATTAGAGCTGTGGTCTAATATTAAGCATTTCTAGAAAGCGTGAAAGCACAAGAGCACTTACAGCTTTAGATGACAGAGATTATTCATGCATGAAGACTTTCTAAGTAGAGATGTTTAGGTCATCTTTTGTGAAAATAGGATCATATTGAATTATACACTCACAGGCCACTTTATTAGGTACACCTTGCTAGTACCCCCTTTTGCGAATTCTGACTCGGATGTCCAAATGTCACAGCATTTGCGCCCACAAAACTGCCGCTCACTGCATATTTCCTCTGTCAGACCATTCTTTGTAAACCTTAGAGATGGTTGTGCGTGAAAATCCCAGTAGATCAGCAGTTTCTGAAATACTCAGAGCAGCCCGTCCTTTACCAAGAACCATGCCACGTTCAAAGTCACCTAAATCCCCTTTCTTCCCCATTTTGATGGTCACTTTGAACTGCAGCAGATCTTCTTGACCATGTCTACATGCCTGAATGCATTGAGTTGCTGCCATGTGATTGGCTGATTAGAAATTTGCGTTAACGAGCAGTTGGACAGGTGTACCTAATAAATTGGCCGGTGAGTGGATATTATTCATATTTATTAACTAAATTAGTACTGAGCAAAAAATAATTGTTTAATAAAAGTTTGTTTTGCTATAATTTAAGTGTGTATTTATTATATACATACACATTTATTTGAGAGAACGCTTATTTGTATTTAGATATAAAATATATACGTATGTAATGCAAATTATACATGAGTTGAAATATCTATGTAACAAAATTTAGTATAGTTATGCGTGTCACATATGCT
>NC_133180.1:2592500-2607500 GCF_049306965.1 Danio rerio | reverse complement strand
GATGTTTCACGTTAGACATCGTACAATGCCAAATTGGTCGACATCGCCCAACCCTAATCTGAACACGCCATAAGTTGAACTAACCAATCTGCTTGACACTTGTGCGCATTTCGGTAATAACGGCGGACTAATTACCTTAGACGAACATAGCGCACCCAAACAATGCAACGCTTCTTACTTTTCTTCAGTGATTTGTCCGTTTGTCAACGTCTGAGAAAATGGTCACCTAGTTATGAGAGACACCATAAAAAGTAGTGAAGCTCACTGCACTTCAGGTCAGAATAACAACCAGGGCTGGAGCAAGCTGAACTGCCTCTCTAGGCAAAGGATGGTTACGCCGCCCTCAACCCTAACCCTCTCTATTCTGCCACCCTAGATGCGGATATAACTGAGGGTGCGGTGAGGGTATTGTCGGGGGACGCGGATATAACTGAGGGCGCGGGTGGTGAGGGTAGTGTCATGGGCGCCGCCCTCTCTATTCTGCCGCCCTAAACGTGGATATTACTGAGGGTGCGGGTGGTGAGGGTAGTGTCGCTGATGCCGCCCTCTCTATTTTGCCACCATAAACGCGGATATAACTGAGGGCACGGGTGGTGAGGGTAGTGTCGGTGACGCCAGCCCTCTCTATTCTGCCGCCCTAAACGTGGATATTACTGAGGCTGCGGGTGGTGAGGGTAGTGTCATGGACGCCGCCTTCTCTATTCTGCCGCACTAGACGCGGATATAACTAAGGGTGAGGGTAGTGTCGCGGACACCGCCCTCTATTCTGCCACCCTAAATGCAGATATGAATGAGGGCGCAGGTGGTAAGGGAAGTGTCGGGGACACGGATATAACTGAGGGCACGGGTGGTGAGGGTAGTGTTGTGGATTATTCTCTATTCTGCCGCCCTAGACGTGGATATAACTGAGGGCGCGGGTGGTGAAGGTAGTCTTAATGACGCCGCCCTCTCTATTCTGCCGGCCTAGGCGCGGATATAACTGAGGGCGCGGGTGGTGAGGGTACGCCGCCCTCTCTATTCTGCCGCCCTAGACGCGGATAAGACCGAGGGCGCGGGTGGTGAGGGTAGTGTCGGCGACGCCGCCCTCTCTATTCTGCCGCCTTAAACGCGGATATAACTGAGGGCGCGGGTGGTGAGGGGAGTGTCAGGACGCCGCCCTCTCTATTCTGTCACCCTAGACGCGGATATAACTGAGGGCGCGGGTGGTGAGGGGAGTGTCGGGACGCCGCCCTCTCTATTCTGCCACCCTAGACGCGGATATAACTGAGGGCGCAGGTGGTGAGGGTAGTGTCGGGGACCGCGCCCTCTCTATTCTGCTGCCCTAGATGCGGATATAACTGAGGGTGCGGGTGGTAAGGGTAGTGTCGTGGACGCCGCCCTCTCTATTCTGTCACCCTAGACGCGGATATAACTGAGGGCGCGGGTGGTGAGGGGAATGTCGGGACGCCGCCCTCTCTATTCTGCCACCCTAGACGCGGATATAACTGAGGGCGCGGGTGGTGAAGGGAGGGTCGGGACGCCGCCCTCTCTATTCTGCCACCCTAGACGCGGATATAACTGAGGGCGCAGGTGGTGAGGGTAGTGTCGGGGACCGCGCCCTCTCTATTCTGCTGCCCTAGATGCGGATATAACTGAGGGTGCGGGTGGTAAGGGTAGTGTCGTGGACGCCGCCCTCTCTATTCTGCCACCCTAGACGCGGATATAACTGAGGGCGCAGGTGGTGAGGGTAGTGTCGGGGACCGCGCCCTCTCTATTCTGCTGCCCTAGATGTGGATATAACTGAGGGTGCGGGTGGTAAGGGTAGTGTCGTGGACGCCGCCCTCTCTATTCTGTCACCCTAGACGCGGATATAACTGAGGGCGCGGGTGGTGAGGGGAATGTCGGGACGCCGCCCTCTCTATTCTGCCACCCTAGACGCGGATATAACTGAGGGCGCGGGTGGTGAGGGGAGTGTCGGGACGCCGCCCTCTCTATTCTGCCACCCTAGACGCGGATATAACTGAGGGCGCAGGTGGTGAGGGTAGTGTCGGGGACCGCGCCCTCTCTATTCTGCTGCCCTAGATGCGGATATAACTGAGGGTGCGGGTGGTAAGGGTAGTGTCGCGGACGCCGCCCTCTCTATTCTGTCACCCTAGCACGGATATAACTGAAGACGCGGGTGGTCAGGGTAGTGTCAGGGACGCCGCCCTCTCTATTTTGCGGCCGCCTAGGTCGCCTCTATGGACGCGCCAGCCTTGATAACAACACATGTGAAAAAGAGGGCCATATAACAGCAGTAAGGAGATTGTAAATAAAAAAGCATGTAAGGATGTCGCCAGAGTTGCTTTTTGGTTTCTTTTCTTGTGCATCCCAGCCACCAGCACCCCATCTGAAAGAGTTTTTAAAAATTTTCAAATTTTTTTTAGCATAGGGGTTTATAGAGTCATTCAACTTCACAGTGTGCAATGTTGCAGTGTGTATTTGAATAATGATGGCTGGTTCCTTTACTTGAAAGCTCTGATTTGATGATCATAATTAGTGTTGCTGACAGAGTTCCAGGTTTACTGTATCATATTATTCACACCTTAAAGTTCGCTGGGATTGTTTGTTTGTTGTGATTTTGTTGGTGAACTAAAATAAAGTGGTTAAATAAATAAAAATCCTAATATTCCTAAATGTATTGGTAAAAAATATTCAATAATTATCGATACAGAATGATATGTAACATATTGTGATCGTTTTATTTTGCAATATTGCCAAGCCCTAGTGAGCACTTCTGTGTGTGTGTGTGTGTGTGTGTGTGTGTGTGTGTGTGTGTGTGTGTGTGTGTGTGTGTGTCTGTGTCTGTGTGTGTGTGTGTGTCTGTGTGTGTGTGTGTGTGTGTGTGTGTCTGTGTGTGTGTCTGTGTGTCTGTCTGTGTGTGTCTGTGTGTGTGTGTGTGTCTGTTAGTAAGAGTCTGATTGTGAGAGTGTTTGTGGGACAAATGTGTGAGAGCATGTGTGTGTTCATTTGTATGTGTGTATATGTGAAGTTTGTGTTTGTATAGTGTGAGTGCAGGCATGTGTGGTGTGTGTGAGAGTATGTGCATGTGAGAATGAGTGTATATGTGGAGTGTGTAAGAGAGTGGAGTGTGTGAGTGTGCAAGTAAGTGCAAGAGTGTGTTTGTGTATTTGTTTATAGTGTGAGCGCATGTATGTGTGAATGATTGTGTGTGTGTGTGGGTGGCAGGAGTAATTCCCAGCATTCCTGTCGGCTGGTACAGGCATCACTGACATGTTGTCAAGCAGCAGGGTGAATTAGCTGTGTGTGTGTGTGTGTGTGTGTGTGTGTGTGTGTGTGTGTGTGTGTGTGTGTGTGTGTGTGTGTGTGTGTGTGTGTGTGTGTGTGTGTGTGTGTGTGTGTGTGTGTGTGTGTGCGCGTGCGTGCGTTTGTGTGTGTGTGTGCTTTTTTTGTGTGTGTGCGTGCGTGCGTGCGTGTGTGCGTGCGTGTGTGTGTGTGTGTTTGTGTGTGATCCAGCAGCTGCAGAGCTCCACTGAACCTCTTGCTGACAGACGTGTCACAGTGTCTGCTGTTATTATATAAGCAGTTGTTAGTCATTCACAAATGTTCAATATTATGTAACGTCTGGTATTGGCAGGTACAGACTGATACGCAGGAGTGTGTGTGTGAGAGAGTCATCAGTCTATATTTATATCTGTATCCTTTATGCCCCCATTCTGTAGAAACGAATGCTTCTGTAAAGGAAAAGTGAGCATATAGACTAAATCTAGTGTGTGTTATTATTATTATTATGCATGTGGAGAGGTTTAGTTGATGAAAAACACTGCATAGATGTTTATAGTGTGTATAGATGGAAGAGAATATAGATATTTATCAGAATAGACGCTTTTAAATATAAAGAAAACAGCATTTTTTACTGAAATGTGTAGTAGAAAACCCATGAAAGATCCAGATATACACTCACCGGCCACTTTATTAGGTACACCTGTCCAACTGCTCATTAATGCACATTTCTAATCAGCCAATCACATGGCAGCAGCTCAATGCATTTAGGCATGTAGACATGGTCAAGTTGATCTGCTGCAGTTCAAAGCGAGCATCAGAATGGGGAAGAAAGGGGATTTAAGTGACTTTGAACGTGGCATGGTTCTTGGTGCCAGACGGGCTGCACTGAGTATTTCAGAAACTGCTGATCTACTGGGATTTTCACGCACAACCATCTCTAGAGTTTAGAGAGAATGGTCCGACAAAGAGGAAATCTCCAGTGAGCGGCAGTTCTGTGGGCGCAAATGCCTTGTTGATGCCAGAGGTCAGAGGAGAATGGCCAGACTGGTTCCAGCTGATAGAAAGGCAACAGTAACTCAAATAAGCACTCGCTACAACCGAGCTCTGCAGAAGAGCATCTCTGAACACACAACACGTCCAACCTTGAGGCGGATGGGCTACAGCAGCAGAAGAGCACACCGGGTGCCGCTCCTGTCAGCTAAGAACAGGAAACTGAGGCTACAATTCACACAGACTCACCAAAACTGGACAATAGAAGATTGGAGAAACGTTGCTGCTCTGATGAGTCTCCATTTCTGCTGACACATTCAGATGCTCTGCTCAGAATTTGGCCTCAACAACATGAAAGCATGGATCATCCTGCCTTGTATCAGGGGTTCAGGCTGGTGGTGTTGGTGTAATGGTGTGGGGGAGATTTTCTTTGGGTCCATTAGTACCAATTGAGCATCAACGCCACAGCCTACCTGAGTATTGCTGCTGACCATGTCCATCCCTTTATGAGCACAGTGTCTCCATCTTCTGATGGCTACTTCCAGCAGGATAACGCAGCATGTCATAAAGCTCAATCATCTCAGACTGGTTTCTTGAACATGACGATGAGTCCACTGTGCTCAAATGGCCTCCACAGTCACCAGAGCTTAATCCAATAGAGCAGCTTTGGGATGTGGTGGAATGGGAGATTGGCATCATGGATGTGCAGCCGACAAATCTGCAGCAACTGTGTGATGCTATCATGTCAATATGGAGCAAAATCTCTGAGGAATATTTCCAGTAGCTTGTTGAATCTACGCCATGAAGGATTGAGGCAGTTCTGAAGGCAAAAGGGGGTCTGGTATTAGTAAGGTGTACCTAATGAAGTGGCCAGCGATTGTGTTTTGTACTATGAAGGCCACCGGTATTAGAGTTGCTCTAAGTTTGACTTATTGTAGTAAACAAGCCTAATATCAGCATATGAAAGCAGTGCATTTCTGATCTTTTTGCGTTTATTGTGCATGTGTGTGGGAGATTGTGTTCAAGTGTGTTTAACTGAAACTGAAACTATAAGTGATGAAGCCATAGAAATTGTGTGTGTGCGAGTGTGTGTGCGTGCGTGTGTGTGATCTTAAGCTGAACTAGTTCTATGCATCAGTCATTGCTGTGTTCAGTGTGTGTGTGTGTGTGTGTGTGTGTGTGTGTGTGTGTGTGTGTGTGTGTGTGTGTGTGTGTGTGTGTGTGTGTGTGTGTGTTCACTGTGCTGGGTGAGAGCTGCAGATCTGCTTCCACAGGCATTAATGGTGGTCTGCAGAATTAATGAAGCAACACACTTAATGAATCAGAAGAGTGTGAGTCAGCACTGCAGACTGTCCTGATCCTGCTTTTACACTCACAATAACACTACAAATCCTGCTCTTAACACACTTACACACACTTCGGGCTCTATTTTAATGATCTAGGCTCAAAGTCTAAAGCTCACAGTGCAAAAAGCATTGAGCGTGTCTGAATCCACTTTTGCTATTGTAAGGATGGTTTAATCCTCTCTGCGCCCGGCGCATGGTCTAACAGGGTTGTTCTTATTCTCCTAATGAGTTCTGGGTGTGTTTTGAGCATAACCTGCTTTAAACCAATCAGAGTCTCGTCTCTCATTCCCTTTAAGAGTCAGTTGTGTTGCTCCATGGTGCATTTGCTATTTACATGTCGGACTTTATAAGTGTGAAAGCTGAACACTTCACTAGTGAGAAAACAGTTAAACAGAGCATCTGCAGCACGAGGATAAAGAACAAGCCTCCTCCAATCAGCCTCTTTACTTTCTCTTTACTTTACTCCTTTACTTTGGTGGAGTGAGGAAACGGTTCTCGTCTTTAATGAACTACGGCAGTTTGTGTTCACTGAACAGTAAGAATGATTAATAAATCCATATGAAACAGCCCCGTAAAAGTCACGTCTTGCTTTCAGTTTCGGGGTTAGGCGCATTTTGCACAATTCCAATTTGTTGCCTATATCAGATTTTTTTGCTTGTCTGTTTACACGTTACAACAAATCAGAATTAGGCATCAAGACCTGACACAGTGTAAACGGGGTTTGTGCGGGGTAAATTTATTAATCCTTTTTTTGGACCTAACGTAGGCTGTGTAACTTTATGTACTGTTTCGATGGCTTTAAATACCTAGCTGAGTTGATACTAAAATGCTTTAAGGTTAACAGTAAATGATGAAGTTTACATCACATTAATCTTATCTTATTTAAATGTCCTTATCCTTGGCTGCATTAACAGTTTAGCTTTCATGTTTTCTTCACATTAATGTTATAGTCTCTGCTCCTGCTGAAAGATGAATGCCACAGGACTGTTACAATTTTATTGTTAAAGGTTTGCTGCCTTTTTCTACGGTGGAGAAAGATTAGATTTACTGGATATGCATTTTTCAATGCCCATTAAAGGAACCAAAAACAGACAAAATGATAAACAGTCATAATTATATGAAGCTGCGAGAATACTCCTGTGTGCAAAGTAAACAAAAATAACTTTATTCATTGATTTATCTATGGGAGGATCAGAAAACTCTTAGATTAAATCCAAAATATCTTCATTTCAAGATAATTAATGACAGAATTAAAATCTTTGGGTGAACTAAACCTTCAAGCAGCAGTAAGCCTCACAAATACTTAAAATTGATCGACTTAAAACTGTTTGAACTTTATAAAAACTGTTTGCACTAATATATTGTGTTAACTACACTTTGTTCATTTTGTGCTTTTGTTCCTTTGTTTATTGGTCTTAGAGATAAGCCTGCTGTGAAAAGTGTCCCACACATCCTGAAAAAATAAAACCAAAGTTTCTCAGAGATTATGAGTTATTTAATCTTGTTAAAATATATTTCTTAAAATAAAAGTATCGAAAAAAGTATCGTTCGAAACCGGTATCGAATTCAGGGTATCGGTATCGAAAATTTTGGAACGATACCCAGCCCTAGTGTCAGAACCCTTACTTGTTAGAATCTTAGTTAAAGCAAATTTGATGATCGCGATCATGCGTGTTGATCTAAAGAGTGTCGCTCTCGCTCACCGAAAGCCAGGCTGAATGCGCTGTACTGCGTGCATCTGTTCCCTAAGCGACAAAAACAAACGCTTGATATCGCCTGTCTGTGTTCCTCAAAGTTGTTTAGAATGAAATGTTTAGTGATGCTGTGAAACAATGTCTGTGTGTGCCTTTCATGAACCCCTTGATGCTTCTTACGTCCTTGTCGCAGCACCGAAATTCATATGCTAATTTGATCCAGTACATACCGGTTACCAAGGTAGCGGTGCTATAATGGCACCGGGTTTCGGTACCCAACCCTAGTGTGCATGTGTGGAATGGATGCATGCGTGTGTGTGTATGCTTGTTTGCATTTGTGTGTGCATTTGATTGTGTGTGCATGTGCGTGTGTGGATGCATGTGTGCGTTTGTGTGTGTGTCTGATTGTGTGTGCATTTGTGCCTCATCATGTATGTGTGCACTTGTGTGTGTGCCTGATTATGTGTATGTGTGCATTAGAGTGTGTGTGTGATTGTGTGTCTGTGTATGTGTACATTAGAGTGTGTACATGTGTGCGTGTGTGTACGCATGTTTGCATTTGTGTGTGTCCGATTGTGTGCGCGTGTGTGTGTCTCGTCATGTATTTGTGCTTTTGTGTGTGTATTGTGTGTATGTGTACATTAGTGTGTACATGCATGTGTGTATGCGTGTATGCATTTGTATGTGTCTGATTGTTTGGGCATGCATGCTTGTGTATTTGTGTGTGTGTTTGTGTCTGCGTGTGTCAGATTTTGGCTGTACGTGCATGTGTGTGTGTATGCTTGTGTGCATTTGTGTGTGTGCGCGTGTATGTGTGTGTGTATTTGTGTGTGCATGTTTGTGTGTGTTAGTGTGTGCATTTGTGTGTGTCTGATTGCATGTGTGTGTGTGTGCGTGCATGCTTGTGTGTATGTGTGGGTGTTTTATTGATGCGCCACAGCACTCGTGATCGGAGTGTAAGTCCATTAAACAGGATCCCGAGGAGATGTGGAGATCGGGTCTGGTATTGGATGAGTGATGCTCTGCACTCAATGCTTTTAGCCTGATTGTGACCCGCAGAGGAATGACAATGAGGGACAGACTGAGCTTGCAGGACTTCACTTCAGCTCTTCATCAGCAGCGGCTCATTAGTAGATTACGCACACACACACACACACACACACACACACTCACGCAGACCAGAGGAAGCTGCACTTATCAGGGTGCAGATATAGCAGGACAACATCAGTATCCCAGTATGGCTTGGTGTGATTGTCTACTCTCTCTGGCTAATTTTATTACCCGCTTCAGGCATTTACTATTTACATCTGTTGTCATAATTAATCATAAATCATTTTCCAGTAAAATATTCAAAAACTCTGAAACTCTGAGCAAACTTTGAGTTTTGTTATTGATAATCTATGAAGAAAATGTCACAATAGAGAATAGTTAATATTAGTTGAGGTCATTGTAGATAAAGTCCTTAAACACCAAAATAAAAAACACTTTGTGTGTGTGTGAGAGATGTGTGCATTTGAAGTGCTGTGAGTGAGTTGTTGTTTTGATGCACTATGGGAGTGTGTGTGTGTGTGTGTGTGCGTGTCTCTGTGTGTGTCTGTGTCAGTCAGTCAGTCAGTCAGTCAGTCAGTCATGCAGGCGTGTGGTGCTCTGTAATGCACTCAGTTATCAAGAGATTGAATGTGTGTGTGTGTTGTGAAGCATCTTTCTGGCAGAACAGCAGCTCAACACCATTAGAGAAATGAAGCACCGGCACAGAATAACACACACCTTCAGCAGAATATATATATATATATATATATATATATATATATATATATATATATATATATATATATATATATATATATATATATAAATATATATATATATATATATATATAATATATATATATATATATATATATATATATATATATATATATATATATATATATGGAGGTAGGAAGTGGTGGGAGGTGTGCGTTGGCTCCTAGTGTCCTATCAGTGCTGATATACAGCCATATTGCACTGCTACTTTTGTGATATTGTGTTTATACAACAGTTCGACGGCTTAATTGTGTGTTTAAAAAAGAAAAACAAACACAGAGAGTCTCAAAACTCTTTTGTATGAGGAACTACTTTCTTCCTCCGTTCATTCACATCTGCAGCTGACGTCAGAACAGCAGAAGCCGCTGCTCGTTCACCAGTGCACTGTAGAGCTAGTGTTTGAGTGATTCTCTAGCGTAATGTCTAAAATGAAGACAAAACAGCTGATCTTAATCACATTTTAAGATTATAAGGCTGAACAGCATGAAATGCCATCAGTCTACAGAGATTTCCCAGTATTTCTCTGTTGTAATCGGCAGATCACTATAATTAACCCTGAAAAAGCCAAAGCAAAGCAAACACTATCCGATTACTGTTGTGTAAATACAGCACTACAACATACACAAGAGAGAGATCGACTTAGACAGTCACTTACCTGTTTTATAATGATTTGTTCAGCTGTAGTTAGAAATTTACCTTGAGTTTTTCCTGCTCTAAGCACTTATTATGCCGTCTCTGTCGCCATCTTGTGGTGGAATGTCCACTGTCTTTGCTCTGCTCAGTATGACAGGCTAATGACCGCTGACACACTGAATCTCTGAAAATATAAATATTTACTATATATTTATAAATAAAAACTGCTACATTTATTCTTTCATGGCGGGGCGCCACGCCAAAATTCATCCCGTCACGGCTACATTACAGCTTCTCATTCAAAACATTTAATTGTGTTTAATAGCGGGTAATAATCGCACCAAAACATATTAAAGGGTAAGTGAATTATAGCAGCGCAAACTTTTCTGTAAGTGTAGTAGTGCTGTGCGTCATTCGTTTAACCCTTTAAGGTGACAAGCAGACTGACTGGCTGACAGGTGCGTGATGCGTGATGCCAGCAAACACGACGAATAGCCTTTCACTTTACTTCAGGACACATTAATACCGCTCTGCAGGTCTATTGGAGACATTTATACATATTCCTAGCAAATCTAATAAATGCTGGAGACGTAATCGCTACATAAACGCACTAAATCGCACTCAGTAGTGTTTATTTGAGAGCGCACAAGAAGATCTGTGCTTGAGCTGCTTATATTTGAGGGGGCGTGCAAGAAGTTTTGTGCACGAGCAGAGGAAATCGGCGCGCAAGCAAAGAGATTCACATGCTGTAGGCTATTACATAAATGCGATCTCGACTTGTAATACTGCGCTCACGACATTTGTCATTGAAATAATAACGTCACCTTAGTTGGTAGATCTGGGCAAAACAAGGCCTGCCTGCCACAGCTGGGAAACACCCTAGAGCAGTGATTCTCAAACTGTGGTTGGTACGTGGGCTTACTTCTAGTGGTACGCGGAGGAATCACTGAGTAACAAAAGAAAAAATGAATACAATTTTTATCATTTGATGCGTACGATAAAATGTACGATCAGTTTTGGTTGTTCTCTAAAGCCTTCGATCCAAGCGCTGCGCTTAGAGTGTTTGCTTTAGTGCATCAGCTGCTAAAAATCAATTTAATTGGCACAGAACTAGAGAAAGAGGTGCGTGGTGCTTGCAGAGCAGATACTGTACGTGCTAGAGCAGTGGTCATCAACCCTTGGGCCACAGACCAGCACCGGTCTATAGATCAACTGGTACCGGACCGCACAAAAAATCATTGATTATTTCAATTTTATTGATAATCTGAGTCTGAACTATAGCTGTGCAATTAATCGAAAATCCGATTTCGATTTTGGCTTGTAACGATTATGAAAAGCCATTAATCGAGCTTAACGATTATTCCATCACGTACCGCCCCCTTTCCAGTTGTACACGTGTGAAAACTCTTTGCCTCTGCAAAGTTTAGTTCCATGTGAAAATGACTACAAGCATGTGCTGTAATGTAACTTTTGCAGCACGGGATGTGCATCATTCATGATTTTAAAAGCGCAAAAGAGCATGTGCTGTTGTGTGCGCCGTGCTTAGCCTCGGACAGGTTGCGTGTGTGTGTGTGCGCGCGCGCTGCGCTTAGCCTCGGACAGCAGAGCACACAAACATCTAACGCGATATTAATGTGAGCGCTTTAATGGTGAAATTCATGCACACTTGTGTCAGAGCGCGGTGTTCAGTGTTTATTCATATTAACCCTCATTCGTTTAATAAACAAACAAGCTGAGAATCAAAAGACACGAGAAAGAGAAACCATATCAGAGCTGCACTATTCTTAAAGTGACAGTGTGCGGTATTCCTGCTGCTGCAGACTATTTTTCATTAATCAATAATAAAATCAAAAATACAGTGAAGATGCTTAAAGCACAGTTTAAACATAACAGATTTAATAACTCATCTCTAATAACTGATTTCTTTTATCTTTGCTATGATGACAGCACATTATATTTTACTAGATGTTTTTCAAGACATTCAGCTTAAAGTGACATTCAAAGGCTTAATTAGGGTAAATAGACAAGTCATTGTATAGCAGTAGTTTCTTCTGCAGATAATCAAACATATATATTGCTTAAAGAGGCTAATAATATCGAGCTATTAAAATAGGCTTCAAAATATTCAAACCTGCTTTTATTCTAGCTGAAATAAAACAAATAAGCCTTTCTCCAGAAGAAAAAAATATTATTGGAAATACTGTAAAAAAATAAATTCACAGGAGGACGAATAATTTTGACTTCAACTGATAATCGTTTTGAATAATCCTGATTACAATTATGACCAAAATAATCGTGATTATGATTTTTCCCATAATCGAGCAGCCCTAGTCTGAACGATCATTTATTTTGAAAAATCCTTTGTTTTGAAAAATGACCATGTTCTCTTGTTACATCTCGGTCACTTGAGTGCCAAAATTTAACCCACAGGCTAGCAAAATTAGCAAGAACTGCAGCATGAAGCACTTGCGTATTCCAGGCGTCCTCGGTTGAAAACATCTTAACTTTTCAGAATGCCGCATAGCGAGTCAAGTGATAAGAACCGACTGATCAGCTTCATATTTTGTATGGATTATAATTTCGTTGATTCCCAGAGATGGGTTGCAGCTGGAAGGGCATCCGCTGCGTAAAAACTTGCTGGATAAGTTGGCGGTTCATTCCGCTGTGGCGACCCCGGATTAATAAAGGGACTAAGCCGACAAGAAAATGAATGAATAATTTCGTTGAATGAATAGCACTCTGCTTCGTTTTTGAACTGTGCAGTGCTGTAGCTGCTTAATTTGACCAGCTACGCTGCTTTATTTCAATACCGGTCACTATGGTGGTACTTGGAAAGAATTTTTTTCTGAGGTGGTACTTTGCGAAAAAAGTTTGAGAACCCCTGTCCTAGAGGAAACCCACTATACACTTTGAATTTGTATGTATTTCTCAGTGAATATAAGTCTTATATTTTGGTGCATTTGAAGGAAACAGATTTAATAAATGGATATATTGTATACTGTAATATTTTAGTCACAGAACATCTTTAGAAATAAAACGATAATATACTTAAATTCATGCAAAATATTGCAAAAAAACATACACGCTATACAATTTTATAGGTTTCTTGTTTCTCTTGATTTTTGCTGCTTTTAATATTTTATTTCATATTTTTCTCTAAATTTTCTAATATAATATTTAAAAAAAAGAGTCAGAAATTCTCAGGAGGGCAAATCATTTAGAATTTACAGTAAGATGGTTTAGGCAGCGTGGTGGCGCAGCGGGTAGTTCTGTCGCCTTACACCAAGAAGATCGCCGGTTCGAGCCTCGGCTGGGTCAGTTGGCTTTTCTGTGTGGAGTTTGCATGTTCTCCCTGTGTTGGTGTGGGTTTCCTCCAGGTGCTCCGGTTTCCCCCACAGTCCAAACACATGCGCTATAGGGGAATTAATGAATAAAATTGGCCATTGTGTATGAGAGTGTATGGTTGTTTCCCAGTACTGGGTTGCAGCTGGAAGGGCATAAGCTGCGTAAAACATGCTGGATACGTTGCCGGTTCATTCTTCTGTGGCGACCACTGATAATTAAAGGGATTAAGCTGAAGGGACATTCATGAATGAGTAAAAAGGTTTAGTCTTAATTGATCTTCATCTGGGTGGCACAGTGGTTCAGTGGTTAGCTCTGTGGCCTCACAGCAGGAAGATCAGTGGTTTGAGTCACAGCTGGGTCAGTTGTTATTTCTGTGTGGAGTTTCTCCCTGTGTTAACCTGGGTTTCCTCAGAGTGCTCCGGTTTCCCCCACAGTCCAAACACATGCACTATTGGGGAATTGATTAACTAAATTGGCCGTAGTAGTGTGTAAGTGTGTGTGTGTGTGTGTGTGTGTTAATGAATATGTTTAGGTGTTTCCCAGTACTGGGTTGCAGCTGGAAGGGAAGTGGTTCATTCTGCTGTGGAAACCCATGATGAATAAGGGACTAAGCTGAAAGAAAGTGTATTAATGTTCCTCATCTTCATCTTCATCTTCATCACTGAATATGTGGTTGATTTTCCTGTATAACACTGACGTCTTCATTTCTTCCTCAGCATTTGATGGTGTTTTCCCTGCTAAAGAGTGTGTGTGTGTGTGTGTTTTCTCCATCTCCGTCTCTCTCTCGCTCAGCTCGTCCTTTAACAAGTTTCCTTTTATTAGCCAGTCCCGCGTCTCTATCAGAGCGTGTGTTAAACTCCGGCTGTGTTCAATTAGCTTTGGGTTTCCTACAGCGTCACGCTGCATGCAGAAGGAATTTTCCAGGTGTTTCTGTAATGGTGAACAGACAGAGCTTCAGAAACACTCACAGGATCAGCATTTGTGGAGTAACGCTGCTGAAAATACTGCTTTCTAACACCGTTAACTATAAAGGATACTATAAAGAGGATGATTTCAAGCATTATTATGAATCTAAAGCAGCAGCAGAGCTCAGATCACAGATACAACAACACACACAACTGTACGTTTTAGTTTGTTTCAGCAGTGCAGTCTGATTCACAGTTTAGTCTCTGTGTGCTGTACACACTCCTCCTGCTGATCACACTCATCATGGAAATCAGTCTTCTGCCTTTTATTCAGATGATGGTGATTGTGTAGAGCAGGGGTGTCCACACTCGGTCCTGGAGGGCCGGTGTCCTGGAGAGTTTAGCTCCAACCTTAATCAAACACACCTGAAGCAGCTAATCGAGCTCTTACTAGATATACTAGAAACCTCTGGGCACGAGTGTTGAGGCGAGCTGGAGCTAAACTATGCAGGACACCGGCCCTCCAGGACTGAGTTTAGACACCCCTGATGCTAAGTGTGTGTGTGTGTGTGTGTGAAATGTTAAGCTGTAAATAAACTGTTTTAACTAAGGACACCAAAACAGCATGCAGTGTTCTCATGCCAGACACTCACTGGCAGAGTGTGAAAGAGAGAGTGTGTGTGTGTGTGTGTGCCTCTCTCTCTCTCTTTCTGTGTGGGTTTTTCATGTTTCTCTGTGTTTGTTTGTGCTTGAGTGTGTGTCTCTCTCTCTCTCTCTCTGTGTATACATGTGCACTTGTGTGTCTCTTTGTGTAGGTGTGTGTTATACATGTCTCTCTGTGTTTGTTTTTGTGTCTATGTTTGTGTGTCCCTCTGTGTGTGTTTCCACGCGCACATGCCTGTGTGTGTGTGTGTGTGTGTGTGTGTGTGTGTTTGTTTTTGTGTGTGTGTGAGCCCATGTGCTTGTGTGTGTCTCTATGCGTGTGTGTTTGTTTGTGCTTGTGTGTCTCTGTGTGTG
>NC_133180.1:2572500-2590000 GCF_049306965.1 Danio rerio | reverse complement strand
TCATTATTTCTATTATACATTACTAAGCATAGTTGTTACTCCCTAACTCTGACTGGTTTCTTTTGTATCTGTTTTACTTATATCTGCGAGACTAGATTCATTTATTGGCTAACATTGTTCCTAATGTATGTAATCTGACCATCCACCAAGTTACCTTTACATGGACACACACACACACACACACACACACACGCACACACACACACACACCTAACAGTAACTGACTATATTGTTGTTGTTGTTTTTTTGTTGTTTAGTTTTTTATTGTTGTTTTGTTATGTTTTTTTGTTGATGTTTTTTGTATTTATATGATCCCAATTTATGTACCTTTTTGCATATTCTAATAAAAAAATAATAATAATAAAATAAAAAATAAAACCTGAAGAATAAGTTTAATAAAATCAAAAGAGGCCATGGCAAAATGTACACAATTACAGAATATGTTTTTCCACCAGTCATAGATTTTGCACTGATGTATTTTGTTTAATTTTGTATTAAAAACCATTTAATAGTTATAAAACTATAATGAAGTCACAAAATTATTTTTAATAACTGGAAAGGAATAGATATACTGATGGCCCGTTTCTCTGGGCTTTATTGTTGATAATGGTCAGGAATGTTGGACCATCACTGCCTTTTTAGCATAAGAATAGGACAGAAACTAGCCAGACAGTAATGTGTGAATTGTGGAGCGGCCCAAATCTAAAATAATCTGTATTTTTAAGTAAGTGTGCTTTTTTTTTTGCTTTTATTTTTGCGATAATAAAACATTTATTTGTAGAGCAACTCATGTTCTGTTGTCATTAATATTTTAATAAATTGTAATAGGTATACTGTCCGAGATATGAACAAAAGCAAGTGATGACCAATAATTATTTGCTAGAAATAAAAACAGCAGTGGGAAAGGAGGAAAGTTTATGTTAAAAAATTGGAAAAACAAAACCTGAGGGATAAGTTTGTTTATGCCTAAAGAAAACATAGCAAAAGTGGAGACCTGGGGTCCGTTCTTCGTACGTGGATTACTCAGTTAGCTGGATTTGGATATTGATGATTTGACATGATCCAGGATCGTTTCGTTCTTCAAAGCTGATCCGAGAGTTGTTGTCATGGCAACAGTTCTGCTAGGTCAAACCTGATCGGGAGCAGGTTCAATTCATATAAACAGGATTAGATCGGCTCAGTTCAAGCAAAGATAATACAGAAAGTATGTTCCCAATTCTGATATTTTCTTACAGTAGTAGTTATTTACACTTGGGAAAATGGTACATATTTTTTTAACTATATATATATAAAGTTATAGTCATTAATAAAATAAATAAAGTTAAACATATTAATAAAACTTATGCAATCTGTACCATTGAAATGAAAGTACAAAGACTGCCACCTGGTGGTGCAAAGAGAAAACTTATTGATATGAACTTTTTAGATCGCTTTAGTACAAATTGTGTATAATAGAAATGCACAATATGTGACTTTTTAAAGCAATAATACATTTCAGCAGTCATGAACATGTTTTGATAGTTAATAGTGATTTGAAGCTTCACAAAAGTTGCAGACGCCTTTACCAATATCAAAATGCTTTTGTAAACAACCAGTTATTCTTTACGCGGATTAAAAAACGGCTACTATAATATAGACAATATTTTCTAAATTTTGAACTAAATACACTGATATGCACGGAAATACATGATGAATACTCTTGTCTTGACACATGACAGTGTAAAGCCTGCAGCTCACAACACATGTGGAAGGTTATTGCGTGTCATATTTAACAAACCGTTTCTGCTAATTTGATGTAATTTTGCTCACATGGATAATTGAATATTAATCAGATGATGTCATTACGCTGCTGTGCCGTCAGCCAATCGCTGCATAGCTGATCATGATTTCGAGGATGGATAGATCTGTCCTTCACAACACACGCATCGATCTCAGATCAGTTCATCCAGACATTCTAATCTGATTCGCGAACTTGTTTGAAGAACCAAATTAGCGAGAGATCAATTATCAAGATTAAAAGATCCAGGATCTGTCAAATCATCTTAGATCATTTAAGCGAGGTACGAAGAACGAACCCCTGGTACACAATTACTGAATATGTTTTTCCACCAGTCACAGCTTTTACACTAACGTATGTTATTGGATCGTATTTGTAATACATCTGTATTTTTTTAGCAAGTGTACTTTTTATTTTTTTGCTTTTATCCCTGCCATAAAAATATATATATATTTGTAGAGCAACTCATGTTTTCTTGTGATTAATATTGTAATAAACTTTAAAAGGTAAAACTGTCAGAGATATGGACAAAAGCAAGTGATGCATCAAAGTTTGATTAAAAAAAAATCTTAAAGGTTATAAAAATGCTTATAATCATTAAAATAATTTATAAAAACAATACAAATAAATAGTTTAAAAATATTGAACGACATTATGATATGACGTACTTCTGGAAAGTTCGTACTTCTCTGTTTATCCGTCTGATTTTAAGGTGGGTTTCTTTTGACCGCCCCCTGTCATTTTAAAGAATATCACAACGGCGAGTATAAAAGACTCGGCCGTTTCGCGAGGGGCGCATGCATTCAGCGGAGGTGCGCGATGCGGTGCCAGCCGCGAGTATAATTCTAGCTTTATAGGTTAGTTTCCTATATACTCCTGTAGAAAGCAGCTCTGTGAAACGCCAGATGAAGCGGAGGTCCTCCTGTGCGTGCTGTTTTTGCTATGTTTTTGCATCTGCATGTGCGTGTGTGTTGTAATGTTTGTGTCTGCATCACTGCCATGTGTGTGTAATGTTTGTGCTGTCTATGTGTGTGTAATGCTTGTGTTGTATGTGTGTGTGTGTGTGTTTAGCTTCATCTGGCTGCACTGGCATCTCTGAAGGGCGACGTGCTGGAACTGAACCAGCGGCTGCTGCAGACGGAGAGAGAGAGAGACGCTCTGGAGAAGAGACTGACCACCGCACAGGTCACTACACACACATGCACATGCTAGAGAAGACGCTGACTAAAACAAACGTCACTACATGTGTACACTCACCGGCCACTTTATTAGGTACACCTTACTAGTACCGTGTTGGACCCCTTTTGACTTCAGATCTGCCTCAATCCTTCATGGCAGAGATTCAACAAGCTACTGGAAATATTCCTCAGAGATTTTGCTCCATATTGTCATGATAGCATCACACAGTTGCTGCAGATTTGTCGGCTGCACATCCATGATGCCAATCTCCCGTTCCACCACATCCCAAAGCTGCTCTATTGGATTGAGCTCTCTCTTATTATTCTGCTTCCAAGCAGAGCAGAAACACATGTGATAATCCAAACTTACCTAAAAGAGAAAAAGTTGAGTCGCATTAACATCTGACTTGTTTTTAAATGGTTTTCAGCCTTTTTATACAGTGTGAACTTCTGCTTTCAACTGTATATATATCTCATATCGCAATATTTATTGCAGAAAAAGAAAAAATCCCACAGCTTTGGTCAATAAGAAGCTCTTCTGTTTCTGATTGGCTGTGCAGGCTTTTATGAAGACACATGACTGTGGTTCTGCATCTGACAGCTCATTTGTCTGATGTACATGCATGAAAGCCACATCTGCACACTGCTGGAGTGGTGTTTTACACAGCGGGTCTCATCTCAGGTGGTGTTCTGCAGTCAAACACACACATCTGTCGGCCGCACATGCAGAACAGATCATGCACAAACGAGTCCAATCAAATTCTGCTTTTATTTGTCACAGACACATCGCATAATATGCAGTGAAATGATTACATAACCACCCTCGACCTCACAAATAATAACCACACAATAATAATAAGAGTAATCAAAATTAGGCAAGGAAAGTTTATCTCTATAGCACATTTCATACACAGTGGCTATTCAAAGTGCTTTACATAAACAGGAATAAAAAAGACAAGTGTAAGAAAATAAAAACAAACAATAAAAATGATTGAAAACAGATGAAAATGTGTTAAAACGGGTTATAAAAGAATGAAAAAGAAGAGAAAGACATAATAGTGCGATCTGTGGGACGCAGCACAGTGCTCATTCAGTAAAGGCACAGCTAAACAGATGTGTTTTCAGTCTTGATTTGAATGTGCCTAATGTTGGAGCACATCTGATCATTTCTGGAAGCTGATTCCAGCAGCGGGGGGCGCTGTTAGTAGCTGAAAGCAGATTCACCCTGCTCTGACTGAACTCTGGGAACTTCTAGTTTATATGATCCTAAAGATCTGAGTGATCTGTTGGGTTTGTATTCAGTGAGCATTTCTTTAATGTATTGAGGTCCTAGGCCATTTAGTGATTTATAGACCAGTAATAATACTTTAAAATCTATTCTGAATGTAACTGGCAGCCAGTGTAGAGACCTGAGGACCGGTGTGATGTGCTTCTGGTCAGAATTCTGGCTGCAGCGTTCTGGATGAGCTGCAACTGTCTGACTGTCTTTTTGGGAAGACCAGTGAGGAGTCCATTACAGTAATCCACCCTGCTGCTGATAAAAGCATGAACAAGTTTCTCTAAATCTTCACTGGAAACAAAGCATCTGATTACTGCAATGTTTTTGAGATGATAGTATGCTGATTTACTGACTGCTCTGACATGATTAGGGCTGCACGTTATTTAAAAAATTGGACATTGTGATATTTAATTTTTTTGTAATATATAGATAGCGATATGCTGTATCCAGGGATGTTGCTAGACATAAAGATAGCAAATTTTTGGGCACAGCTCCAAAACCCAAAAAAAATAAAAATAAATAAAATTTTATATATATATATATATATATATATATATATATATATATATATATATATATATATATATATATATATATATATATATATATATATATACACACACACACACACATATATATATATATATATATATATATATATATATATATATATATATATATATATATATATATATACACACATATATAATATGAGCAATACCACATGAGCAGCAGTGCGGTATGGCTGTATATCAGCACTGGTGGGAGGCTTATTAATTAGTATTAATAAATATAATTCTATTGGAATTCAATTCTATAGACACTTCAATAGAATACAAATGTTTATAGAATTATCAGCGTGATGTCTTAGAATTAGATTAGCCGAGAATTAGGTTTATTTAGTCTAACCTCTCTAACTCATCATCCCTCCTTTTTGCTTCATACAAAAAAATCTGTGAGGAGGTATGCTTGGTCTAAATAAGATCAGCGTTAAATTATTTAAACTTTGTTTTGCCGACTTGCAAAACTCACTGCGTGCCGACACCTCCGCATAAAAGACTTGTACGGCTATCTTTTCAGTGTGCATTTTCAAAACCGGTGCATTTGCAAATTCACACGGGGCGTCAGCGTCAACGCTTCCCATTCACTTTGAATGGGTGACGTCAGGCATTGCCGAACTGCATTGTGGATCTGTCGGCGCCGCTTCAGAGGCGTTGCTCGCTGCAGAAGTTGGGACTTGCTCAACTTTTCAAGCGCCAACCAAAGCGTCATCCAATCAGATACACCAGCTCAGACAGTAGCCTATTGCTGACTAATTTCATTGGCTGACACTTCTATGATGATAGCTTCAGCGCCAACTTCAGACACGCCTTCAGTCAAGCGTTGACGCTGAAGCCCCGTGTGAATGGGGCGTTACACTGGGAGCAGAGCAGCATGTCAGCGTCAAGCAGGAGCAGTGCGTGAGGCGCACGGGTATGTTTGTTTTCTGCGCACATGCTCAGTTTGCTTTTTGATTAAACTACACTGTTTTCATCAGTGTTGGTTTGGTTGCACAGAGAATAATGTCTTTATTCTGGGATTACCACTCTTAATAAATACACTTGCATACAAAGTAAATCGTATCTCGAAGCATTTACTGGGGCACTGGCGATTATTACTGGGGCACATGCCCCAGTAAATGGGGTCTAGCGGCGCCCCTGGCTGTATCTATACGATTTCACCAAATAATTGAATAGCAATTTATTTCAAGGTTTAATTCTCGCTATTAGCAAACCAATAACTATAAGTTTTGCTTCAATAATCTCCTAATTTGCATCAATTTAATAGATATTAATGGAATGGGATAAATAATGTGTAGTCTAAGATTCAGGATTCATTGTTTATTATAAAATGCAATGGTTGTAAAGTCAAAAAAGTGGAAAGATTCAAGTCCAGTTTGTGTTAAAGATGAGGCTAATGCTGCCGCTGCTTGGCAGATTTCAGGGAAATAGAGGAAATGATGGCAGCTTCTGCGGCAGCCTGAGGCTCAGAAAAGACCAAATTGGCAGGAAAGCCGAAATAATCTCTGCCTGTCAATCATTAGACTGAATTCATCAAACATTCGTAGAGGAATTTGTGCACAAAACAGACCTTCCTGAAACCTAAGATTCGCAGAGGCTTTGTAAACATCACGTATAAATGGTAAATCTGTGACCCTGGAGCACAACACCAGCCATATGTTGCACTGGTATATGTTTAACAACAGCCAAAAATACAAAGGGTAACTTCAAAATATTTGTCTTTTCTTTTTAACCCAGGCTCATTGTGGAAACAAAGCCCCGCGGACGTTTCTGGAGGTTGCAAAATATGTCCCGGGAGGTCCATATTTGTGCAGTTTTTGCGAGAGGCCGCTGTTTGTGCTTTTTCTCGTCTCGAATGCCTCTTGGGAGCGCGCGCCGTTCACGCCCGCGCTGTTCTCGCGCGAAAAGCTGCCAGAGTGCTGTAGCTGTCCCAAGCGACGATTTACAAAAGCCGTCCAGAAATATATATATATATAAAAAGCAAAAGCCCTCACCTGATTTTGACCTCGTTTTTGGGTTTTGCTGCATTCTCGCCCCGTTGCGAACTCGTTTGCTTTTATTTTTTGGATTCTGTTTTTAATCTTACCTGATTTCTGGAACCGCTCTTCCCCGGACTTGATCCCAGTCGTCGTCGCTGCGGCCGGCTCCTCCTCCTTCTCCGGGCCTCCGCTCCGCCGGCGTAACACTGCGAGCTAAGCAGACAAACTGGTTGCGGTGGAAAGGCCTCCACACAGAGGTGAGCCGTCACAGCCGGCGAGCGAAGAAGAGGAGCGACGTCACACCACATCACAAACTTTGCTCGAAAAAAACGAAATGCGGCCATACGTGCCTGCAGCCACGCAAATCGCGGTCTCCAAAATTGTCTGCGGGGCTACATTTTTTGGATTGAGCCTGGATTGTTTCTTTAATGAAGTTCACGGCCCTTTGGCTGCCGGGAAGAAGGAGGCGGAGAACCGACGGAGCTTTAAAATATTTATTAATAACAATGACGGCAGCTCCTCACGGAGACTGCCGTCTAAACCAAAACAAACGGACGGCAGCTCCTCACAAGGACTGCCGTCAAACTGAAAGCAAAAGTAATATATGTCTGGGCCCGGTCCTCTCTCGGCTTCCTCTGCCGTCGTTCCACCTTTTATCGTCCAGAGCTCCTTCCGTGGGATCCGAGGCAGGTGCGCACCGCAGGTGTATCCACTTACGCGGTGGCCTCACTCCGTTCCCACGGCACTCGGCCACGCCCCCTCGCCACAGTTTCTTTTACACCCAAATCATTAAGTAGAGATCATGTTTTATCAAGATTTAGTTCTGTATTTTTCTAGTAATATATAAAGATAAATGCTAAACACTTAATTTAATTGTGATTTCTGATAGTAGTAGCAAGCACAACCTGTGTTATGTTCATATCTATTTGGTGGTAACATGGTGACTCAGTGGGTAGTGGTGTTGCCTCACAGCAAGAACTTCGCTGATTTGAGCCCTGGCTGGGTCAATTGGTGTTTCTGTGTGGAGTTTGCATGTTCTCCCCGTGTTGGCGTGGGTTTCCTCTACAGTCCAAACACATTGAGTAAGCTAAATTGGCTGTAGTGTATGCGTGTGAGAATGAGTGTGTGTGGGTGTTTCCCAGTGCTGGGTTGCAGCTGTAAGGGCATCCGCTGCATAAAACATATGCTGAAATAGTTGTTGGTTTATTCCCCTGATGAATAGGGAACTAAGCTGAAGGGAAATGAAATGAAGTAAATCAGCATCATATCCGTGGACTGCTGCGAATACCATCCTAAAGAGCCTCGGGCACATGCCTCAGTCTTGACCTCTGACCTTCACCTAGAGCTGACCTTTGACCTCTGCAGCCCTTAAGTTTGACTGAGTGCCCTTAAGAGGCCCTGTGTTCAATACACACCCAGCCTTTCTCCTAAACAAAGCCTGCATTGTTGCCAGTGTGAATGACTGTTGAAACGCCGCCATCAGCATCAGTCCAAAACTTAGAGCGGCGAGTAAACGGCATGTGGATTTTCCTTCGTGACACATCCGCTTAATGAAAAAAGGCAAAAGTGAAAACACATGCTCTCAAGCTGAAGGTGCATGTGCAGTTTCTGGTCTGATAATACTGCATAATACACTACCTGACTAAACAACACAGGTATTGTGACTAAACAACACATAATAACTCGACTTCTAGTTGATCATTTGGTGTCAGAAGGTGGATTTCTCCCATGAATCATCTGCTGATCTGCATCAATCATCACCAATACTGCAGAAGACCTACTGGAACCAGCATGGACACAAGATTCTCATAGAAATCAGTCAAGTTTGGTGAAGGAGACATCATGGTTTGGGATCTGCAGAGTGGATGATCAACATCAACAGCCTGAGGTATCAAGACATTTGTGCTGCCCATTACATTACAAACCACAGCAGAGGGACAATTCTCCAGCAGGATAGCGCTCCTTCTCATACTCCAGCCTCCACATCAAAGATCCTGAAAGCAAAGCTGCTCCAGGATTGGCCAGCCCAGTCACCAGACATCAACATTATTGAGCTGATGATGGAGGAGGAGGCGTTAAAGATGAACAAAAAGGGTCTTGATGAGCTCTGGGAGTCCTGCAGGAACACTTTCTTCTTCATTCCAGATGACTTTATTAGTCAGTGATTTGAGTCATGTCAGAGATGTATGGATGCAGTCCTCCAAGCTCATGATGGAGTCAGACACAATATTCATTCTGTCTCCACTGCAGCAGGACTTTATATTCTATACTGGACATTATTTCTGTTCAGTGACGAGACTTTAGTCTGAGCAGAGTCAGACCGCACTGTCCTTATGTCATTAATAATAATCAAGACATGATCAGATTTTATTTTGCGCAAATCAGCATCATCTAGCCTTCGCCTTTCATATAAGCCGCTTCTGATACCAAATCATCAACTTGAAGCCAAGTCATTCCTAAAACTTGCATAGGCCACAAAACTTTTGTCGGGTAGTGTAAAGAGGAATTACCAACCTACGTCACACATGATGTCACACGGGTTCCCAGTTGCAAACACAGACCGGACGCAATAGTAAACATGTCGTGTCGTGTTGTAGGATGCCAAATTTGAGTCCAAAAAAGAAAACGTAGCATTTACCGTACACCACACTGCTTTAATGCCAACTGCAGACATATTTAGCTATAAGGGAGCTGAATGGAGTGAGGACCTAATTAGAAATACTGGACTCTGCAGTTCTCATGTTATATCAGGAGAGTTCACGCTATGCTGAATCAGACACGTCACTCATGTTTGATTGCAGCAATGATTTCAGCAAGAACAGTTAAATATGGCGAATTGAACTGCGCACACTGAATGCTCAGAATGAAATGTGTGTTCACATACCCTGCTGTACAGGTGTAGTGCGCTGTGAGAATTCAGTAGTTCTGCTTGTTGATGATTATCCAGGCCTTGTACAGCTCCGTCTTCTTTCCTTGTCTTTGGCTGGGCAGAACCTCAGTTTTCAGCTCTACATAGTGTTGAATCTGGTCATCATGGAGCATTATTTCCTGCTCAGAGCAAAACTGTCGGCATCCAAAGACTTGTGTGTCTTTAACTTCTCTCTTGTAAAACACTTGGAGTTTTAGTGAGATAGTTGTATATTTGGGGCTGGATGCTTGGTCATTTGGTCTTGTCCAATATCCATTAGGAGGGTGCTATCGCAGATGAGCCTGTCAGATGAACGCTGCTCACTTTAACCTTAATTTTGCTGAATAACTGTGTTTATCACTGGGTGACGAGCTGCTCTAATACGCTGAAAGCATTATGTCAATAATATGTCATCAATATAACTTCTCTAACACAACAGCAAACTCTGTACCGCATCAGATTTCCTGTAACCTCGATGATCGTGCATCCTGAATGTTCACACACATGGTAATTTGTCTAAATGAGCTGCTGTTTAGAGTAATGCATTCAATGTTAAGTTTCTCCCCAAAAAAGTAACCAGTTGTGTTACTCTGTATGGTGAGTATTGCGTTACATTGTTGTTGAGTTTCCTTTGCATTACTTTATCTTATCTGGGTGTTTTACCATAGCTTCCCAACTCTTACCTGAGGACTGGTGAAGAGGTCATGGATATTTTGTTTTGTTTGTTTGTCTGTGTGTGAGAATATGTGCACATGTTTATAAGTGTGTTTGCACAACATTGTGTGTGTGTGTGTGTGTGTGTGTGAGAGAGAGTGTTTGTGTGTGTTTGTGTGTGTGTGTGTGTGTATGTGGTGTGGTGTGTGTGTGTGTGTGTGTGCGCCCGCGCAGGTGGGTGTGTGTGTGTGTGTGTGAGAGAAAGTGTGTTTGTGTGTGTGTGTGTGTGTGTGTGTGTGTGTGTGTGTGTGTGTGTGTGTGTGTGTGTGCGTGCGGGCGGGCGGGTGTGTGTGTGTGCGTGCGTGCGTGTGTGCGGGCAGGCGGGTGTGTGTGTGTGCGTGTGTCTGTGTGTGCGTGTGTCTGTGTGTGCGTGTGTCTGTGTGTGCGTGTGTCTGTGTGTGCGTGTGTCTGTGTGTGCGTGTGTCTGTGTGTGCGTGTGTGTGCGTGTGTGCGTGTGTGTGTGTGTTTGTGAGTGAAAGAATGTTTAAATCATTGAGTGTGTGTGTGTTAGTGATAGAGTTTGTGTTTATTTAGTCTATGTGTTTTTTTGGGTGTGTGTGTTCATACAGTATGTAAATGAGTGTGTGTGTGTGCATGCGTGTGTCTATGTGTGCGTGTGTTAGTGTGTGCGTGTGTCTGTGTGTGCGTGTGTTAGTGTGTGCGTGTGTCTGTGTGTGCGTGTGTTAGTGTGTCTGTGTGTGCGTTTGCGCGTGTGTGTGTGTGTGCGTGTGCATGCATCAATTAGTGAATGAAATAGCTTGTATGTGTGTGTGTTTGTGTGTGTTTGTGTGTGTGTGTGTTGCGTCTGTGAATCATGAATAGCCTCATTGTGTGCTGATTGTTGTGTGTTTAATGGGTTATTGTCTGTCCTCATGGTGTTTGACTTTTTATTTTTACACACACACACACACACACACACACACACGCACACACACACAGACTTAAAGTCAGCCAGGAAAACATGCCATTCCTCTCAGATCATGCAGGAAGGGTGTGTAACACACACAGATGAACATCTACTTCCCCTCAGTCTTCAGACTGTGTGTGTGTGTGTGTGTGTGTGTTTGTGTGTATGTGTTTTTGTGACATATCAGGACACAAATCTGTATAATGACATGGGTATGACACAGGTATTACAAAAATGAGGTGAAATACGAGGACATTGGTGTTGTCTTCATTTCTTAAAATGCTTATAAATCCTACAGGATGAGTTTAATCAGAGTAAAGCTGCACAGTCTCCTGTGATGGTTGGGTTCAGGGGTGGGGTGAGGGCAATACTATATACGCTTTGAACAGTATAAAATGAATGGAAACCTATGTAATGTCCCCACTTTTCACAAAAACAAATGTGTGTGTGTAGAGGAGTGTTTAACCTTGTGACTGTCAGATGTCTTCAATAATGTAATGAAAGCACCTGATGCAGCTGAAAGACTCACAGGATCCACATGATGGCTGGCTTCAGTCTAATGATAGAAACAGTGGAGGTCCGTGAGTCTTAAAGGGACGGTACACACACACACACACACAGAAGATTCCAGACCTGCCTGAGTGTCTGTCTTCTGTTGAACACGATAGAAGATATTTTGAAGAATGTTGGAAACCGGTAACCATTGACTACTATAGTGTGTGTTAGTTTCTGGTTCCGTCGTTGTCATTGGTAACCGTTCTCCAACATGTTTCAAATGTTCTTTCTTTGTGTTCAACAAAACAAAAACACTGGATTGAGTAAATGATGAGTGTGTGTGAGCTGTCCCTTTAAGATCTGCGTGTGTGTGTGTGTGCGTTTGTGTGTGTGTGTGATGAGTTTTCTCACTCATGCTGTGTTTTTCGGCAGGTGCTTTTGCATGACTTCTAGCAAGGTGTGTGTGTGTGTGTTTGCACACAGCATGTGTTGTGTTTGTTTGTCACTGTGCAGTGTTTCCTTGGTGTGACTGTACCTGATTAATCTCTTTCCCGCTGTGTGTGTGTGTGCGTGTACAGTACATGGATGCATGTTGGTGTGCTTGTGTGTGTGTGTGTGTGTGTGTGTGTGTGTGTGTGTGTGTGCATGCATGGGTGGGTGGGTTTTTGTGTCTGTGTGCACATATAGTGTGTGTGTATGCATGCATGTGGGTGTGTTTGCGTGTGTGTGTGTCTCTGTATAGACGTAGTGTGTGTGTGTATATGCATGCATGTGGGTGTCTCTGTGTGTGCGTGTATGCATGTTGGGGTGTGTGTGTGCATTTGTGTGTGTCTGTGTGTATGCAAACATGAAGTGTGTGTGTGTGTGTGTGTGTGTGCGTGCGTGCATGTGTGCGTGCGTGCATGTGTGTGTTTGTCTGTATGTATATGCATGCATGTGGGTGTGTGTGTGTCTGTGTGCACACGTAGTGTGTGTGTGCACATGTAGTGTGGGCGTGTGTGTGTATTTCTGTGCACGTAGTGTGTGTGTTCATGCATGGATGTGAGTGTGTGCATGTGTGCTTTTGGGTGTCTGTATGCACATAATGTGTGTGTGTGTGTGTGTGTGTGTGTGTGTGTGTGTGTGTGCGCGTGTGTGCGTGTGTGTGTATGCATGCATGTGGGTGGATGTGTGTGTGTGTCTGTGTGCACATAGTGTGTGTTTATGCATGCACGTGGGTTTGGGTGTCTGTGTGTGTGGTTACACGACGTTTGTGTGTGTGTATGCACATAAGTAGTGTGTATATGTGTATGCATGTGTTTGTGTGCATGTAGCGTGTGTGTGTGTGTGTGTGTGTGTGTGTGTGTGTGTGTGTGTGTGTGTGCGCGCGCGCGCCTGTGTTCTAGCTTGTATGGTTTACAAAGAGACAAATTAGTTTCATGACACTGGTGTTATAATGTTGAGTTGGTGTATGACTCCTCGTAATACACTTACAATCATACTTAACGATGTGTGTGTGTGTGCAGTGTGAGCAGTCTCATCTGCTGCGTGAGCATGAGGAGGTTCAGGAGAGGACGACGCTGTGCTACGAGGAGCGAATCACAGAGCTGCACAGCATCATCGCAGAACTCAACAAGAAGATCGACCTGCTGCAGGGAGCCACCATCAGGTCACACACACACACACACACACACACAAATACATGCAAAATCCCAAAAAATCACAGACACACACACTCACACTATACACATGCACACTAACAAACAAACACACACAAATACAAACACTACAAACACTACATTTTATACACACAAACTCATAATTTACACACGCATGCTAACAAAAACACACAGCTGCACACACACACAAATGCATAAACACTCACATCATACACACACACTAAAATATAAAATCACAAAAGCCCTATACACACACACACACACACACACACACAAACACACTATAGTCACACTACACACACAAATGCATGCAAAATCGCAAAAACACACACACACACACACACACACACACTTGCACTATACACATGAACACTAACACAACACACAAACACATACACTACAAACGCTACATTATATATATACACACACACACACACACACACGCATAATATAAACACTCATGCTAACAAAACCACACTACAGCGGCACACACACATAAATACATAAACACACACACACACACACACACACTAATACATACACTTACAAAAACCCTATACACACACTAATACAGTCACAGTACACACACACACACACACACACACAAATACATACACTACAAACATTACATTATATATACACACACTCATAATATACACACCCACGCTAACAAAAACACACACTACAGCTGCACACACACACAAATACATACACTCAAGACCTATACTCACACACTATAGTCACACTACACACACAAACACGAATGCATGCAAAATCGCAAAAAGTCACACACACACACACACACACACACACACACACTCGAACTATACACATGCACACTAACAAACACACACTAATACATACACTACAAACTCTACATTATATACACACACACACACACTCATAATATACACACTCATGCTAACAAAAACACACACTAACACAAACACTCACATCATACACACACTAATGCCACACACACACACTAATACGTAAACACTTGCATCATACACACACACACTAATGCCACACACACTAATACATAAACACTCACATCACACACACACTAACACATACACACATAAAAAATAAAAACACTACACACACACTAATACACAGTCACACTATACACATTCAAATGCGTACAAAAATAAACACTGCAGTACACACACACACACACACATACTTCAGTCTTCAGCTATATACAGTATATAAATGCAGCTCTATCTGCAGCTCCAGCGGTGCTTTAAAAACCTCCTGAATCCTCCGTCCAGTTAAATGCGACCCCAGTGTGTATCGTCCCGTCACGAGCCCTTAAAAGAGCCTCCGGAGGCCAGTCTTCATCAGTTATTGTGAAGAAAGAGAGTCAGGGTCATCTGCACAGCTCATGAATATTGAGTCTGAGTGAGCCGCTGACCGCGTCTCCTGTTTCCCTGCATGTAAATGAGACGGTCTCCGCTGTCTAATCACGAACTCCTCATCTGCATGCAGACACTCAGAGCGATATTAGGGAAATTACAATATGCTCAGCGTTGACTCTGCTATTCAATACTGTTAACTTATCTCAAGCTGTGTGGCAGATTACTCTTAGACTGCAGCAAAGAGCATAGAATCACCAAAAGGGCGACTCTCTAGTGCAATTCGGGAAACAGCCACTAGATGGCACGGCGGCCGCTTTGGAATGACAACTCCAATAGAACAACAGCATATTATAAGTCTGTAAAATAAACGAGTAAAAGTGCTGATGATTGTGATTGTAAGTGCTGTATTGTCATCTTTCAGATTGTACCTCAGCTTTAATGTTAGGGTTGTAACGGTATGAATTTTTTACGGTATGATAATCGTCTAAAACAATACCACGGTTTGACGGTTTCGCGGTATACGGTATTAAATAGTAATTCTCATAGCAAAGACCCTGAAAAGAATAAGAACACGTTTTCTGACTGAACAAAAGTTTTTCTATGGGGGAAAAAAAAAATGCATTTATTTACTGACGATGTATTTGCCCAAAAGGTCTGGGAATGAACTAAACAGAAAAAAAGTGTTACAAAATAATAGAGCAGTGAAACAAATTTGACTTTTTCCAAATAATATATTTTCAGTTGCTATAAACAACACCACTTACAATGAACAAATAAAAAAATAAGAAAATAATAAATAATGTGTCAAAGTCCAAATAAAGTCCAAATAAACATGGTGCAAATCCTCAGTAAAAATAGATATAAATATTTACTATACTATAAATAGTTACATAACGAAACTAGATTCAATATGGAACATCCTTAGGTTCTATGTGCCAGCATGGATATGGTTGTCTATGGATATGGATATGGATATGGTTGTCTGCAATGCAGACAAACAGCTGCATCTTCATTTGCGTCTTTTGAAAACAGCAAGAGCAGCAGTTCGTCTTTGCTGTGTCACTGTTTTGTCATGTTTCTGTGCTGCTGTGCATGCAAAAGTACTTAGTATGAGAATTATTTCATGCAAAACTTTTTTTTTTTTGCGTTTTATTTAGCCGCGCATAAATGTATGCCTATCTCTCATTCCTTGTTGTTCAAAAAGCTCATTGTTGGTCCACAAACAAAAGCGAAACCTATGCTTATTGGTTGTGATATAGCGAGTTTGAACCAATCTGGGCATGGAGGAGGGACAATGCATCAATGTATCATGTCTGGTTTGTCCGGAGACACAGTGACGAGCGTTTCTTTGTCAAATCAGCGTTGTCAAATTTTGATGACGTAACCGCACTGATTCCGGAGCCTCTGAAAGTCCGCGAATGTTATGTGATACAGCACTGGAAAGCTGAGATTCTCTTCTTTATGCCAATCTTTCAATTGTATGAATGGGATCGGCGGATCAAAAGTTATTAAACATTTAAGAGCAATACTTATTTTTAGCCGCGGGCGGCTGTCTCGGTCTTTAAGGGTTAAAACCGTTGATATGCAATTGTTCATGGTATGATAATCGTGCACGTTCAAATCGTGGTAGACCGTCATACCGGTATATTGTTACAACCCTATTTAATGTGTTTTTTAAATAAATAAATACAAAACAAATGCCATCGTGACAGCAAAGTCCAATGGACAGCCGACCGCTTTCACTCCAAAATGGCGGAATCCGGGGCTGTTGCTTCGCGCTGCCGTTGCAATGGGACGCTCTATTGAGTGTCGCCTCTTGGTCATTCTAAGCTCTTTGACTGCAGATGACATTAGTCGTGCATTCAGAAGACAGCATCTGTGTTTACATTCAAAGATGCAGATTAGGTTTATGTGCAGAAACTGAAATATTGCAATGCATTAGTGAATAAAGTAGCGTTTCCATCACATGAGGAACAAAACTGTCACTTCCTGATCAACTGGAGCAAATATCAGACAGTAAATGCAGTCTGATGTGCTGGGATTGTACCTCACACAGTGCCCCTTTCACACAGTGATACCGGTAAATATCTGGAAAATTTCCGGAAAGACTTTACCGGTATATTGAAAAAAGCGCTGTTCACACAGGCGAGGACGTTACGGAAATTTTCCGGAAAAGAGCATTCACACATCCATTCCAAAATAGCGGTAAATTCTGACATCATTCACCACAAATGAGCTTTAAACGGCTGCGCTTGTGTTTGTAAACATTTGACTAAATTACAAACTCTGTGGATGATCAATATTGTGAACAACTTTCACAGGATCACTTTCTCATGTCGAGATGTTCATAATATGTGCGTGTGCAGGCGCTCACAGGCTGTTTCAAAGGCACACGCAAAGCTTGAAGGTAAACAAACAACGGCTTATCATAAGCATCTCATAGATGATTATTTACACAGTTGGCATTAAGAAGAACATATAAATGTGATCTGACTAACTTCTAGCAGCTAAATGTGTCTGGAAAAATATTCAAAGGCTTTTATCCTCACAAACCGCACGCACGTAAATGCGTCTGACTGTTGTGATTGGCTAAAGCAGACGTCTCACGTCAGCACGTTCTAGACGTGCACGCGCTTATTACGGCAATCTTCCATCAGCTAAGAACAGGAAACTGAGGCTACAAT